>NC_090266.1:1072749384-1073056791 GCF_040414725.1 Anabrus simplex | reverse complement strand
TCATAGGAAATCAGCGGATAATTCTTGTAATGGACCGCCCTTTGGGTGGGGGACGTAGACAAAGAATACACCCACAGTATCCCCTGCCTGTCGTAAGAGACGACTAAAAGGGGCGACCAAGGATGTTTGTATTAGAACCATGAAAATAATTGTGATTAGTACCATCACGCTGGGAACACCATTGGTCGCCTTTACTTGCGTGTAGTAGGGCCTACCACTATGTTACGTACACAATAGGTTTGTGATTAGTAGCAGCAGAGAGTGGTTCACTGTGGGTTTCCAGTACCCGTGATTAGTCCCATTGTGAGAAAGACCACGGGTCTGGGCGTTGCCTGTGATTAGTACCATTATATGAGCGAAACCGTGGGTCTGCGTTGCGTGTGATTAGTACCCACTGTATGAGGAACACCACGAGAATACCGGCGCCCGTGATTACTACACCTAGGTGAGGAACACCATGGGTTTGCGTTGCCTATGAGTGACGCCATTATGTGAGAAACACCATAGATCTGCTTTACCTGTGCGACGTACAATACATGTGAGTAGTACCATAATGTGTGGAACACCGTGAGTCTACGCTACTTTTGATTAGCACCGCAACATGACAAATGAATAATAACAATAATTTTCTTTGTTTTACGTCCCACTAACTACTTTAACGGTTTTCGGAGACGCCGAGGTGTCAAAATTTAGTCCCGCAGGAGTTCTTTCACGTGCTAGTAAATCTAGTGACATGAGGCTGACGTATTTAAGCACCTTCAAATACCACCGGACTGAGCCAGGATCGAACCTGAGCTACTCAGCCCGGCAACATGACAAATACCATGGTTCTGCTTTCTTAGTGCCAACGGCCGTAGCCGTGTTGCAACACCGGATCCCGTGAGATCTCCGAAGTTAAGCAACATTGGGCGTGGTCAGGAGTTGGATGGGTTGCCACGCGCTGTTGGTGGGGGGTAAGGGAATGGAGGAGCGGAAAGGAACTGGCCACCCTACCGCACGTAAACTCCGGCTCAGGAACACCTCTGCGGAGGTTCGGACCTGCATTCGGGCAGTATAACCCTTACCTTACCTTACTTTACTATTATGAGGGGCCGTTAACCTTGAATTTGGACCCCTTTAAACAAGAAGCATCATCATCATCATCATCATCATCAATTCTTGCAATGGAACTTCGCCTGCCTTTATAAACACAACTAATATGCATACATATCCCACGTCGTTCTATCTATACGATGGGTCGTTGAATGAAGCCCCTCCACCAACTTCTGTCTTTGTACTTTTCTCCTTCTTCAATGTTGTCCCAGTCCCCCTCCTCGTTGCTGAATGTCGTTTTTCACCATGTCTGTATGTCGCATTCTTGGCCGCCCTCTTGGTCTTGAATATTTTAACTGCAGATCATATATTTTTCTGGGTATACGATCAGGATCCATCCTTCGCATGTGACCATACCATTTGAGTCTACGCCGGGTTATGTTTTCCTGCATTCTACCAACCTGAGCCATGTCCCTGATATTCTCATTACGAATTTTATCTCGTCTTGTTTTGCCAACCTTCGCTCGGACGAATCTCATTTCAGCTGCCCGAATCCTTCTACATCCTTTTTCCTCATGGTCCAGGTCTCACTCCCATATGTCAAAACTGGCATGTAATAAGTCAGATAAATTGCTCGCTTGCATTTCAATGGTACTTTCGGGTTCCATATTAGGGCTCGGACAACTCTATAGAATGTTCCTCCAGCTTGAATCCTGCTGGTAAGTTCCTCTTCAATGGAGCATGTTGCTGATATCATGCCTCCTAGATATTTGAATTTGTTGGACATCTTGAGTTGTTTACCCTCTATTTCAATATAACCTTCAGGTTGACCATTTCTCTGCATAACCGACACTTCACTTTTTTTTGACTGAATTTTAAGCCGTACCCTTTAGCTGTTCTGTGGTGTAGTGGTTGGCGTGATTAGCTGCCATCCCCGGAGGCCCGGGTTCGATTCCCGGCTCTGCCACGAAATTTGAAAAGTGGTACGAGGGCTGGAACGGGGTCCACTCAGCCTCGGGAGGTCAACTGAGTAGAGGTGGGTTAGATTCCCACCTCAGCCATCCTGGAAGTGGTTTTCCGTGGTTTCCCACTTCACCTCCAGGCGAATGCCGGGATGGTACCTAACTTAAGGCCACGGCCGCTTCCTTCCCTCTTCCTTGCCTATCCCTTCCAATCTTCCCATCCCTCCACAAGGCCCCTGTTCAGCATAGCAGGTGAGGCTGCCTGAGCGAGGTACTTGTCATACTCCCCAGTTGTATCCCCCGACCAAGAGTCTGAAGCTCCAGGACACTGCCCTTGAGGCGGTAGAGGTGGGATCCCTCACTAAGTCCGAGGGAAAAACCGAACCTGGAGGGTAAACAGATGATGATGATGATGATGATGATGATGATGACCCTTTAGCTGTTATTAACTAATATAATTTATAATATAAATTTGTATATGATTATGCTGGATTTAGAATGTTAAACCAGTAGTATTTCTTGTAATATTTATTTTCCATGGAATTGCTTGTTGTATTCTTAATGCTGTTGTTGGATAATTATGTTTTAACTTTATTATCACATTACTGTAAGTGACCATTGCCACCCTTATATTTCCCAATTGCGATGTATTTGTCAATCATAATTCAAAGATTGTGAAATCACTATATATTTTGCAGGTTTTTATTGTCTATTCAAGTTAAAAGCTTCAACTGTATAATCACATTTTTAAAAGTCACAGAATACCATGTAACGATTCGTCCATTCAAAGCTATTGGAAAGTATGTGGAAGTTAGGTAGTTACGAGTAATCAAATTACAGCGAAACGTTACAACATTTAAAACTTGCCATTTACACTCTGTCTGGCTCGTTAACTTCGTTCATATTACATTTATTTCCTCTTTAATCTTACCCACAGAAGTTTCACTAATAATGAGCCTCTGTCATACATCACTCTGAGACTGCCTTTCCTCTTATAAAATTATTAGACTCAACAGACAAATTCATGCTATTTTGAAATATATTTAAGATACCTCTTCATAAAAGGGACTTTTCTTGTCAGATTATTGGTGAACATGTGCAACATCAGTTCCCACACAGTTTATGAATGCATCAAGCTATTGGCAACTCTGTTTTGACCTTCAACTGTTTTGTTTTGGAGGGAGTGTCATTGCCTGCGCTGTGACTGCAAGTAGCAATTGGATTCTTGCTTCTGAAAAAGTGTAGTTATGGCCATTGTTGATGGATTGTACTGTTGCTAGGGAAGTGAAGCTATCTCTAACCATTAATTTTGAAGTGATCTCATACAGTTTTATTCAATCAGTTGTTTCTTTCAAACTTCTAGTTCTGTGTAAAGTATAATCGGATTGTTTTTTGATAATGGGGAAAGGCAAAGACACTTCCCCATGTAAAGTTGCAGTTGTCAGTGCTCTGCTGAGCGAAGGAAAGTATTCACAGAGGCAAATTGCACATAAAGTGTCTTTAAGTAAAAAATCAGTGAGTAGAATTAGTGTAGAATTGAGGAAGAATACAACTTATCATCAAAATAGAGTGGGAAGGTGTGGGCGAAAGTCGAATCTTTCCCCACGAGGCATTAGAATACTAAAAAATTTGGCTCTTCTCAATAGAAAATGCATTTCTAAGGACTTGAGCATTAAAATGGCGCGTTATGGAGCAGTAGTTCCTCCTGGAAGTGTCCGGAGGATCCTGTGTAGTGAGGGCATCAAATCGTGCAGACCAAGGAAGAAAGCGAAGATCACCCCATCAATGGCACATTCACGCTTGGAATGGGCAAAAGGACTTCAACACTGGTCTGATGAATGGGGGAAAGTGTGTTTTAGTGATGAGTCGTATTTCAGGATTTCTGAAAAATGTTCAAGATATGTACGTCGTCGACGTAGAGAGGAATACAAGTTGGAGTGCATACAACAGACTGTGAAACACCCAACTGCAGTGATGGTATGGGGCGTGATGTCCATCTATGGGTCTGGACGAATTCAAATTTTAGAGGGGACAATGAAACAGGACAATTACAAACGGGTTCTTGAAGAACAACTCCTTCCTCAGGCCGAAGAATAGTTTGACGATGGCTCTTTCATATTCATGCATGATAGTGCACCCTGTCATAAGGCCAAATGTGTCACAAAATTTTTAAAGGGCAAGGATATCAGCGTTCAACCATGGCCGGGCAACTGCTCGGACGTGAATCCAATAGAAAATGTATGGAGCTTTATGAAACACAAGATGATGAAAAAGAACATAACCAACAAACATCAGCTGATAGCAGAAATAAACAATCTGTGGTATACGGATGTGGAACTGAAGGATATGTGCGTAAATCTTGTGAAAAGCATGCCAAAACGGCTAAAGAGTGTCATTCAATGCAAAGGGTATCACACAAAGTACTAAAATGATCAGTTGTATTCAGGGATTTACTTGTAATGATGTAGTAGTAATTTGTAGGTTGATTAAGTTCTACGTATGAAGTTAAGAAGTTGGTGTGATGAATGACAAAAGTGGGCTAGATTAACTGGAGATACCTACAAACAGCAAACAACTTATGCAAGGGACTGATGTTATGCTAAAGTACTTGTTTTGTTAATATAAATATGTTTTTCAACGTGATTTTGGGAAGAGAAGTAAAAAAGTGCTTGATCTGCCTGTTGAGTCTAATAATTTGAACAGATCTGTATTTTACATTTCGTAATAAGTCAATTTTAAACCCTAACCTATTCACATTTAAACACACACGAACGTCGAAACGGCTGCTGCCCAGTCAGATGACTTGCAGATCTTGGATGTCACATGGTCAGCGTGCCATATTGCTTGGTTTTCTGACCAGGCTGCTGCCTCTCGTATCAGGTGGCTTCTCAGCTTGCATTACAAGGCTAGGTGAACCACGTTCAATCCCTCATTCTTCTTCTTCTTCTTCTATTTTTTACAATTTGCTTTACGTTGCACCAACAAAGATAGGTCTTATGGCAACGATGGGCTAGGAATGGGAGGGAAGCGACCGTGGCCTTAATTAAGGTGCAGCCCCCAGAATTTCCCTGGTGTGAAAATTGGAAACCACGGAAAGCCATTTTCAGGGCTGCCGACAGTGGGGTTCGAATCCACTGTCTCCCGAATGCAAGCTGATAGCTACATGACCCAAGCCGTACAACAAATTGCTCGGTGAGGTTTCTTCTTTTCATGACCTTCCCCCAAAATTTGGGTTGGCACTAAAGTATATTAAGCCCAGTTTGCGACCGGATGCCCTTCCTGACGCTAACCCTATATACAGGGATGTATGACCGAGTGAGCTGGCCGTGCGATTAAGGTCGCGGCTAAAATCCCCTGTCCAGCCGAGAATAGAACGCTAGGCCCTACGAACAAGTGGCCGTTACGCTGAGGAAACCCTGTCCATAACTTAGTCTGTTTTCTCTTTAACGCAGAGCTCAATTCCTTGTCGAATCAGCCCCGATCTTTTATTTTTGCTTCGTAGTCAGTGATTGGCAGGAAATGTTGGACTAATAATAATAATATTATTAGTTTTACGGCCCACTAACTACTTTTACGGCCAGAATTTTGTCCTGCAGGAGTTTTTTACGTGCCAGTAAATCTACCGACACGAGGCTGACGTACTTGAGTACCTTCAAATATCACCGGACTGAGCCAGGATCGAACCTGCCAAATTGGGCTCAGAAGGCCAGCGCTCTATCGTCCGAGCTACTCAGCCCGGCAATGTTGGACTTGTGTGCCTGGTAGATACAGAATACTTCACAGATACTAATCGAAGCACGTTTATAAAATTACTTGTACCTCTCGAAACAATGAGAGTACCATTTCCATCCAACAGATCATGGCATTGGCCTATCGGCAACGAATCAGCAAAGGAGCTGACATTCAGCATCTGCGTAGCTTATAGACGGAAGAAAGTAGAAATGAATATGATTGTATCAAATAACTGGATAGAGTTGGACATGTTAGAAGTTAGTGATATTCGTCGTGGAAGATTGTGTTCTTTTCAGTCGATAGAAAGGATAGCGTTGAAATGCAAAGTAAGTTTGGCCGTCAGTAAAAGCAAAGTATGCAATCGTTGTTATGAGGCACATAAATGGACGAGCGAATGAAGTGGGTGGACTTGTTGGTTTCTGGAATTAAGGCTAGTTTACACGACGACACGAGGTTTCGCAACTCATTTTATGAGATATATTAAATGGAAGTAATTGCTTAGGAAGTACTTTACATGGCAAACACTAGTTTACACGGTAATTTAATGAAAACTGTCGCGTTTTTCTGTAATACTATTTGTTTAAAAGGATGCTCAACTTATTGCAGCAGCTAGAGTATTCGCAGAGATGATACTGTTGACTTTAAAAAATGAGAAGGAAGAAACGAGTTTGGACTAGGTCTTGGATTAAGAGAAAATTACATTTGGATGCACTGAATCATTACTGCAGGAGTCAGTATTAGTAGACCACAAAAGCTACCACAATCATTGACGAGTGACTCCGGAACAATTCAGTTTTTTACATGAAAAAGTTACAAATGCAATAAAGAAACAAGATACCTACTGTATGCGAGAAGTATTATCACCGGAGCTGTAACTACATATTACTCTCAGATACATCGCAAGTGGCGATTCATACTCGTCTCTACAGTTTTTGTACCGTGTGCCAAAAAGCACAATTACAAAATTTGTTCCAGAGGTTTGTGATGCCATCTACGCAGCGTCAGAGGAACATATTATGATAATGAAATTAATAATGAAATTAATAATAATAATAATAATAATAATAATAATAATAATAATAATCTTTCTTTCTTTCTTTCTTTCTTTCTTTGTTTCTTAATCTGGTTGGTTTTTCCTTCGGACTCAGTGAGGGAGCCCACCTCTACCTCCTCAAGGGCAATGTCTTGGAGCGTGAGACTTTCGGGTTGGGGATACAACTGGGGAGGATGGCCAGTAACACGCCCAGACGGCCTCACCTGCTATGCTGAACAGGGGCGTTGTGGGGGGATTGGAGGTTGGGAAGCGATAGACAAGGAAGAGAGAAGGAAGTGGCCTTGGCCTTAAGTTAGGTACCATCCCGGCATTTGGTTGAAGGAGAAATGGGAAACCACGGAAAACACATCGAGGATGGCTGAGAAGGGAATCGAACCCACCTCTACACGGTTGACCTCCCGAGGCTGAGTGGACCCCGTTCCATCCCTCGTACCACTTTTCAAATTTCGTGGCAGAGCCGGGAATCGAACCTGGGTCTCCGAGGGTTGGCAGCTAATCACACTAACCACTACACTATAGAAGCGAACAACAACAACAACAACAATAATAATAATAATAATAATAATAATAATAAACTTCACGACAAGGTTCTCATTTTCATAATACAATGGAATAAAATCTGCCTGCACTTCTGGAGAAATAGCCACAGCATATTGGTTTGGTTGAACATAATTGAACAGGCCTACAGAAGACAGTGTTTTCATCTCAGCCATATTTTTTGCCTTCCTTACAGAAACCAGTGCCTGAATGTCGCTTATGATTCCTATTACGAGCTCTTCAGGAAGTTTCCTCATTTGAGCATCGATGCTCTCTGTGAAAGCATCTATTTCATCTTCCACCTGAGTCGTAGCTGATAAATCCGTTAGCGGAACGTTACTGACTTTTACGTCCCGCTAACTACTTTTACGCTTTTCGGAAATGCCGAGGTGCCGGAGTTTAGTCCCTCAGGAGTTCTTATTTAAGTGCCTTCTGACCCCTACTTTGACAGGTTCGATCGTGGCTCAGTCCTGTGGTATTTGAAGGTGCTCAGATACGTCAGCCTCGTGTCGGTCGATTTACTGGCACGTAAAGACTACTGAGGGACTAAATTTCGGCACCTGGGCGTCTCCGAAAATAGTAAAATTAGTTACTGGGTCGTAAAAATCAAGAACATTATTATTTATGTACTGTAAACGCTACGTCTCGCCGATTTTTCTGCTGCCCTTAGCTATGTTTTGATGAATACATCGTTTATTCATCTGTCTCTTGGCGCAAGCTAAAGCAGAATGTAGTAGCTTTCATCCATGTCGCATACTCATTTATGCCTCGACGATATATAAGCCGCCGAGGTACGGCTAGTGCTGAGTAATGACATTCGAAGCATAGCTTGTGTGTCCGGATGTTATGACAGATGTTGCTGATATCACTTTCTGGCCCAGTGAGGAAACCAGTGGCAAATTACTTCACTCCTCGCCATGCCTTTTACACCTCATTGTGGCGCCACCACAAATTTTCACAATTTCCCTATAACCACACAACCTTTGGTGGTTGTGTTTCTTAGGATCCAATCAGTCTCCGGCATGAAGACTTAATGAATAAACAAACAAACCTCATGGTATTACAGCCGTGAAGCGCCCGCTCAGCTCGAAGGCCTGCAGATTACGAGGTGGCGCGTGGTCATCGCGGTGACTCATTTCGATCGTTAGTCTTGGCTTTCTAGACCGGGGCCGCCATCTCACCGTCAGAGAGCTCCTTAGTTGTAATCATATATGCTGAGTGGGCTTCGAACCAGACCTCATATCAAGTTATAAATTCCTGGCCTGGCCGGGAATGGAACCCTCCGGGTGAGAGTTAGGCACGCTACTCCTGGACAGCTGGGCCGGTTTGAATACATCATGTACCTCATTTCTATACAAAAGACAGTCTAGTAGTGTCGATAAATCAGATGGAGTGAAATATCCGAAGTTAAGCAACATTAGGCATGGTCAGTAATTAATAATCACTTGCTATTGTTTGGTGGAGTAGCGGAAAAAAACTGGCCATCCGAACGCAAGAAAACTCAAATCTATTATTCCTGTGCTGCGATGTCTTGATTTAGTCGGAGGTGGTTGGTGGGGGTGGGGTGGGGTGGGGACAGGATAATCAGATCACCAACGTTAAGGGATGAATAAAGTAATAAGCATCTTACTTACAGTATCGGACCACATTTAATATGTTGAGTGAAGATGGTTTTCCGAGGTTTCCCATTTTCACACCAGGCAAATGCTGGGGCTGTACCTTAATTAAGGCCACGGCCGCTTCCTTCCAGTTCCTAGGCCTTTCTTATCCCATTGTAGCCATAAGACCTATATGTGTCGGTGCGACGTAAAGCAAATAGCTAAATATATATATATATATATATATGTTTAGTCCAATCTTTTTGTAAGTTAGATTTAAAGAACAGATGGGGCAATGCAACCTATAACCAGACAAATTTAACCCCAAAAATAGGAGATCGTGACTAAAATATCTGTAGTCCATAAATGAAAGAACAGCAGTGGAAGAAGCAAGAACACTATTTTCGTTAATCTGCTTGACAATTTGGTTGATTTGGAAAAGGATATTTCAACGAAGAACGATCTAAGATTCCTGTACCAGGTCTGATCATTAGTATACTGTGTAATAAGCTTGGCGTGGAAGTTCTCAGCTATTGGTGAGGGTTAGGTGGCTCTGTGGTGGCCTCCGGGCTCACTGATGTGGGCTGCATAATTAGAGAGAGAGGGGGTGCAGAGAAGCCGACATGATGAATGTGGGTATTAATTGAGAAGAGAGGGTAACCGTAGGTCATGGCATGCGGAGGAATTCCAATGGTTCAGAATATATTTCAAGGGAATAATGTTGTATGGGTAGCCATGCATTATATTACTAATGGTTTAACGTCACACTAATACATCGAATATTTTCGGCGAAGCAACGATGGGAAATGACTAGGAATGGAAAGGTAACGGCCGTGCCCTTAATTAAGGTACAGCCCCAGCATTTTCCTGGCGGAAAAACAGGAAACCACACAAAACCATCTTCAGGGCTGCCGACGGTGGGATTCGAGCTCAACATCTCCCGAATTCAAGCTCGCAGCTGCGCGACCCTAATCACACGGCCAACTCGGATAGCCAAGAAGAAGAAGAAGTAGTAGTAGTAGTAGTAGTAGTAGTAGTAGTAGCAGTAGTCAATGTTGCTTCCCGCCTAACGGGCTCTGATTCCATTTCTGTCTGCTACAAATTGAAGACTCAACTAGAAGCGGGTTCACTCAGCCTCAAAAGCCAAACCAAACCACATGGCACAACAGACCCGAAGGGTCTTGGTCTACTAAACGACCGCTGCTCAGCCCGACGGCCTGCAGGTTACGAGGTATCGTGTGGTCAGCACAACGAATCCTCTCGGCCGTTGTTCGTGGCTCTCTAGACCGGGACCGCTATCTCACCGTCAGCTAGCTCCTCAATTGCAGTCACGTAGGCTGAGTGGACTTCGACTGAGCCCTCAGTTCCAGGTACAAATCTCTGACCTCGTCGGGAATCCAGCTCGGGATCTCTGGGTAAGAGGCAGGCAACCGTACCCCTACAACACGGGTCACTCAGAGTGAAGTAAGGTAAAATGGGTAAAAGTCCCACTCTCATCTATCCTAGAACCTTCTTTCATGGGATTTGCCTGTTTGTGCTGACCAGAGACTTTCCGTCGAGTGTATATCCCCTCACGATCCCACTGGTTCCAATCTCTCACCACTGTGTGTGTGTATGTTGAATCCTAAGCCCAAGTCTGGTTGAATCGTCGTTAGTTCCAACATAAGCTGTCACGGAAAGCCCGGATGTCACTGTACAAGAGAAATTTAGAGTGAAATAATTTGCCGTTGCTTTCTCCACTGAACCGTAAGGTACTATTACATACCCAGCTCGATAGCTGCAGTCGCTTAAGTGCGGCCAGTATCCAGTATTCGGGAGATAGTAGGTTCGAACCCCACTGTCGGCAGCCCTGAAGATGGTTTTCCGTGGTTTCCCGTTTTCACACTGGGGCTCTACCTTAATTAAGGCCACGGCCGCTTCCTTCCCAGTCCTAGCCCTTTCCTGTCCCATCGTCGCCGTAAGACGTACCTTTGTCGGTGCGACGTAAAGCCAATAGAAAAAAAAAAAGCTTTCCTCGCCGAGCCAGGAATTGCGAAAATGCATGGACCAGCCGACCCTATGAGCAACATTTCCACACCATTCATAGCAGGGACTGGCCTGCGTAAGGAATGGCATTGCTCATACCTCAGTCACTTTCATGCTGTCAAAGCCAAGGATAAGACAGAGACAGATCAATGAAAATAACAAAATTGCTCTAGCCTATACCAGAAGACATAGTGCATTGTAAACACTAGGTCCTGCCAGCAAAGACATAGGTTGATGTAACAAACTTGTTATAGTCAATGCCAGAGGACACAGTGCACCCACCACATCTCACCAGTGATGGACGTGGGATATCCCTATCGCACCAATATTCACTACATGACGGATATGAAATGTTAAAGTGGCATGGTGCATTATCCTTCAACTGTTCCTGATTGTTGCAAGCCTTTGTCAGATTGTTATACTGTATCTTAAGAGATACTACAAGGACAGTCAGATTGTTGTATTTGGAGAGATTTTTATATTTAAGCTATTTTTTTTTCGGGGCGTCGACCTAGAAAGATCATTTGCCCCTACTTGCACCATACAGTATGTGAAGAACCTGCGTGTATTTTGTAAATGGCGGAAATGTAAAGTAAAGTGTAGAATGTGAGGAAAGGAACGTTTACAATTAAAAATCCTGACCCGACCGGGAATCGAACCTGGGGCCACCGGGTGACAAGCGGACGCGTTGCCCCCTCCACCGCGGGGCCGGTACTACAAATGTAGTCTGTTCGTTATATGTTAAGAGAGATTGGGAAGATCGATAGATCGTTACATGTTGAGATATACTACGATGATAGATTATTTTGTGATGAGAAATAGTAAGCAGATGTCAGATTGCTCTGTACTGAGAGACGCTACGAAGATGTCAGAAACACAAAGCGAGTTGGCTATGCGGTTAGTGTCGCCCAGCTGTGAGCTTGAATTCGGGAGATAGTGGGTTCGAATTCCACCGTCGCCGTCAGCAGCCTTGAAGGTCGATTTGCGAGCTTTCCGATTTTCACACCAGGCAAATGCTGGGACTGTACCTTAATTAAGGCCACGGCCGCTTCCTTCCCACTCCTAAGCCTTTCCTATCCAATCATCGCCATAAGACTGTTGGTGCGACGTAAAGCAAATAGCAAATAAAAAATAAAAAAATTGAAAAGAAGAAAGTAGTTTCAACGTAGAACAGACACTCGCGGGTGATCGGGCACGCGCAAATAGGATTTGGAAGCGGTCAGGTGGCGCTGCTATCGATGTGTAGAATGCATTGTCCGACTCGTTGGCTGAATGGTCAGCGTACTGGCCTTCGGTTCAGAGGCTCCCGGGTTTGATTCCCGGTCGGGTCGGGGATTTTAACCTTCATTGGTTAATTCCATTGACTCAGGGGCTGGGTGTCTGTGCTGTCCCCAACATCCCTGCAGCTCACACACCACACACAACACTATCCTCCATCATAATTACACGCAGTTAGCTACACATGGTAGATGCCGCCCACCCTCGTCGGAGGGTCTGCCTTACCAGGGCTGAACTCTGCTAGAAATAGCCACACGAAGTTATTAATACTAGTATGCATTTGACGGGCATACAGGTGGGAGTGTTGTTGCTGCGTGGCGTTGAAGTGAAGAGTGTCGATTTCACCGCTCTACAGCATTTTTTTCAAAAGGTGATCAGCGTTCGTGGGTTAAAATCGAGGTTGCCCGTGGCAAAAATGCATCAGAATTTTATCGAGGATTACGCGAAGCATGTGGCGAGAATGCATTACCGTATAGGACGGTTGAACGATGCGTCAACGCGTTTCGTGCGGGTCAGAATGAGACTGTGGATTAGCACCGCACAGGTGAGTGGTCTCGTTTCCGTAGACCATCCATGCACTGTCCGGGAATTATCCGTAGAGTTTGGTCTCAGTCATCAAACGGTGTGGCATATACTGTCAAAATGCCGTAACTTGAGGAAAATTGCGTCCCGTTGGGTTCCACATGAACTCACCGACGTACAGAAATGGCACGGGTATGCACTGGCTGGCATCCACCTGGACAGGTACCACAACGAAGGAGGCACATTTCTGCTGCGTATTGTCGCCATTGATGAGACGTGGGTACGAGCCTACGAGCCCAATTTAAAGCGTCAATCGAATGAATGGCGTTACCCATGTTCATCGCGTCCACAGGAATTTCGACAGGAACCCAGTCGGGTGAAGCTTATGCTGATTGTGGCATTCGACTAGGAGGGTGTTATTCTTAGCATGCTGTGCCTGAGGGACAAACCGTCAACAGTGACTACTATTGTCGATTTCTGGAGCTGAATCTGCGTCCGGCTATGCGGCGCAAACGTCCATGTTTATTGCGAGACGATCACCCTATCATGCTGCATGACAACGCACGTTTTCATGTCGCAAACAGTGTCAAGCTCATATTGTAACGGTGGCATTGGGTTGTCTTTGAACACCCTCCGTACTCACCAGACATGAGTCCTTGTGACTTCGACCAAGTTAAGGAACCCCTCCGAGGCCGCGGATTTCCTGACGTGGCATCTGTACTCCACGCAGTAGGGCACTCCGTCGCCTTCATCCACAGAGAACGCCTTGCCACCAGTCCCCAACAGCTTCCCGACATTTGGCAAAAGGTAATAGACTTTGCGGACGACTACATTGGAGGAATGTAATGCAATTGTACTTTTTAGTTCTTGAAATATTGCTTTCTATCAATATTACCATTATTTACAGCCGTCGTATGTTCTTACGTAAGAATAATAACATAAATACAGTATTACATTTTAAAATAATGTATTATTTAAAGAGGTTATTGTATACCAAAAAGAAGGCAAACAAACTCAGTGACAAGACGATTGTTGTCCAGCCATATGGCCTACAGAGATTGGAGTGTCACGAGGTCAGCATGACGGCTTCCTCAGCCTTATTACTGACTTCCCCTCGTACTGGATAGCTCCTCAGTCGGACTCACTAGCTTGTGTGCATCCCGTTCCAGCTCATTTCAGGATGAAAATCCTCGGAACGAGCTAGGAATCGAACTTGGGGGCTTCAAGCACATGGCAGAAACGTTACCCCTGTACGACGTACCAAGACCATGAAATATATCCGTAACTGTAGCAGACATTTAAAATACAATGCAGACTATGTTTATCAGACTAGTCTCGTCAGTTTTCACCCCTGCAGGATGTAAGTTAATACGTTACCCAGCTGCAGAATATACGACCGCTGTGAGTACATATACTGTATTGCAGGTGTGTGAGGTAAACTGTGTGTTTCATAACTCTGTGCAGGGAAGCATTTCATATTTATTCTCCGCAGATCCATAATATGCCTTCTGTTTGCATTATTATTATTTTTTTTTTTTTGCTAGTTGATTTACGTCGCACCGACACAGATAGGTCTTATGGCGACGATGGGACGGGGAAGGGCTAGGAAAGGGAAGGAAGCGGCCGTGGCCTTAATTAAGGTACAGCCCCAGCATTTGCCTGGTGTGAAAATGGGAAACCACGGAAAACCATTTTCAGGGCTGCCGACAGTGGGGTTCGAACCTACTATCTCCCGAATACTGGATACTGGCCGCAATTAAGCGACTGCAGCTATCGAGCTCGGTGTTTGCATTATTAATGTATATAGTTCGATTATAACTATTGCCAGATAGGCGAAAAACAGTGCTATTGCTCTAATCTAAATATTCTGTGGCCCATAGTTAACTAACATTGAAATTCCTTACTGTTCCTGGGATATAACATACTGACTCAATATGGACTGCACGACTCAAGAACAGCCCAGCCAAAGTTACGATGCTATAACACGTCAGACAGAATGTTCGTCGTCGTCGTGAAAGTTGCAGAAATATATAACTACAATGCGAAGAAGACATGGGAGGCAGTGTCATCACATAAAGAGCCTGCTTACGCTCCGCCCTGTGTCTAGGGACTGCACGAATCTCTCGGTATTGCCATTGTGTTGATCGAGAGCAAGGCTCTCCGAGTAGCAGGAGCAAAGAATAGGCACTGTTGTCATTCATTCTGCGATGTTTCTTACTCGTTATATACTTGAACCTTATTACATACCCCGTGCACTAAATACGAGTGAAGTTGTCTGGAAGCCCGTAAGACTGTGAAGTATGCACTAAAAATTAATAATCACGGGCGTATGCAGAAATTATTTTCAGGGGGGGGGGGTGATGTTAAATATTAACATTTGAAGATTTCAACACAATAATGTTGGGTGTATATTGTGAAATTGAAACACCAAATTAAAACTTTCAAAATAACACAATTATTTAATTAATAATAATATAATAATAATAATAATAATAATAATAATAATAATAATAATAATAATAATAATAATGTTATTGGCTTTACGTCCCACTAACTACTTTTTAAGGTCTTCGGAGACGCCGAGGTGCCGGAATTTAGTCCTGCAGGAGTTCTTTTACGTGCCAGTAAATCTACCGACAAGGGGCTGTCGTATTTGAGCACCTTCAAATACCACCGGACTGAGCTAGGATCGAACCTGCCAAGTTGGGGTTAGAAGGCCAGCGCCTTAACCGTCTGAGCCACGCAGCCCGGCAATTATTTAATTAAGACAGGTTTGTGCTCATGTTGATGATTATAATAGCAGACGTCTCCCGTTCCTTTTGGCCAGCTCATGGATTGTATTGTGCATATACAAAAGAACTAACACATTCTATCTTTCCGATGCAGTCATATTGTGTGAATAACCTTTTAAATATTCAGGACTGGATGAGTTGGCCGTGTGGTTAGGGGCGTGAAGCTGTGAGCTTGCATCCGGGAGATAGTGGGTTCGAACCCCACTGTCGGCAGCCCGGAAGATGGTTTCTCGTTGTTTTCCATTTTCATACCAGGCGAATGCTGAGGCTATACCTTAGTTAAGGTCACGGCCGCTTCCTTCTCACTCCTAGCCCTTTCTTCTTCTATCGTCGCCATAAGACCTATTTGTGTCGGTGCGACGTAAAGCAGCTTGTAAAAAAAAAAAGAAAAGAAAAAATCAGGGATGAAGAAGAGCGTTCTAGAGTGGCACTGGTTACTAGTAAGACAGCAAACAGTTTCAGTACTCGATGTATTGTTGGGAAAATATCACTGTCGCAAAAGTCCATTGGCTCAGGATGATTGCTTTTAGAAGAAAAACGTATGTATATGTATATATTTATTAACAGAAGCTCAACACACTGTTGGCAAATACGTAGTCGTAGTTCAAAACTAAAAGCAAAACAGTGAGTTACCCAAAATCTTCATTTAGGCCGACACGGTTGCCACAATTAATCACAAGTTTTTTTGGGGGGTGGGGGATCTCTCACCAATTTCCTCCTCTGCCCACGCCAAAAACAAAATGACTCCACTCTTTCATATTTAGGAGGATCACTCCATTTTGGTAAAGATGTAGATAACATTCGTTAGTCTAGATTCCAGTATTTTCTGTCCATCTCTACTGTGTTGAAATATTTACAGTTTTAAGAAACATTAGCTCGTTTGAGATGTGGTTCTGGAGAAGAATTATTCGCATCCCTTGGACAAAATTTTGTACCAATGAGTCTATCCTCAAGGAGGTTTCTTTGTTAATTTATTGACTTTAGGTACTAGACAAAAAAAGCCAGCTACAAATACTTTGGAATACAAATTAAAAATCAGTAAATATACACTTAGAATATATATATATATACACATATGAATCTTCCATAATATTGGACTTGGATTTCGTAGCTTTAACAGTTCCGAGTCCTTACAGAATACTCTCTCTCTCTCTCACACACACACACTTACAGAGAGAGAGAGAGAGAGGAGAATAAATTTAAAACTGCAACTGTAGTGTGTTTAGTTTTTTTCCCCCGATGTTGTAGCACTTCAAACTTTATAGTCTTAAATCGGTGTCTTTTAAGAATACGGCGATTGAATTATACACCTGGTTGCTGGATTCTTGCACAAATGACTGCAACATAAAATTATTGTCTGTGAGTAAATAGTTAGGAAGGTAGACGCCAAGTTTATTAGAGTCTGCCCCAGCTTGCCTATTAGATGATTATTTACATTTTTAAAAATAAATAAATTAGACTAAAGAAAAAGGAGAAACTTTTTAGTATGGAGCAGAATACTTTTCAGTTTTGTCACTGAAGGTAGCAACTGATTCAAACACAAAACTGCTTGATAGACGTAACACATTTAGAATGAGACCTAACGCATTTGGCAGCAGAAAACTATTTCCTTTACACTGAAGTACTCCTTACACCTTCACTCTTCCTATCAGTATCATAAACAATATGGAGAACCGTCAGAGTGAAATAATGTTACAATTATATTTCTCCAATATTGTTTGAAGTAGAAAGAAAACAATAATACATGAGTCTGAACTAAATTGCCTGCTCGTCTGTTATACTGTAATTATTTTCAAGATGTCTGTTCTCAAAATGTTATCGGTCCCTTACTTTTCGAAATACGCAGCCTCGTCTTGCTGACCTCCCTTTAACCCCACCTATAAAAAAATACACTACTCTCATTATGAAGAAATCTATGCCAGCAGGGAAAACCACACTTTTTACGTTCCTTCACATTCATGTTGTACGATGGCCTATCACAGATCAAATCTTCCACCTCACTTTTATTTACTGTCAGCAATAAAATAATTGAACCTCGCTTGTCCAGAAATGTTAACAAGTTTACAAATTGGCTACTACAGTGAAATTCGCACGCTGCATGAATCTCGCCTCCTTTTATCGCGAGAAAAAATCGGCGAAGTGATGTACTGTAGCTTTCATCCACATGATTATCTTAATTTTAAACTCGGGTAACACATTTTAACGCACAGACAATTTTATTCTTCTGAATAGCGGTGACATAATTTTGCTGAAGGCTATACGGATGTATTAAGTCAAGATGTAATGCTTTGTCAACGATATCTGTCTAATTTTCATTACCGCGTAGAGGCGCGCGGCTGTGAGCTTGCATCCGGGAGATAGTAGGTTCGAATCTCACTATCGGCAGCCCTGAAGATGGTTTTCCGTGGTTTCCCATTTTCACACCAGGCAAATGCTGGGGCTGTACCTTAATTAAGGCCACGGCCGCTTCCTTCCAACTCCTAGGCCTTTCGTATCCCATCGTCGCCATAAGACCTATCTGTGTCGGTGCGACGTAAAGCCCCTAGCAAAAAAAAAATTCATTACCGCTGGTTCGCTTCCGTACTATCATGAAGATGTGACGTACTTTGTTTTGTCTGCCGGATAAAGATACAGAAGATAGCAATAGCTTAAGACTTACAATGATTTGTTAGCCACAATTTTTTTTTTTTTTGCTATTTGCTTTACGTCGCACCGACACAGATATGTCTTACGGCGACGATGGGATACGAAAGGCCTAGGAAGTGGAAGAAAGCGGCCGTGGCCTTAGTTAAGGTACAGCCCCGGCATTTGCCTGGTGTGAAAATGGGAAACCACGGAAAACCATCTTCAGGGCTGCCGACAGTGGGGCTCGAACCCACTATCTCCCGATTACTGGATACTGGCCGCAATTAAGCGACTGCAGCTATCGAGCTCGGTCCACTAGTTTCTGGTCAATGGTTTTGAAACCTTTGTTTCCTGGAGAGAGGGGAACCCTGATTGGGTCATAGCCAGGAAGAGGGCGCCCTGTGATGTAGAGGCAGAGGTATACTGACCTACATTAAGTGACTGCCAACAGCCTGGCCTTGGGGCTGCGCTCTCGACCACTGTTCAAACTCATCACGTGTTGATGGTCTCGTTCTCAGACTCACCATTGCATGGCTTAGCCGCTACGAGTGCCGCAATGGGTAGATGCACGGCGTGGAGGTTCGGGCTTCTGATCATGTCCCTGGGATTAGCCATTGTATCCCATGAGTATCTCACATTTATTTAAGGTAAATGGAGCTGAGGGACTCAGACGGCAAGAGCGTGGCCTACTGTACTCAAGTTGGCGGGTTCGATCTTGACTCAGGCCGGTGGTATTTGAAGGTGTTGAAATACGCCAGTTCCGAATCGATAGATGTACCGACACGTTAAATAACTCCAGTAAGAAAATCTTCCGGCAATTCGGCGTCTCAGAAAACCGTAAAAGTAGTAGCGGGACACAAAACCATTATTATTATTATTATTATTATTATTATTATTATGTCCGACTCGTTGGCTGAATGGTCAGCGTACTGGCCTTCGGTTCAGAGGGTCCCGGGTTCGATTCCCGGCCGGGTCGGGGATTTTAACCTTCATTGGTTAATTCCAATGGCCCGGGGGCTGGGTGTTTGTGCTGTCCCCAACATCCCTGCAACTCACACACCACACATAACACTATCCTCCACCACAGTAACACGCAGTTACCTACATATGGCAGATGCCGCCCACCCTCATCGTAGGGTCTGCCTTACAATGGCTGCACTCGGCTAAAAATAGCCACACGAAATTAATAATAATAATAATAATAATAATAATAATAATAATAATAATAATAATAATAATAATAATAATAATAATAATTGTTACGGAGCTTTCCGTGGTAGGTAGAGGTGAAAGAAGGTGCGGGTGTGAACGGGTCTCAAGCTACGAAAGTAAAATTAATTTAAAATTTAACAAGGTTATATTTTCTTTTCAAAATAAGGAAATAACAAGCATGGCAGGTACAAAGTAGCAAGTCAAAAGGGTAGTTACAATATTTACAGGATTTGGGCTTCGCGCCCTGACTTCACAATGCTTGGGCAATCAGCTCAGTTTTACCCCAAACACAAGTTTCAACAGAGGGGCAGAAAACCCCATTCATGCCTAGGAGCCGTTGCTCCAAATTACACTGAAAATCCTCCACGAGGCATACAACACTCAATTTTCAAAAAGAGCCACTCGCTCTCAACTTTAAGCCTCTCAAAGGCCACACCAAACTCCACCTTCGAGTTGTCCTCATTGGACATAGACACAGGGGTAAAATACCCAACCTACTGAGGTCTATTAAATGAAAAGAAGGTTGATTACATGACCTCCAAAATAACAATTTGAGAGGAGGCGATCGGCACTCCTAATACACTTTGTTTTTAAAACCTAATTTGGCTCTTAGGCCCCTGATGCAAGGGCTAATCCCATACTACGGAGGTGACTTTAGAAAAGAAACAAATTTACATAATGTTAAGGAAGAATAGGTTGAGAAAAAAAAGTTCACCTCAAAACAATATGAGTGGGAGATCGAGAGGGTTAAGCACTCTCTATCCCAATACGTAGTTTAAAAGGTAAAATAGATACCAGATTCTTTACATTTTTAAGGAAGGTTACATAACGGAAAAACTTCGGACCCGCCCCGAGAGTTAAACTGCTGAGCTAGCAAAGAAAGAAGTTATTAATTGGCCATTACCTTGTTGTTGACCGCTGCCGAAGAAAGAGGCGCTTCCCGCCCCCTGCTATGTACTTTACACACTGAAAGATGGAACAGAAGTGGCGCAGAGACCCTAAAATGAGCAGTTTATATACTCTCGCGGAAGGTTCTAGGCGTTAGGGGAATGAGGACACCCGCCCACAATCACTTTATTGGAGAACCCTACACAAGATGAAGAAGAAACACATTATTGGTGGAAAATTAATTTCAGAAATTTGGGATTGGTTGAATACAAAACAAGGAGAAAGAGAGGGGTATACAGCCAACTTAAACCACAACAGAAGGAAATTTAACAAGAAACAAACTTTTGAAATAAAAATTTCTCCAAAGAACAGTTCTTTTTCTTCGCACTAGGGTGCACTATTGTAGTTCTTCAGTAGTGTCCTCTAGAAGAGAAAGTTCACACTTCTTACTTCAAGCCAAACAAAAACACATCAAAAATGACACAGTTCTAAAACTCCGAAATTTACAGGTAGTGACATCTTCTGAGAAAGTAGAAAATTAATACCGTCAATAAAGTTCAGGTTTCCTCCAGCAGAGGAGTTTCAACTGGCGCACCTTTTGAATTAGCGGCGTGGAGGTGTACCGCCCGGTACAATAATAATAATAATAATAATAATAATAATAATAATAATAATAATAATAATAATAATGGTTTAAGTTGGCTGTATACCCCTCTCTTTCTCCTTGTTTTGTATTCAACCAATCCCAAATTTCTGAAATTAATTTTCCACCAATAATGTGTTTCTTCTTCATCTTGTGTAGGGTTCTCCAATAAAGTGATTGTGGGCGGGTGTCCTCATTCCCCTATTATTATTATAATTATATTATTATTATTATTATTATTATTATTATTATTATTATTATTATTATTATTATTATTAGTATTATTTCCCCCTCTGCCACGAAATCTGAAAAGTGGTACGAGGATTGGAACGGGGTCCATTCAGCCCCTGGAGGGCCAAATGAGTAGACGGGGTTCAACCATCCCGAAGTTGTTTACAATTTTTCCTCCAAGCAAATGCCGGGATGGTACCTATCTTAAGGCTACGGCCGCTTCCTTCCCACTTCCTTGCCTACCCTTTCCAATCTCCCCATTCCCCACAAGGCCCCTGTTCAACATACCAGGTGAGGCCGCCTGGGCGAGGTCCTGGTCCCCAGTTTCAGAGCTACGACACTAGGACACTGCCCTTGAAGCGGTCGAGGTGTTATTCCTCGCTGAGTCCGGGAGGAAAACCAACCCTGGAGGGTAAACGGATAAAATAAAATAAATAAAAATAAGTTATTATTATTCCTGCAGGTATGTGGTGAAATGGTCCCCAATGTACCTTTCACAACCTTTCACGAACAATAACACTCAGGTATCAGAGTAGCATATACTTTTTTTTCGCTATTTGCATTATGTCGCACCGGCACAGATAGGTTTTATGACGACGATGGGATAGGAAAGGCCTAGGAATGGGAAGGAAGCGGCCAGACAGCAAGGCGCGACCTTCACACCAGTTGTTACCAAGCAGTGGGATTGAAAACAAGTTAAGATGCCAGTGTGGTCTAAATGTGAATATCGCGCAATAATCCGCTACAATTTTGCTCGTGGATTAATTGTTGACCAGTGCCTGGTGGAAATGACTCCTGTGCTGGGGAAAGACTGTCCACATCAGGCAACAATTTTCCGCTGGTACAAAGAGTTCCAGAGGGGAAATTTTGGGGTTGAAAACGATCCTCGTTCTGGGTGACAGTCTGTATCAGTGATTGAGGAAAACATTGAAGCTGTGAGGAAAGTGTTGCAGCAAGAGAGGCGGTTGTCATATCGGCAAGTAGAAGAGACCTTCCACATCCCTGCACCAGCTATTCATTCAATTCTACACGACCATCTCCATGTTAGGAAAGTTTGTTCCCTTTGAGTGACCCATTCACTTTTAGAGGAACAAAGGGCACATCGAGTGAAATAGTGCCGAAAAATGCTAAAACAGTTTGAAAATGGGACTTCGCGTAACGTCAATAGCATCGTTACAGGTGACGAAACTTGGCTTTATTGTTACGATGTCCCAACAAAATCCCAGAACAAGGTGTGGCTGTTTGAAGATGAGGGTACTCCTCTCACTGTGCGAAAGTCAAGGTCGGTGAAGAAAAGGATGATTGCAGTATTCTTCACTAAACGGGACATCCTGTCTTGAGTTGTGCTAGAAACACAAAGGACAGTTACTGCGAAGTGGTCTAGTGAGACTTGTCTGCCTCAGGTCATCCAGGCTCTCAAACAGCTCCGTCCAAGGTCACGGCTCAACACTTGGCTCTTGCATCACGACAGTGCTCCAGCACATCGTGCTAGTGTAGCAATGGATTCTCTTGCCAGATCAGGGTTGACTGTGCTTGATCACCCTCCATACAGTCCTGACCTTGCCCCATGTGACTTCGCACTCTTAGTGAAGATGAAGCTGAAAGGGCGGTGTTTTGCATCCGACGAGGAGCTTCTGGCAGCATGGGATCAAGAGTGTGAAAATGTAAGCGAAGGAAGGTGGCAGAGTTGGTTCAGTGACTGGTTTCGACGTATGGAGAAGTGTATTGAGTGTGGTGGAAATTATTTTGAAAATGTCTAAAGCGTTCACATTGCAAAACTTTCCTAGTGCCCTTTGTAGTACGAGTGTTCGAGCTATCGCAGTTAGAGAATTGTGAATACCGGCAGTTGTCTGCTCGATGTGTCAGCATTAACTTAAGAAAAAAAGCGAATGAACAAATACTTACCGAGCAAGTAGCCGCGCGGCTTGGGCCACATAGCTATCACCTCGCATTCGGGACATAGTGGGTACGGACCCCACTGTCGGCAGCCTTGAAGATAGTTTTACGTTGTTTTTCACTTTCACACCAGGTAAATGCTGGGGCTATAACTTAAGGCTACGGTCGCATCCTTCCAACTCCTAGTCGTTTCCTGTCCATGGTCGCCGTAAGACCCATCTGTGTCGGTGCGACGTAAAACAAATTGTGTAAAAAAAGTAAATTAAAACACGAATTCTTTGGACTCAGAAGAAGAAGAAGAAGAAGAAGAAGAATGGGCCTTCAAAAGCTGTGTTCAAACTGACGAGCACCAGCTTCAGTGCAAGCTTTCATTCTGCCATGTAAGGATTGATGCACACGTTCTAAGATTTCATCAGAAATTTCTGCATAGGCAGCTGTAATACGTCGTTTCTTATCTGGTGTAGTTAGTATGTCGTTGTAAAAGGTGTCTAAGCTTTCCCCAGAGAAAAAATTCTAAGGGGGTCAAATAAGGTGAACGGACCGGTCAAGGTACAGACCCCCTTCGTCCAGTCCAACAATTTGGAAACAATCGGAGAAGACAAGATGTAGTGCATCGTGCAGTATGCGATGGACAACCATCATGGTGATATCACACATTCCTCCTAGTCTGCGGTGGAACGTCTTCTAACATCTGTGGAAGTTGGTCTGTTAATGAGGATGACATACTTTTGGGAATATAGCGTTTCTTCTATGAAAACATGGACCGATGAGCTGATGGTCCACTATTCCAAGGACACATTTACACTCCACGAACACTGACGTTCCACCCGACGAAGCCAATTGGCACACCGCTACTACACTAGGTCGTGCACAAAGACAAATCCCCAAGGCAGCGCGGAATAAACATTTCCCCAGATAAGATCGTGAGGCAAGCTACCCCAATCAGAAGACCGCCATTTTATATAACAAAGAAGCTACCATAGGATTTTAGCAAGTCAAAAGGTCAACACATCCTTTTATCACAATCTAAGGAGCAATTTTCGGAAGTCAAACAGTCAACACGGCCTTTTACCATAACTAAAAGAAAGGACAACAATTAAGGAAGATATTCAACACAAATCATAAACAAGAAATACCTGAAGACTGGTATACACTGTACATAGACTTTTATTCAAGTACAAGTGTTTTTTTTAAAGTGCCTCACCATAGACGCTTTAAGATATTTTTCAAATATGTTTATTAGTAAACAAGGTTTTTAAACATCATTGTAGACGCGAATTTTAATTAAGTATACTTCTCACAAATGTCTGAAGATCGTTACAAACACTGACTTTTTATTCATGCCACCTAGTGTTATTACAAAAGTGTTTCACTATAGACGCTTTTCAATAATTTAAATAAGTATTCTAGTATATAAGTTTTTAAACACAAATGTAGACGCGGATTGTAATTTAAGTATCATTCACACATATTGCCTTACCCCCAACCTCCCCCCCGCCCTCCTTCCATTAAAGCACCTAGAGCAATAGTTTTTAGGATCCCATGGGACATAGTTTTAAAGTTTAATGTGCTTACTGTACAAATTTTTTCAGATATTTATATACAGCTGAAGATGAAAGTGGTCGAAACATGTTCTGTGTGTAATGTATTTTTAATTTTGCCTAAGGCAAAAAATAAAGTATCGATTAGGTGGCATTTTAAATTAATTTGATTATTCTCATCGATACGGCCATGAAGTGGACAGCTTGCAACATGCTGTTGTGTAATTATTTTTCAGTTTCTTTCGCCATGATTGCGACTTAACTCGGACAAATCCCTGCCTTGCCTTGGGTAGTTTGAACCATTTTATTAGCACGTGGAGGAGCACTAAGATATTGAAAGAAGATCATGAAGTTTTTGTTCATTAAGAGATTTCGGATCGGTTATATATTTCCTCTGAGAGCATGATCATGGGAAATATGTACGTGGAAAGTCCCCTTAGCCGTTCGAAGGACACCTATACATCTTCATGCAGTAGGCCATTATTTCGTGGGAAGATTGTGTTGAGAATATTGTATGATCACTTATAGTTCCTATTAAATAATGAAAGAAAACAAAAAGTCGTGACGCATTGCCCCATTAAGAGTCTTGCCTGCCAAGAGTACTGCTGCCTAGCCAGCTGGCTTGCAGATATTGCAGTGTCACGCACGTAGTATACGCGACGGCAGTCTCAGCCATATGGCTTGACTTTTGTGACCGGAATGGGCCTATATACCTACACTAATTCCAATATGTGGCATTTGTGGTGGTGATTTTTGAACTGTCGTCCAGATGTTTCCTTCATTTCTTGTAGCGGATGTGTGTTCCATTGCGCAGGAAGATAGCTCGCAAACTGTTAGTAGTCAGCAATGCATGACGTCCGTGAGAAGGTTGAGGAAATTGGGTGGGAAGTACCAGTGGGGAGTCAACAAGGTACTGACGTTTTCGTGAGTGAGAGAATGGAATTACGGTTAGGCACTCCTGGTATGGGAAACTATTACATACAACGAAAAGAAGATATGAAACTATAAATGTTCCATGAGGTATAGGGACATTTTAAATATAGTGACAAAATGATATGAAAACATAGCTGTTCCATCAGGTAGTCCTCCTAGTATGGGGAATTATTAAACATAGTGACAAGAATATATGAAAACATAGCTGTTCCACCAGGCAGTCTTCCAGGAAACGGTGACAAGAAGATATGAAAACACAGCTGTTCCACCGGGCAGTCTTCCAGGAAACAGTGACGAGAAGATATGAGAACACACCTGTTCCACCAGGCAGTCCTGCAGGTAACAGTGACAAGAAGATATGAAAACATAGCTGTTCTACCAGGCAGTCCTCCAGATAAGTGACAAGAAGCTATGAAAACATAGCTGTTCCACCAGGCAGTCCTCCAGGTAACAGTGACCAGAAGATATGAAAACATAGCTCGATGGAGAGCACTGCGTTGTTCCAGAAATCGTGAAACTCATGATTGGCTACATAGTGCGAGTCATGCTTGCGGGAGATGGTCAACTCAAGCTCCATCGTCAGCAGTTCTGAGGATGATGCTCCGTGGTTTCCCATTCTACACCAGGAAAATGTACAGTACCTTAATCGAGGCCACGACTGATACTTTACGCCCAGCGTCACCGGAGGCCTTCATATATTAGTTTGACAATAGAGAAATGAAAAAGAAACCAAATGTTGAATTTTAATGTTGTTCATTTTACGTCCCTCTCACTACTTTTACGATTTTCGGAGACGCCCTAGGTACCGTAAATTTTGTCCCACGGGAGTTCATTTACGTGCCGGTAAATGCACCGACACGAGGCTGGCATATTTGAACACCTTCAAATACCACCGGACTGAGCCATCGATATTTTCTTAAATTCACTATTCTTTATTTTGACCTCAAAACATGGAGAACATGGGAAGTGAAACGATTCGATTTCTTAAGAAAGTCGAAATTACATTTCGCCAGTGAGAATATGTTGGATCAGTGGCTTAGTCAACGACCTGTAAACAAGCGTCACTCTTCCTGTCCGTTAATCGACTTCTGAATTGTTGTTCGGGACATCAGTCCATAGACTGGTTTGATGCAGCCCTCCTTGCCACCCTATTTTGAGGTAACTTTTTCATTTCTACAAACCTACTACATTCGACAAGTCCTCTAATCTGTTTGTCATATTCATGCCTTAGTCTACCCTTGCAATTCTTTCCGCCTACATTTCCCTCAAATTCGACTACCACCGTCAGCAGCCCTAAAGATGGTTTTCCGTGGTTTCCCATTTTCACACCAGGCAAATGCTGGGACTGTACAGGAGTCCCTCGCGTGTCACATGAAGGTGGGACTCCTTTACTCCCGTAGGTTACTTGCTTAAAACGTTCTAATGTGCTCGGTAAAATGTTCTCTGAAGGAGGATGCTACCCTACTTACATATAGTCCCAATGAAAATCTCTGCTTTTGTGAAGATAGATGCTACTCTACTTACACATAGTCCCAGTGAGAATCTCCCTTGTAACGGGTTAGACATCACTGGTGGATTGTGTTGTCTTGGGTGTTTGAGCACATGGAGGGCCATGGCTCTGAATATGTCCGACATGCCTACACCTATTCCATAGCAACTGGTATTCCGACTTTCAGGACCACTTACTAGGCCACTCATCTGTTGCCTATGGTTCACGAACTAGGGCGTCACTACAGTAACCCACACCACAAAACCATATTTTCAGGATAAGTATGTCCAAATTCCACAGTCATACTGCTGACTGTACGGAAAGGATTTTCCTCAATTGCACGAACAGCAGCAGTGCCTCGTCCAGGGGTGGTCTTCTCCTCCCTTAATTTGTTTTCGATTGTGGCGTAGGGCTTGTTCACCTCCTGTTTGCCGAGCTTCTAACCATTTCCAGACCGTCTCCAGCCTGTGTGGTACTGTACATTATGTGCAGTTTGAACTGGAGGCATCTGCACCTGCCATATACTAACTATTCGACCACTATTGACTTGCGAAGGCACTCGGTCTATGCGAGTTAAGGATTAACTTGGCGGGGCCGAAGACCTAGATGTTAGGCCCCTTTAAACAATAAGCATCATCATCATCATTAATTTTGCCATCTCTGAACGAGGATGAGGATGCGCTGTTGGTAGTAATCCTGCCGCCGGCAGCAGGCAGGCGGCCGTGCGTTTCTTTACATCGACCTACCATCGCTGACGTTGCATGTCCTTCAATTCCGGTTGCCTCGGCAAGAAGCACTTGTCACGTAAACTGTTTCGAATATCTCAGTAATGGAACACCTCCTTCCAGTATATATTGTTGTTGTTGTTTAGTCCTCAGCCCGAAGGCTGGTTGGATCCTCAACAGTTCCGACATCAGCTGTCATAGATGGCCTAGGCATCACTGAAGAGGCGTACTAGGGAAATGAGGAGTGAGGTAGTTTCCCGTTGCTTTCCTCACCGAGCCAGAAGTTGCTATTACATATCAGTCTGCCAAGCCCACTGAAATGCATACACCAACCGACCCTATGAGCAATATTTTCACACCATTCATAGCGGGGACTGGCTGCAGAAGGAATGGCATTACTAGCATCGCTCATATCTCAGTCACTTTCATTTTGTCAAAGCCAAGAATAAAGCTGAGACAGAGCAATGAAAGTAACAAGATTGCTCTAGCCCATACCAGAAGACATAGTGCACTGTAAACACTAGGTCCCGCCAGCAAAGGCATATATATATATTTATATTACAATGGTCCAGATAGGTTCTTCACACGTTTGGTAGACCCTCTGTAGCAGTAGTTGTGTCGAAGCGATGGGTATGGGATAATTTTGGGATGATTTGCGTAAATGCTTCTAACCTGGAAACTAATCATTCATACAAACCACACTTGTATAAAAGTAGTTTGGACCGTACTTCTACTTTTTCTCCTTGTCTGTATCACTTGGTCGTTGACCCTTTCAGACTTAGTCACTGTTAAAGCATTTGAATGCCCATGTCTTGATTACCTTGTTCTGACCGTCAGGCCTACAGAATGAGTGAAGAGTTTTTAAAACAACGCAAAATATCATTATGAACTCATGCATTAAGGATGGACTTCATTAGAAATGTTGAAGGAAGCGTAAGTGGTGAGGAAGTTACGTGAACAAGTTTTTACACGCTTCCTCTTTAATGTTGAGAACGAGAAGTTTTTAGTCTCAACAGTCATCAACGTTACTCAGCCTAATCGCCGCAAGGAAAGCATTAACAAAGTAAACAGTCGACTGCCACAGAGTCATTCACTGGGAGAGAAATACGAGAGCCAGACAGAGTGGGGCTGACAGTAGAAACTCTGGCCTCTGAATTCAGGTTGGCGGGTTCGATCGCCACTCAATCCAATGGTATTTGGAAGTGCTCGTTAGTTGATTTACCAAGACCTAAAAGAACTCTTGCGGGACAAAATTTCGGCTCCTGGGCTTATCCAAAAACCGTAAATGTTATCAGTTTAACATAAACCAGTAATATTATTATTAGAAACAGGAGACGAAAATTCGACCTGGGTGCACTGTGAATTTCGTGTTCGTTTTCCCATTTTAGCCTAACTAACTTAAAGAACTCACAGCTACAAATTGCATGTATTATCATGCGCTAAGTTCTCGGTGATGAAAACCGTATTTTATCTTACTCTTCTGCAGAGTGGGCAATATAAATCGGGCCCGGAAAATATTTACAATAGGATGCTTGAAATGGCTACCGTTGACGTCGATGGAGCACCGTGCTCGATTGATCAAATTGTGAGACACGCGTAGCAGCTCTGCCTGAGGGATAGCAGCAATGGCGTTTTCAGTGTTCAGTGTGCGATGATTATTGGAGTACACCTGACCCTTCAACTTGCCCCACAGGTAAAAATCACTGGGAGAGAGATCAGGCGACCGAGGTGGTCAGATGATTTCACTGCCTCTGCTTATTGTACTCTCCTCATCGAACGCATCACGCACTCGGAACAAGTTGTCAAGGCATTGTGTGCTGTTGCTCCGTCTTTGTGAAAATATCCATACAGTTGTTCATCTTCTGTGAGTTGATCCACATATGGATTAAACAGTGTCTGGACATACCGGTTAGCATTAACAGTTTTGTAAAAGAATCGTGTTACGATGCGGACACCAGGCATTGTGCACCACACACCACCAATCTTGAGATTATGCAACGGCTTTTCGACGTACTGATGGGATTTTCTGATGCATAATGGTGCATGTTCTGTGAGTTCATGTACCCTGACAGGCTGAACCAGGCCTCATATGAAGAAATGAAAAACTGAGGATCCACATGTCCTGACTCTACTTCACTCAGAAACCACCAGCAGAACTCAACATTCGAAGGTTCATGCACAACAATAAATTTGTAAGGTTACAGATGCAGGTCCTTTTTTATTATGTTTCAAAACGACTATTTCTTTATTCCCACTTACACAGACAAACGGCGTAGAGATTTCGTCGGACCTTGTTCCAGGCTTTCCTTCACTCGAGCAATGTTTTCTGGTATTCGAATTCTTTTTTCGGACAGTTACGGATTTTATTTGCTGCAGAGCCCGTTTCATACCATTTTGCCACTAAGTTTTACATTGCAGATCTTCCTAGAGGTTTATCCAAAGCACTTCCAGTCTTAAACTCTTGCGCGAACAGTTCCGGACAGGTTTTCCACGAATCATGCTTCGCATAACACTCGACAATGAATACGCGCTGTTTTATCGTGAGTACCACTTTGTGTTGAATTCAAATGACCAATAAACACGTCTACTTCTCTTACTCACTCACATGTAATCGGGGAAGAGCGCACGCGCAGACATGTGACAGCAACCGATTGATGCATCGAAATCACGGTTTGCAGCATTTCCTATAATGGGCAGTTCTCCTGTTCATTAACAAGGGCCATTTCCGCGTCAGTCTTGTAAATATTTTCCGTGCCAATTTTACTTTGCCCATCCGGTATAAACCAACAAGAGAAAGCATTGAAAGCCAATCGAATGATGAGGACATGTACTTCCTCTATGTTCGACCTCAGCGCTAAGTGAGATATACGGTAGTTACCAGCTTACTGTCCAGCCACTTTTGCTCCCTGATATTATCTCATTTTGTCTGTCGACTGAATGACTCCCAGAGCATTATGCCTAATGCCTGATGTGGAATCGAAACACATTTCCTTCTGTGTTAACCACGCATTGTTTCATAGATTCGGTTAGGTACCCCTCAAATGAACAACGGGCGACTTTATCGTCTTCCAGGTATATGGTACATTTCTAATAATAGAAAATTAGGAATGATATCTCGCTATACGTTAACGCTAATGCCATTGACTGAAGGAATTAATACATCTTATATTCCTTTTTATTAATGCTAGAACCTAAATAATGTTATTTATCCACAGACAACAGTATAATTTCTAACACAAAATGTGATGTTACGAATTTCTTAGTATACTTTACCAACAAAGGGGTGAACTTTTATGTTTCTAGGACGAGTTTAAATAATATGCCTAAAACGCTGCTTGTCGCTTTCCTAATATACTAGTGTGTTGAAGAGAAGAGATAATATTTTGATAATACAGGTACTTAAAATTAAGTCTGATATAAAATGCATTCGGGAGATACTGGATTCGAACCCCACTGTTGTAGCTCTGAATGTGGCTTTCATTGATTTCCCATTTTTACACCAAGTAAATAATAATATTCTTTGCTTTACGTAACACTAACTACTTTTGTTTCTTTTGGAGACGTCGAGATGACGGAATTTAGTCCCGCAGGAGTTCTTTTACGTGCCAGTAAATCTACTGACACGAGACTGACGTATCTGAGCACCTTCAAATACCTCTGGACTAAGCCAGGTTCGAACCTGCCAAGCTGGGGTCAGAAGGCAAGGGCCTCAACCGTCTGAGCCACTCAGCCCGGCACACCAAACAAATGCTGGGGCTGTACCTTAATTAAGATCAGGAACGCTTCCTTCCCACTTCTAGCCCTTTCCTATCCCATCGTCTCCATATGACTTATCTGTACTACGTATCGGTGCGACGTTAAACAGATTGTAAAAAAAGGTAAAAAAATGCGAGAAATGTACTACACCACAAACTCATATTTTTTCAGCAATTATACATGCATCACTTTTACTTTGACGCTCTGTCCGTTATGCCAAATTTCGTCTTTTATTACTTTTTCTCTCGTTTAAATACAAAATTAATGACAATCCTCCTCTGTTAGCGCTTGGGGCGGGATAGCCGAGTGACGGTGTCACCGGCTTCTCACCAGGATGACCAAGGTTTAAGACCACGGTTTAGATCGCAGTTAATGCATGCGAATAAGAATTCACGTCGCTGTGGTCCAGATTCCACGTAAATCTGGAGAGTCGATGGGTATGGTCACGATATTAACAGCATTGTCAAACTATACACTTTCTTCCTTCTTTGCAGCACTCCGTTCTTTATATCATCATTACAGTGTTTGAGAAAACACGACTTCTTGCTAGTCATCTCTTATAATCTGCTACTCGAAGTGTTGAAAACAAGCAATTGTCGTGGTAATAGTGTATACTGTTCGGTTACCGACCACTTGGATTCGATCCATTTTTTGATGTTATTTTACAGTATGTAAGCAACTTGTGACAACGTGCGTGTCAGATAACATGTAACTTTTGTATCTTTACTGATAATGAATCTCTCTCTCTCTCTCTCTAATTTTTAATAAGCCGTTTTCCAGAATTTCAATGAGTGACCCAATTTTTAATGCTTACAGCATGAAGATCCTTGGAAAAGTAGTGGTTTTAGTAGAATTGCCAATTTTCCTACATTATTTTCTTATTTTTTCAAGTAGTTCCAAGAGCATCCACAAGGTACCGTCTGGCAGCTGGCGTAGTTCCAAGGTCTGCACTACATACTGCTAGCACTGGAGAGCGGAAGTCGCCAGATTAAAGCACTAACCCGTTAGCGTGCTGTTAAGATGGTAGCTTGAAATCGCAACAAGATGTGGCTTGAAACATTGTTGTCACGAATTTACGGAGTTACCATCGCTATAAAAAGTTCAATATACTGATCAGAATACGGCCATGTCTGGTAGGAGAGGGCCGATCCTACAGACACTCATCCGACAAAAACAGAGTCCAGAGAGTTTCAACGATAACATGTAGATCACAAAGACCGACTGCAGTTTCGCCCAGACACCTAGGAACCACGTTATTTATAGAATTTGCTGCACAAGCCTCTATTTAGTAATTAATCTGAGTTAGGATTGGGAGGGTATCGGCCATGCTACCATTCTGGCATTCGCTTGTATTTGGAGTGGGAACTATATGAAACCGCTTCTGGGATGGAGTGAGAGTGATGTTAACCCATCTGTCTCCTCTGTTGTTTTACCTGAAGTTAAGTGCGCGACGTTAAAAGTAGTTAAACTACTCTTAATCTTATCGCAGAGCCGAGTATCAAATTCGGGTCAACCTGCAGGAAACGACCTCTGCTAACCCATAAACTACGTCAGTACATAAGGTCAGGGATTCTGCGGCCTCCTGCTCCTCCTCAGGCCCTCCGCAGGGGCCCCCTCCTCCCGCAGGAATTTGAATTTTGGCGCGGGATTTGAATTTGTAAACAAAGCCACGTGACTTTTGTCAGCTGTCATCCGACAACAACGCATCGGTAACCTCAGTGCTGCCATCTTGACGGGCCTAAACCTCAGTGCTGCCATCTTTACGGCACTAAACCTCACTAGCGCAAGATTTGAATTTGTAAACAATGCCACGTGCTTTTTTGATAGCCGCCATCCGCCATCTTGCATCGCTAACCTCAGTGCTGCTATCTTTACGGTACTGCGGGTAATTTAAAATCCACGTGCTTTTTGACAGCTGTCATCCTCCATCTTGCATCGCAAAGCTCAGTGCTACCCTCTTTAGCTACTACCTTTGAAATGTGGTGGCGGATAATTTGAAAAATTCTACGTTTTTTGATAGTTGTCATCCGCCATCTTGCACCGCTTACCCTAGTGCTGCTATCTTTACGGAACTACGGGTAATTTGAAAAATCCACGTGCTTTTTGACAGCTGTCATCCGCCATCTTGCATCGCTTACCTTAGTGCTGCTATTTTTACGGCACTAAACCATATCGTGGTGGTGGTGGGAAATTTAAAATCTACATACTTTTTTAACAGCTGACATCTTTAATCAAGAGAGCACCGTGCTGCTATCTTTACAGCACTACGGGAAATTTGAAAAAATCCATCAGCTGTCATCCGCCATCTGTAATTAACAAAGCATCGTGCTGCTATCTTTAGCTATGTACATTTAACATGTGGTGACGGCAATTTGAAATTTCATCCAGCTGCCATCTTTAATCAACAGAGCACCGTGCTGTTATCTTTAGCTACTACTTTTGAAATGTGGTGGTGGGTAATTTAAAAATGCGTTAGCTATCATCATCTTTAATGCATTCGCGGACATAACGTCTCATCTACCATATTGAAGGAGACTATCCTTAGTTTACAACAAGATGGCCTTTCCGAAGCTAATTAGCACTTAGCGGTTACTGCACAAGATGGCGGCTGCTGTTATAGCCTCCTCGACCTCCTCCTCCTCTGTCAAGGCATAGCTTTATTGATCACGCATTGCTAAGGCGTGAGTGTGCAGCGATAACATGATTGTACATGTTTAGACTTGCGGATTACAGAAGAAACATAACAAGGCTAAAATCGAACAGTGTACTCAATGTTGTTAACTTCAACATGTGATTAGAACATTGATTGATGTGTTGAGAACACTAAATAAGTGATCATGACTAGAATCGAACACTGTACTCGTTACAACATGTGTTTAGAACATGTCAGGGGGGTACCGTTGTTCTAAGAAGATAAGATTGAAACATAACAAGACTAGAATCGGACACTGTATTCGTTGTTTTTAAATTCAAAATGTGATTAGAACATTGATTAGTGAGTTCAAAACACTAAATAAGTGATCAAGACTAGAATCGTACACTATACTCGATACAACGTGTGTTTAGAACATGTTAGGGGATACCTTTATTCTAAGAAGATCTGATCGAAACTTAACAAGACTAGAATCGAACACTGCACTCGATGTTGTTAACTTCAACATGTGATCAGAACATTGTTTGATATGTTCAGCGCAAAAGTACAACTTCAATGATTTGCCTAGTGTAAAAATAAAATCTATGGAAACACACTGTGCACATATCACGTAGCAATCTCGCTCAGTAAATGATACAGCAAAGTACAACTTCAATGATTTGCCTAGTACGAAAATAAAAAACACACTGTGCACATATCGCGTAGCTAACTCGCTCATTAAACGATATAGCGAAAGTACAACTTCAATGGTTTGTCTAGTGCGAAAATAAAAATCTACAGAAGAATCCATACTGCGCAGCTAACTCGCTCAGTAAACGATATATCAAACATACATCTCCAAATGATTTGCCTTGTCTTGGGTGAAAATATAAAAACCATACTGCATAGCTAACTCGCTCACCGTGCTGCTAAGACGCTTAGTGATTGCAAATACACGGGTAATCCACTAAAACACTAATATACGTCATGTGAAAATCAAAAAGCACACTGCATAGTCAACTCGCTCGCTCACTCGCTTAGTAATTGCAAATTCATCACAACACGACTGGAACACTGATGTACGTATACACGTTACTCTCACGGACAACAATTTTGCGAGATACTACACCGGACATACATGTTGAAAATTGGAGGATGAAAAAAAATAATAAATAATAAATTTTGTTTGTATGCATGTTGTCTCCTCCAAGTTGTAAGACCAAATGGACGCAGTACTGTGAGTTTCTGATACGGCTTGCTTAAACGTGAACGGAAGTGGCATGTTATCTCAGCAAAAAATACGCATGACTTTGTTCCTGCATACACGCAAGTCAGACACTTACAGAAATAAAATGATGGATACCGCGATTCAAATCCTGGCAACTTATTACCTTTTGCCATTAGGAAGGGTATCCGTCCATATCCTTATGTTTCATGTAGTTACACGTTGTCAGGAAGACTAACGATCGCGCAGGAAAGGGTTAGGAGCAGCTAGCTACCCCCTAGCATTTGCTATTTTTAGGGCTGCTGACAGTAGGGGTTCGAACCCGCTATCTCTGTCTTATTCACAGACATGATAGAAGTAGTGAGAATGATTGCGGGTACAAGATGTTGATGGTGATTCATCTGTCGGATGGAAGCGTTAAGCCTTGTGCAAGCTTCTTCGACAGGAGTAGCCTATGTGCCGGCACCGGGTTTTACTAGGACATCCGGTTATAACACCCGCTACAACAGATTTATCTTACTTCATATCGCGCATGCTGCGATATAAAATCCTAGTCCTTTAAAGTTAGGAAGGGCATACGACCGCAAAACAATTGTTTATGATGTAGGACGCTAGATACTGCGATTTAAAATCTTAGTTCTTGCGTCAAGAAGAGCATCCAGCTGCAAAACCCCGATTTTCACGTTAAGAAGGGCATCTGGTTGTAAAACAGATTCTTGCGACTTTAAATCCCGGTCCTCTGACATTAGGAAGGGTAACCGGCCGTAAAACAATTGCTTATGATGTAAGACACTAGATACTGCGATTTAAAAACTTAGTTCTTGCGCCAAGAAAAGCATCCAGCTGTAAAACCCCGATTCTCGCGTTAAGAAGGGCATCTGGTTGTGAAACAGATTCTTGCGACTTAAAATCCTGGTCCTTTGACATTAGGAAGGGCAACCGGCCATAAAACAATGGTTTATGATCTAAGACGCTAGATACTACGATTTAAAATCTTAGTTCTTGCGGCAAGGAAAGTATCCGACTGTAAAACAGATTCTTGCGAGTTAAAATCTTAGTTCTTGCATCAAAAAGGGCATCTAGCCGCGAAACAATTGTTCATGATGTGAGACAAAAGATACTGCAATTTAAAATCTTATTTCTTGCATCAAAAATAGCACCCGGCTGTAAAATACATTCTTGCGATTTAAAATCATAGTTCTCGCGTTAAGAAGGGCATCCGGCTGTAAAACAGATTCTTGCGATTTAAAATCTTAGTCCTCGCGTCAAGAAGGGCATCTAGCCAAAAAACAATCGTTCGTGATGTGAGATACTAGATACTGCTATTTAAAATCTTTCTTGCATTAAAAAAAGCATCCAGCAGTAACATCCCGAGTCTCACGTGAAGAAGGGCATCTAGTTGTAAAACAGATTCTTGCGACTTAAAATCCCAGTCCTTTAACGTTAGGAAGGGCAACTGCCCGTAAAACAATTGTTCATGTTGTAAGACGCTAGATACTGCGATTTAAAATCTTAGTTCTTGCGTCAAGAAAAGCATCCGGCTGTGAAACAGATTCTTGCGATTCAAAATCTTAGTTCTTGCGTCAAGAAGGGCATTTAGCTATAAACGGACTTTTGCGATTTAAAATCTTGCGTCAGGAAGGGTATCCTGCTGTAAAAGAGATTCTTGCGATTTAAAATCTTAGTTCTCGCGTCAGGAAGGGCATCCTGCTGTAAAACAAGTTCTTGCGATTTAAAATCTTGCGTCAAGAAGGGCATCCTGCTGTAGAACAGATTCTTGTGTTTTAAAATCTTAGTTGTTGCGTCAAAAAGAGCATCCGACTGTAAAACAGATCCTTGCGATTTAAAATCTTAGTTGTTGCATCAGGAAGGGCATCCGGCTCTAAAACAGAACTAGGAGCAGGAAGCAGCTAGCCGCTTCTTAGTGTAGTTCGGGCGTTAAGCTTTTGGAGTAGGCTATGTGCCGCCACTAAGTTTTTAATAAGTTCTGGTACCGGGTTACGTCTCGTGTTGTTAACATAACAGGTTCGGTCCTTGCTCTGCATAACAGGCAAAGTCTCTTAGGTGAGGTACTAGTCCCAACCGAAAGTATAACTCTTTAGAACACTGTCTTTGAGGTGGTATCCGTGTGTTACACAGTTAGTCAGAGCGAGGCAAGGAATGCATGCGTTGACAGAAATTGTACAATGCTTTCCGGCTGTAGTAACCTTGAGCAAGCAGCGAGGACACTGTGTGTATGATAAGACACCTGTAACTCAACGATCGATAACAGTGCAATGGCATTTTCTTGACCGTGTAGGTAATTTCCTTAGTATTGCTCTCTAGCATTTAGCTGGTGTAAGTGTGACGTACCCACTTGGCCCACAGATGTATGACAAATTTATAACGTGGCGGGTCACTTTAATATTAAAATAAATAAATGATATGTCATTGTTTCTCCATAAACAGTACCCCAAGGGCGCCAGTCTTCAAGATTATGGCTTGAAAACAAAAGTAGATAATTAATAATAATAATAATAATAATAATAATAATAATAATAATAATACGTAATGAGACCCAAAAAACTCCCAGGGGTGAGGTGAACGGAACACAAATCATTAGGTACACTAACTTGGAATTTAAGGATCATTAATAATCATTTCATAAAATACAAATTAAAACAGCTATTTATTAAGATGAAAAACGTGACGTAACGGCGTTTTAACGACATCTGAACTTACGGAAGCAAAAGAAAAATTGAATGAAATTAATTTTAAAAATGAACTGTTGCGCGAAGACTTGCAGTAACTTATGCCATAAGCTCACCATATGTAGACTCTGTTGTCTTGAAGCTGATGATATGTGGATCTCGTACCGGCTGCGTTCTCTGTTGTTGGATTCCAGTCCTACTTCTACATTTCCTGTCCTTAACACTTCCTACTGTACTCCTTACATAAAGTCGTAATGAGTCCTAATTTTAAGTGCAAAACCACCATGGGTTATGTTCATGGAGAGAATACATTCGTATTCTTCCGTATTACGGAACAGTAGCGTAGCTAAATTCATAATAAAAGCTCTCCTGCCCTATACTAGTCAAAACCGGTCTCCCGTTGACTACCTCTCGTCATTGAGATAACAAGTCCCAATGAGAGTAACTTTTGAGTAGTATATACTCAGATGCGAAGTGAACTAAGTTAAAATCTTCTCCGATGTGTAGACGTAGAATAGTAGTAAGAGTATCTTCCAAGCGTGAGAATCAGAATCAGAATGTCCGAATACAAGTGACAATCTGCTCACGAGTAAGAATACTCGTATGAATGTGAAAACGACTGCAAATGCTAATAAGAATCTGAATCTGAATGTCTTCTCCAGCTCTTGTCGGTGGTATATATCGGTTCAAAAGTATCCTTCCATCAGCCATATCACATGGTCCAGTAAGATTCGAGGTCTCATCCCTTCTCCGATGTATAGCTGTGAATCCATCACGTTGTTTCATTACGTTCATTCACATAGGCTGAACTTTCCCGCTGAAATAAAGAGTCCCAAAGCGGAGTTTGAAAAGTGGGTGTTAATAATGTATCAACTGTCTCTTCATGAGGTAGAGAGGGTAAGGTCTCTCGTAACCTAGATGACGTACTTTTCCTGGAATTGGGCTGAAATTAGCCTGCTGACTCTGGTCACCTCACAACGGCTATTGGAAAATTTACTGCAAGTTATAAATATGCATGATGTTGAAATACTTTACCGAATAATTTGTTCGTTCAGAATACGTTATAGGCGCGATACAAAGAAATGAAATGATGATTGAAATGGATGATAAAAACCCTATATATATATATATATATATATATATTAATTTAAACATGACCTATCAGTGATTAAATATATACATCTTATCAATTAAATAAATAGTTCAATAATTAAAAACATTCAGTGATGTCCCAAACATCACATAAGTTCCTAAGATAAAATATTATGATTGTACGAAGAGGGTAAAACCCGGTGCTGGCACATAGCCTACTCCTGTCGAATAGCACCAAGGGGTCTGCTCAAGGCTGAAGTCCCCATCCGAGATGTAAATCACTATCAACAGCATTACATGCCCTCAATCTTTTAGAATTTAATGCAGGCTTTTTGCACACGCTCTAGTTATTCAAAATTGTATACTACTACCCCCCTCCCCCGAGGATGTAATATATAACAGTACGGAGCACATAGCCTACTCCCAAAGCTTAACGCTTCCATCCGACATGTGAATCACCATCAACAGCGTTATATGCCCTTACTCTTGTAGAATTTAATGCAGGCTTTTAGTATACACTTTAGTTATTAGACATTGTATACTACCACCTCCCCGAGGATGTGATATACGACAGTAGGGAGAGGGTAAAACTCGGTGTCGGCACATAGGCTACTCCTGTCGAAGAAGCCTGCACAATGCTTAACGTCCCCATCCGACAGATGAATCACCATCAACAACTTGTACCCGCAATCATTCTCACTACTTCTATCATGTCTGTGAATAAGATATAGAGATAGCTCCTAGCCCTTTCTTGCGCGATCGTCAGTCTTCCTGCCAACGTATAATTACATGAAACATAAGGATCTGGCCGGATCCCTTCCTGACGGCAAAAGGTAATAAGTTGCCAGGATTTGAATCGCGGTATCCATCATTTTTCTGTAAGTGTCTGACTTGCATGTATGCAGGAACAAGGTCATGCGTATTTTTTGCTGAGATAGCATCCCACTTCCGTTCACGTTTAAGCAAGCCGTAGCACAGTACTGCGTCCATTTGGTCATACAACTTGGAGGAGACAAAATGCATATTAAAAAATTATGATTTATTATTTTTTTCATCCTCCCATTTTTTAACATGTAAGTATGTCAGGTGTAGTATCTCGCAACGTTCTTGTCCGTGTGTTGCGAAAAAAGAGTAACGTGTGTGCGTATATCAGTGTTCTAGTCGTGTTGTGATGTACTTGCAATTGCTAAGCGAATGACCGACCGAGTTGGCTACGCAGTGTGCTTTTTGATTTTCACATGACATATATTAATGTTCTAGTCGATTACCCGTGTATTTGCAATCACTAAGCGCCTTAGCAGCGCGGTGAGCGAGTTAGCTACGCAGTATGGGTTTTTTGATTTTTCGCACAAGGCAAGGCAAATCATTTGAAGTTGTATGTTTGATATACCGTTTACTGAGCGAGTTAGCTACGCAGTATGGATTCTTCTGTAGTTTTTGATTTTCGCACTAGGCAAATCATTGAAGTTTTACTTTCGCTATATCGTTTGATGAGCGAGTTAGCTACGCGATATGTGCACATTGGGTTTTGGATTTTCGTACTAGGCAAATCATTGAAGTTGTACTTTGCTGTATCGTTTACTGAGCGAGATAGCTACGCGATATATGCACAGAGTGTTTTTGATTTTTACACTTGGCAAATCATTGAAGTTGTCCTTTGCAATATCGTTTACTGAGCGAGTTAGCTACGCGATATGTGCACAGTGTGTTTGCATAGTTTTTGATTTTTACACTAGGCAAATCATTGAAGTTGTACTTTTGCTCTGAACACATCAAACAATGTTCTGATCACATGTTGAAGTTAACAGCATCGAGTGCAGTGTTCGATTCTAGTCTTGTTATGTTTCAATCTGATTTTCTTAGAACAAAGGTATCCCCTGACATGTTCTAAACACATGTTGTATCGAGTACCACGTTCTATTCCAGTCTTGATCACTTATTTAGTGTTTTGAACACATCAGTGTTCTAATCACAAGTTGAAGTTAACAACAACGAGTACAGTGTTCGATTCTAGTCTTGTTATATTTCAATCTGATCTTCTTAGAACAAAGATACCCCCTGACATGTTCTAAACACATGTTGTATCGAGTACAGTGTTCGATTCTAGTCTTGATCACTTATTTAGTGTTCTCAAAACATCAATCAATGTTCTAATCACACGTTGAAGTTAACGACATCGAATACAGTGTTGGATTTTAGTCTTGTTATGTTTCTTTTGTAATCCGCAAGTCTAAACATGCACAATCATGTTATCGCTGCACACTCACGCCTTAGCAATGCATGTTCGATAAAGCTATGCCTTGACAGAGGAGGAGGAGGTAGAGGAGGCTATAACAGCCGTCGCCATCTTGTGTAGTAACCGCTAAGTGCTAATTAGCTTCGGAAAGGCCATCTTGTTGTAAACTAAGGATAGTCTCCTTCAATATGGTAGATGAGACGTTATATCCGCGAATGCATTAAAGTTGATGATAGCTAACGCATTTTTTAAATTACCCACCACCACATTTCAAAAGTAGTAGCTAAAAATAGCAGCACGCTGCTCTGTTGATTAAAGATGGCAGCTGGATAACATTTCAAATTGCCGCCACCACATGTTAAATGTACATAGCTAAAGATAGCAGCACGATGCTTTGTTAATTACAGATGGCGGATGACAGCTGATGGAATTTTTCAAATTGCCCGTAGTGCTGTAAAGATAGCAGCACGGTGCTCTCTTAATTAAAGATTTCAGCTGTCAAAAAAGCATGCAGATTTTAAATTTCCCACCACCACCACGTATGGTTTAGTACCGTAAAGATAGCAGCACTAAGGTAAGCGATGCAAGATGGCGGATGACATCTGTCAAAAAACACGTGGATTTTTTAAATTACCCGCAGTTCCGTAAAGATAGCAGCACTGAGGTTAGCGATGCAAGATGGCGGATGACAGCTGTAAAAAAACCTAGAATTTTTCAAATTATCCGCCACCACATTTCAAAGATAGTAGCTAAAGTGGGCAGCACTGAGGTTTGCGATGCAAGATGGAGGATGACAGCTGTCAAAAAGCACGTGGACTTTAAATTACCCGCAGTACCGTAAAGATAGCAGCACTGAGGTAAGTGATGCAAGATGGCGGATGAGAGCTGTCAGGTGGAAATTGACGCCACTACATTTCAAAGATAGTGCCGTAAAGAGGGCAGCACTAGGGTTAGCGATGCAAGATGGTGGATCACAGCTGTCAAAATATAACGTGGATTTTAAAATTACCCGCAGTCCCGTAAAGTGGGCAGCACTAAGTTTAGCGATGCAAGATGGCGGATGACAGATGTCAAAAAAGCACGTAGCTTTATTTACAAATTCAAATCTCACGCTAGTGAGGTTTAGTGCCGTGTAGATGGCAGCACTGAGGTTTAGGTCCGTCAAGATGACACTACTGAGGTTAGCGATGCGTTGTTTTCGGATGACAGCTGTCAAAAAGCACGTGGCTTTTGTTTACAAATTCAAATCTCGCGCCAAAATTCAAATTTCCCGCAGGAGGAGGAGGCCTCTGCGGAGGGCCTGAGGAGGAGGAGGAGGAGGCCGCAGAATCCCTGCCTTTATCTACTTACGTGGACATCAAGTATTTCTTTTTATATTATCTCGACAATTCTGTCAAATGAGAAAAAACCCAGATGAAGTGTAGTACCAACAAGTTCACTTTTCCTGAAAATAAACTGGACTTTGTACCGTATACCAACTTGCGTTGTTGTAGTACACCATCGTCTCCTAACACCCACAGAACCCGAAAAACTATTATTTTTATAGACTTAACGTCCCAATAACTACTATTACTGTTTTCGGTGAAGCTGAGGTGCCGGTACTTTGAGCACTGGAGTTTTTTGCGTGCCAGTAAATCTGTCGGCACTAAGCTGGTCTATTTGAGAACCTTCATATAACAGCTGTCATAGCCGGGATTGAATCCACCAACTTTGTCTCAGAAGTCAGCGCTTTACCGCATGAGCCAGTTATTATTATTCAAATCGTCGAACAGACTTTTATCTTGCATAGTACGTGGTTTTCTTACGCAGTAGACGCGCGGCTTACATTTTTTTAAATTATTTGGTGTCTGTTACAAAGTATAGTTTGTATGGATCACCTGCTGAAAGGTATACAGTGGAAGGGAGGGATTCAGTTAGGTAGAAAAATAGTAAGCAGTTTGGCCTTAGCTGACGAGTTGGTCTTAATGGCGGAGTGTGCCCAAAGCCTGCAGTCTAATATCTTGGAACTTGAAAATAGGTGCATTGAGTCCATCCATCTATTATCTAAATGTTAAGCCTTGTCGCTGCAGCCACATCTCACGGTCTTCAGCAGTCCTTTTCATCGTGACATAGGAAGCAAAACCCAGCTGAGTGATTATGTTCCTAAGGCATGAGAGATACGGTCTTGCTCTCGACTTCTTCCCTAGGACCTTGCCTTCGAAGACATTCTGGAGAAAGGTGTCATGTCGTAGGACGTGTCCAAGAAATTTAGCTTTCCTCTGCTCTATCGAATAATTAAGGTCCGTTTCTCATTAACGTCATCCAAGATTTGGATATTAGTCTTCTTTTCTGTCCAACTCGTCCCTGTCAGTCTTCTCCAGAACCACATTTCCGCAGCTTCTAGTCTTGATTATGCTTGTTTTCCCAAATTCCAGGTCTCGCAACCGTATGTTAGCACACTCCAAACAGAGGTTTTAACAAATTTCTTCCTGGTTTAAATTCCTATGTGCTTATTTAACAATAGATTTTTCCTGCTGTGCATTGAGTATGGTATGAAAATTAGCCTTTCAAGGACTAAATCGATGTCAGAACGTAAGGAATCCAAGAGAATAGAATGTCCGATTGGTGATACAAAGCTGGAACTGGTAGATAATTTAATGTATTTAGGATGTGTGTGCTCCCAGGATGGTAGTATAGTAGGTGAGATTGAATCACGGTGCAGTAAAGCTAATGCAGTGAGCTCGCTGTTGCGATAACAGTATTCTGTAAGAAGGAAGTCAGCTCCCGGACAAAATTATCTTTACATAGGTCTGTTTTAAGACCAACTTTGCTTTATGGGAGTGAAAGCTGGGTGGACTCAGGATATCTTATTCATAAGTTAGAAGTAACAGGCATGAAAGTAGCGAGAATGATTACTGGTAAAAACAGGTGGGAACAATGGCAGGAGGGTACTCGGAATGAGGAGAAAAAGGCTAAGTTAGGAATGAACTCGATAGATGAAGCTGTACGCATAAACCGGCTTCGGTGGTGGGATCATGTGAGGCGAATGGAGGAGGATAGTTACCTCGGAGAATAATGTATTCTGTTATGAAGCGTAAGAGAAGTAGAGGGAGACCAAGACGTCAATGGTTAGACTCAGTTTCTAACGATTTAAAGATAAGAGATAGAGAACTAAACGAGGCCACAGAGCTATCTACAAATAGAGGATTGTGGCGGCATTTAGTAAATTCACAGACGCTTGCAGAGTGAACGCTGAAAGGCTCAACGGTCTATAATGAAGATGTATGTATATATGTTACAACGTACGTTTTGTAGTACGCATTTTACGACATTTACAGTAAGTGTCACTCTTTCTTTGTTTGTCAGCTAATTTGTCTTTGTCGGCGATGGTCTCCTTATTCTCGCAGCTAATCTTATTGTTCTGTTTGCAACGTCTACTCCCTCTCTCCCGTTCCTTTTGTTGCTTTGGCATCTCTAACTCAGACATTAACTCTGGAGGAACAGCACGAGCACTTCTCTCGACTTAGATTTGCAGCGTTCGCTAGTGATGAACAATACGAATTATCCACATAAAAAAGTTTTATGGCTACATGATACGCGTCGTGTGGATGTAAGGTTGCATTCAGGAGATTATATATATGAACCTACCGCCGGAAGCCTTGAAGATAGTTTTACGCAGAGTCTTATCTTCACACTAGACACATGTTAGAACAATAATGTCATTGTTATTATTCTTTATTTTATTACAATTTGCTTTACGTCGCACCGACATAGATAGGTCTTATGGCGACGATGGGATAGGAAAGGCGTAGGAATGGGAGGAAAACAGCTGTGCCTGGCGTGAAAATGGGAAACCTCGGAAAACCATCTTCAGGGCTGCCAATAGTGGGGTTCGAACCCACTATCTCCCGGATGTAAGCTCACAGCTGCGCGCTCCTAACCGCACGGCCAACTCGCCCGGTAGTACTTTAATTAAGAATACAGATGCTACCTCTCCAGACCTGGCCCTGTTCTTTCCCAGATGTTACGACGATCTAAAACAGGTAAAACGAAAATAGACATTTCTAGGACATGTTCCTTCGACGCCTCAGCCAGGATGACTTTTGCAACCCTTGACTCAAATTGGAATCATTTAAGGTTGTTCTCTAAAAAACCAGTTGTTTCTGAGAATAGTGTAGATATGTACATTTCCTTACACAAAAAGTCATCGGCGGAAATGTAAATCCCCGAGTACAAGCACGGTCGAAAGTACGGAGTGCATTATTACAGAAATTACTTGGCTGGGTGATACACTTAGATTTATCTACACTTTGTCCGGCTCCATGGCTAAATGGTTAGCGCGCTGGCCTTTGGTCACAGGGGTCCCGGGTTCGATTCCCGACAGGGTTGGAAATATTTAACCAGCATTGGTTAATTTTTCTGGCACGGGGGCTGGGTGTCTGTGTCGTCTTCATCATCATTTCATCCTCATCACGACGCGCAGGTCGCCTATGGCAGTCAAATCAGAAGACCTGCACATGGCGAGCCTCGCGTACTCCCGGCACTAAAAGCCATACGCCAGTTTTTCATCTACACTTTGCCAATAAAGGAATGCACTTCTGTGCTTTTAGAGCGAACTTAAATCATAATACTCGGTACAAATTGCCATAGTCCGCCTCTGTGGTGTAGTGGTTAGTGTGATTAGCTGCCACCCCCAGAGGCCCGGGTTCGATTCCCGGCTCTGCCACGAAATTTGAAAAGTGGTACGAGGGCTCGAACGGGGTCCACTCAGCCTCGGGAGGTCAACTGAGTAGAGGGGGGTTCGATTCCCTCCTCAGCCATCCTGGAAGTGGTTTTCCATGGTTTCCCACTTCTCCTCCAGGCAAATGCCGGGATGGTACCTAACTTTAGGCCTCGGCCGCTTCCTTCTCTCTTGTATCCCCCGACCCAGAGTCTCACGCTCCAGGACACTGCCCCTGAGGCGGTAGAGGTGGGATCCCTCACTGAGTCCGAGGGAAAAACCGACCCTGGAGGGTAAACAGATTACGAACGAACGAACGAACGAACGAACGAACGAACGAACGAACAAATTGCCATAAACATTTCTTGCCCCTTTTCTATCATAATAGAACAATGCAGGTTTATTGGCATGTGTGTGTTGAACAGGCAAAGTGTAAGATAAGACATATTTTATTACGGAAGGTCATACCATGGGGGCGAGATACACAAAGTTTGACGCTGATTCATCTTGTGTCCGGGGCATCTCCATATAGCGGAGGAGTGGAAGATAAATGCTTCTGCTACCCCTAACGTCGGCACTAAGTGGGATAGAGTGGTTAGCTTAATTCTCAGCCGCCTTTGCCCCGAGGAATTAACGTGGTACTCATTCTTGTAGCAGGCTGAGTGAACCTCATGGCTATGTGACTCTTTAGAAGTGGGAATCTCGTGTCTGTATTTTTTCGATTTCCTAATGGGGAATCGAATCCAAATCCTTCCGGGTGAACCGAGTACGCCTTTACAGCCTCAGCTAAGGAGCCCATATACAGTTCATTAGTGTTGTAAATAAGTGAAATGAATGAACTAGACTCGAATTCAAATCTCTAGGGCCGACGAGGAAAATTGCCTCGTGAAAAACGGAAAAAAATTAGCCTTGCCTTATATATTACTAATAACCAGTGTATCACTTTCAATACATAACGATCAACTAAGCAGTTACAAAATACCATGCTTCCGTGTTTTTTCGTGAGGTATTAAACTGGTAGTTTGCATGATACATGTGTGGTATGTTAGTCGAGAGAACAGGACAGGAATAGGCAGGGTGCCCACTCTTTATGGAGTAACTGTGAGATGATTGCAGCTGTTTGCTGCTGGGACCGTGGATATAAACTGCTAACGACCTGTTCTCTTCTGAACACTACTATGAATGTAAAGCTGTAAATCTCTGGAGAAGTAGTTCCGTTCTATGATGAACAGCGATAAGCACGTCGCAAGTTCTAAATTTTATTGCAACCTTATTTATGGGTTAGAGAACTTGACACTGTTTCTTTCTTACTGCTATATGAAAGTACTTCTATATGCGGAGTGTTGGATCTCTTGCCCTCTCTGACACGACTGCAGGGCTGAAGGAACGGTCATTGACTACTTCATCGCCTAACACCCCACTTTAATGACGAGACTCTGGCACCGTCTTCATTAATTTTCTGTGACTAGATTTATGGATGGTATGGGGAAGTTTCCAAGTGACAATGAAGCATCTGGAAGATTGGAAGATAAATGCTTCCATTATGTGTAACTTCGCCACTAAGTGGTATAACGTGATTAATCTATGCTTGACCAGCGCTGCCCCAGGATTTATTTCTGTTGTAGATAATCTTGTTCCTTAGTTTCTGTACTTTCTGATGGGAACCGAACCACTTTCTTCTGTGTCAGCTGACTGCATCTCTTCTCCGCCAGGGGCCCTAATAGAGTTGTCTGGGTACCTTCGGGCTTAACGAGCAGGCACGTGAGATGATGTTCTAGACCAGGTCTGGTTGACATGTGGTCGATCGTGGCATTATATTTAGCTGATCACTAAACGTTTTGCGTCCGTCTTCGTGGTGTAGTGGTTAGTGTGATGATTAGCTTCCACTCCCGGAGGCCCGCTTTCGATTCCCGGCTCTGCTACGAAATTTGAAAAGGGGTACGAGGGCTAGAACGGGGTCCACTCAGCCTCAGGAGGTCAACTGAGTTCGATTCCCTCCTCAGACACCTTCGAAGTGGTTTTCTGTGGTTTCCCACTTATCCTTCAGGCAAATGCCGGGATGGTATTTAACTTAATGCCTCGGCCGCTTCCTTCCCTCTTCTGTCCAATCTTCCCATCCCCAACCAAGGCCCCTGTTCATCATAGCAGGCGAGGCTGTCTGGGTGAGGTACTGGTCCTCCTTCCCAGTTGTATCCCCGACACACGGTCCCTCGCGAAGACTGAACGTTTTGTGAGAGAGAAATATTGAAATTCCAGTAAAAAGCATAATTTATATTCCTTATATGCTCTACACTCGTACCACGCCTTGTGACATTACTTACAATGATGGCTGTATTTAGTGATATTCTATAACAGGTGTTTCCAGATTTTAAGACTGGCATATCACTAAACCAAAATTCATATTTTCACCGTACCACTAAGTAATATTACGGGGTTTTCAATGCATAAAATGTAAAATCCCATTATTTGATCGCCTAATATGTAACTAGTGATTATGCAATTAATTACTAAAATTAGATTGTCTTATTACATCGGCATTCAAATAATGAATTGAGCTTCTCCCCGTGTCCCGTATCTCATGTGAGAAAGATATCAAGAAGTGAAATGGAAGAGAGTTGGAATTCTTTTTTTTTTTTTTTTTTTTTTTTTGCTATTTGCTTTACGTCGCACCGACACAGATAGGTCTTATGGCGAGGATGAGACAGGAAAGGCCTAGGAATGGGAAGGAGGCGGCCGTGGCCTTAATTAAGGTAAAGCCACAGCATTTGCCTGCTGTGAAAATGGGAAACCACGGAAAACCATTTTCAGGGCTGCCGACAGTGGGGTTCGAACTCGCTATCTCCCGGATGCGAGCTCACAGCTGCGCGCCCCTGACCGCACGGCCAACTCGCCCGGTAGGTGGAATTCTGTATGGACAAATAGCATAAAGGAAAATGTTACGCGGGAGTTGTTCTTTCCAACCGTTCGTCAACGTTTAACTTCAAAATTCTTCGAAGCCAGTTTTATACTGGACATGGTAAATTTAGAAGTTATTTTCAATGGTTTAAATTACAATCACCACAGGGATACCTTTGAAAGTGCCAATCAGAGCAAACACTAGCTCATTTAATTTTATATTGTCCACTACGCGCTATCAAAAGGAACAATTTGTCAGGTCACCTGAGTTGCTGCAATGTAAAATTTTCCCTGCCAGTTTCCGATATACAGTTTTTTTTACAAGTTGCTTTACGTCGCGCCGACACAGATAGGTCTTATGGCGACGATGGGACAGGGATGGGCTAGGAGTGGGAAGGAAGCGGCCGTGGCCTTAATTAAGGTACAGCCCCGGCATTTGCCTGGTGTGGAAATGGGAAACCACGGGAAACCATCTTCAGGGCTGCCGACAGTGGTGTTCGAACCCACTATCTCCCGAATAATGGATACTGGCCGCACTTAAGCGACTGCAGCTATCGAGCTCGGTGATATACAGTATTAGTGAAAAGGTGTTGCATATAAGCTTTTATCTGTTTCTTAGATACGGATTTTCACTTATTGTAATATTCTTTGCAATATTTTGTTCTACTAGGTAATGCGTTAATAACATTTAATATTGTATTCTTATAAACTATAGCCCTAACATACTTTTAGGTAACTTGCCTAGAGAATAAACAAACAACAACGACAATAATAATAATAATAATAATAATAATAATAATAATAATAATAATAATAATAATAATAATAATAATAATAATAAATAAAATAATGAATTACATTCTATATATGTACTAATAATGTTTACTTAATACAATTATTTGGGGGAAAAGACTCCAACTTGGTGTGATAAATTATTCCTAAATGAAGCAGTGCAGAATTTCTTTTTACTGTAATAGTACATTAAATTTAAACAGACTTGAATTGTTAATGTGTGGGGTGAGCCTGCCTAACCAAGCACAGCTACCTTACGTCCGGTTCATTGTTAGTGACATTTTTCCGTAAGTCTGAATAAAAATTTATTCCTATATTTATTTTTATGTACACGAGTGAAGAATGCGCACTCTCAAATGGATAATTTGTGCAAGAATATAAACGATGACACCATTCCACTTTTTAATTATAAATTGTAAACAGTTTGTCCTCCCTCTTCTCCTCAGGCACATCATATATAAATAGGCATTTCTTTCTCTGATTTTGTGTACTGATTTCTACTTCTGATTTCAGCTTCAGCGTTTCCTCTTCTGTCTTCGTATTTTCTCCCTTCATGATGCCACTTCTTCGGTGTTGTTTCTCACTGCCTTTTCTCGAAACCATTTCTTCATTTTCTCGAACTCCTTCGTTTGCTCTTGAATCAAATTTTTAAGTTGCTCAAATGGGCATACCTCTTCAACCACATCTTTTACAACTCTTTTGATTAGCTCCATGTCTTCCCAACTCATACTTCCGCTGGAGTTCGGTCCTCCGATCCATAACATTACTATAATCACTACCGCTGTCAGCATCATCTCTCCCTTCATTCCCAACACCATTCTACTCATCCTAATTTTACTTCTTTCTTCTTTCTCCCCAGCCATCTTGCTATTACTGCCCTATATTGTTCAACACCAATCATCTTCTTAATACTCCTCACTTCTTTCTTACACTTCCCGCCGGCACTCCCCACCTTCACTACCGGGACCGTTTGCTCAATACGTCCCCGCTTGTCGAGCGCTTAGGCTATACTGGACTTCATAGCGCAGTTCTTTTTATATGGTTATGAGGGTATTTAAAGGCTGTAGAAGGAATGTAAAGGAGAGGGCGTGCAAGTCTCTGTAAGACCCCAGTTAGAGTATGGTTCCATTGTACGGGACCCACACCAGTATTACACGATACGAGAACTGGAAATGATCCAAAGGAAAGCAGCACGATTTGTTCTCGATGATGTGAGGGTGGTTGACTTGAAGAAAGCGCATGCTACGGGCAGTCAAAATCAAATACCCAGCCACTAATGGAATGTGCTGAGGTAGAGACGCCATCCTTCTCCGTTAGTTATGAGACTCGTCCTCACAACTGGAAGTGCGCGGATGTGGGTATAATAATAATAATAATAATAATAATAATAATAATAATAATAATAATAATAATAATAATAATAATAATAATAATAATAATGAAAACCTACAATCTGTTTTCCAGTCTCTGACCGGGTCAGGGATGTAATGAATGAACCATATATAGGCTAATATTACGATGGGGTCGCCACTCAGAAAGTGATTTATTAATGACTGATAGATGCTATGAAATGAGAATGGAGAGTGTTGCTGGAATGAAAGATGACAGGGAAAACCGGAGTACCCGGAGAAAAACCTCTCCCACCTCCGCTTTTTCCAGCAATAATCTCACATGGAGTGACCGGAATTCGAACCACGATATCCAGCGGTGAGAGGCCGACGCCCTGCCATCTGAGCCACGGAGGCTCAATAATAATAATAATAATAATAATAATAATAATAATAATAATAATAATAATAATAATAATAAAGTGGCTGTGATTTTTTAAGTATCATGGAGAAATAAGGAAATATAGTTTTTCTAAATACAGCAGATTGTACAATATTTTTATACCGATCGTGGGTACCAGTATCAGAAGGCTCGCGTACCAATACTGATAGGAGTACCACAGTTAGGGAACTTCTGTTCTGTAAGAAATTAGTTCTTCTACAGTAAAATGAGTACGACTTACCATTTTAATGAAGAGTGGACGTTTAATTGATTCTCTTGTATACAAGACAAATAAATCGGATAGTCTATATTTACAATCCCGCAAATCAGTCATTTTCTCATTTTCGTTTTCTGCGAGAATCAGTCAATACTGATCTGCATTTAGGGCAGTCGCCCAGGTGGCAGATTGAATATCTGCTGTTTCCTAGCCTTTCCTTAAATGATTTCAAAGAAATTGGAAATTTATTGAACATCTCCCTTGGTAAGTTATTCCAATCCCTAACTCCCCTTCCTATAAACGAATATTTGCCCTAATTTGTCCTCTTGAATTCCAACTTTATCCTCATATTGTGATCTTTTCTACTTTTAAAGACACCACTCAGACTTATTCGTCTACTAATGTCATTCCACGCCATCTCTCCGCTGACAGCTCGGAACATACCACTTAGTAGAGCAGCCCGTCTTCTTTCTCCCAAGTCTTTCCAGCCCAAACTTTGCAACATTTTTGTAACGCTACTCTTTTGTCGGAAATCACCCAGAACAAATCGAGCTGCTTTTCTTTGGATTCTTTCCAGTTCATGAACCAAGTATTCCTGGTGAGGGTATTATACACTGGAACCATACTCTAGTTGGGGTCTTACCAGAGACTTATATGCCCTCTCCTTTACATCCTTACTGCAACCCCTAAATACCCTCATAACCATGTGCAGATAGGCTATCTGTACCCTTTATTTTCAATCCCATTTATGTGATTACCCCAATAAAGATCTTCCCTTATATTAACACCTAGATACTTACAATGATCCCCAAAAAGAAATTTCACTCCATCAACGCAGTAATTAAAACAGAGAGGTTTTTTTTCCTACTTGTGAAACTCACAACCTGACTTTTAACCCCGTTTATCATCATACCATTGCCTGCTGTCTATCTCACAACATTATCGAGGTCATTTTGCAGTTGCTCACAACCTTGAAACGTATGTATTACTCTATACAGAATAACAAAATCCGCAAGAAACCTTATCTGTGATTCCACTTCTTTACTCGTATCATTTATATACGTATATAAAAAAATATAAAGGTCCAATAATACTTGTTTAAAGGGGCCTAACATCTAAGGTCATCGGCCCGTCCTTTAATACTGCCTTGAGGAATTCCCCTCCTTGCCGTGAGCTTGTATTCTGGAGAGAGTGGGTTTGAACCTCACTATCGGCAGCCTTGAAGATGGTTTTCCATGGTTTCCAATTTTCACACCAGGGCAAATGCTGGGGCTTCACCTTAATTAAGGCCACAGCCGCTCTTCCCACTCCTAACCCTTTCCTATCCCAGCGTCGCGTCGCGAGAAGATCTATCTTTGTCGGTGAAACGTATAGCAACTTGCAAAAAAATGTATTTCGTGAGGTGTGTGAGTTGGAGGTATTTCCTGAGGTGTGTGAGTTGGAGGGATGTTGAGGACAATACGAACACCCTGTCCCCGAGCCAAGGGAATTAACCATTGTATTAGTGAAAATGCATGAATACATCTATTGTTATATTATATGCAAACTTTTTTGTATTTTTGGCATTGAGAACACGGTATGTACTTGCAGATGCAGTATCTTGCGGATGCTCATAGCGGGTTAAGGTAGATCATACCATAAAACAAACTGACCAGCCCTATCCTAAAAGAAGATCTCTTCAGGAAGAAATTCCATCGGTGCTCAGTTTTGCGGCTTGCTGAGTCTCCCAGTGCTGCCTAGGATATTGTTTGCAACATGAGAACTTCTTGCCGTTTCCGATAATCGACCATCAGTCCATATGGCATCGTGGCTCGCTAAGTTCGTAGTTAATTGGAATGAAATGTCGTGTCTATCCCCCGAACTTTGGATTCTTGAATATGACTCTCGTGGCCTACACCTCGACGCCTTCCTGGCTGAAATTTCTGTGACGCTTCTCTTACATGCAGTACAGCGACAATGCTTGGACAGTGAATGCATTCAAGGGAATATGTTGCAAATTGTAACAATATACCTAAAGGAAATGATTCAAAAATGTTTTAAAATATTGATATACGAGCCCACTTTTAGGACTGTATGCTAGTGCTGATTCATTTGCTGACCTTAGTGGTGAAGTCGGTTAGTTTTTGTCCTTGTATTCTCAAGATAGTGCGTTCGATTACGACTTAGGTTGGTGACATTTGAAGGTGTTGAAATACATATCTCAATGTTATACCAACAAGAGGCTGGCGTATAGGAGCACCTACAAATACCACCGTACTGAGCCGGGATCAACCTCAACAACTTTCAACTTCAGCAACTTCAGAATTTTCTTCATACAGTCAGTTAGACTTAAACGGACTCCATTGTGCTCTTTAACAGAGTTGCATGTATTCTTAGGTACTGGGAGCAATTTGTCTCCTCATAGCCCAAAGCCGAGCACACATCTCTGCCATTCTGATGAAATAATTGTCTGTGTATTGAGGAGAGGCTTGTCCCGGTGTGGTTAATTACAAGTATTGTCGCATTGTTCGGTAACAAGTGTGCAGACAATGACACCCACAAGCGCGGTATTGTGTACCTGGAGGTCAGCTATCATCCTACTGGCTTTCATGAAACATTCGTGATGTGATTGTCTCCCACGCAAGTCCAATTCGACTCTAGTCTGGCAACTAGGTATAAATACTTTTATGAGAGGTTTTGACTGAATTTTGCATGTGAAGGAAGGGAAGAGCTTTCTAAAATTTCATTCCTGGAAAGTTGACGAATCCATGTTATTTAAACTTCCTGTCATGCTCCTTTATGGACAATTAAGGACGGGCTAATTGGCTCAAACGACAGAGCGCTGGCTCATTAAGTTCAAATTGGCAGGTTCGATTCTGGCTCAGTCTGGTGGCACTGGAATAATATAACGATGTTATTGGTTTTACGTCCAACTAACTACTTCTACGGTATTCGCAGACGCCGAGGCACAGAATTTGGTCCCGCAGATGTTCTTTCACATGCCAGTAAATCTACCTAAACGCGTATTTCAGCCTCATCCGTCCTGATTAGCGCATACGGTAGAATCGCTGGCCTTCTGAGCCCAAGTTCGCTGTGCGGAATGACTTCTAGAGTGGTCTTCCCTTATGTTTTCTCTACATCACTTTTACGGATTTGGAGGTTCACGAGCATTTACAGTTGGGAAAGATGTCCTCCAGGTGGGTTCTCCGATGCCTGGCTGAAGCGTAAGGATAAGCGCATGTGAATTGAAAGCTACTACTCTCTCAGTCCGGTGATACTTGAAGGTACTAAGATACGGTAGCTTTGTTTCAGTAAATTTGCCAACATGTTAAAGAACTCCCGCGGGACAAAATTTCTGACATATCCGCGTCTACAAAAAGTAAAACCAGTTGCTGGGATTAAAACTACTCGTATTATTATTATTATTATTATTATTATTATTATTATTATTATTATTATTCATACATATACTTACATACATACGTACATGCATTACAAGGGAGCGAGTTGGCTAAACGGTTCGAGGCATGTAAATGGTAGCTTTCATTCGGAAGATAGTGGGTTTGAAGCCAGTGGGTTCGAAGCCCACTGTCAGCACGCTTAAATATGGTTTTCCGTGCTTTCCTATTTTTACACCAGGAAAATGCTGGTGCTGTAAATATTTCATCCCCAGTCACAATCCTTGGCATGAAACTCATTGGATCCTACTTGTGGCGTTGCACGAGATCGTAGAATGCATTCACATGCGCTTGTCTTTACGCTTCAGTCAGGCATCAGGGAATCCATCCGGAGAACACCTTTCCCAACTATAAGTGCTCGTGAACAGTGCGCTGCAGGGATATTCTGGCGAATCCCATGACCACCTCCAGATCCATAAAAGTGATACGCTTGTTGAGGATATCATTCCCTATATGCAGGATGCTGGTTAACATCGCCGTCACTGTTCTTCCGAAACTATGCTGACGTCCGGCCATTTTTCTAGCCTTCAACCCAGTTGTACACACGGTTTTCTGAGACAGTGGAGGCTCTCCAAACGCTGATTCCAATCGTTTATTTTTTTGCTAGTGGCTTTACGTCGCACCGACACAGATAGGCCTTATGGCGTGATGGGATAGGAAATGCCTACGGGTTGGAAGGAAGCGGCCGTGGCCTTAATTAAGGTTCAGACACATCATTTGCCTGGTGTGAAAATAGGAAAACGGGGAAAACCATATTCAGGGCTGCCGACAGTGGGATTCGAACCTACTATCTCCCGGATGCAAGCTCACAGCCGCGCGCCCCTAACCGCACGGCCAACTCGCCCGGTCCAATCGTTTATAAATTTCTACACTGGTCGTTCCCTGTTTCCTTAGATACCATGTCTTCCAGCGTTCTCCATGATTGTTCCCCATGTAGCCCGCTTGCGCACTGACAACGGCGGGAAAATGCATTATGTTGAATAAGGGATTGCATTCCACAGTTCAATGCTACCGCACGTTGCGGACAAATGCACTACCTGCTCGTGATGTACCGTGACTGACGTAATAGGAGGGCCATAAGCCACCGAAGACTGCACTGTTTAATTCTGTATGGCACGCGGAATGTGATAGCATTGTGCCTTACCTGGTGAATGTTTTCTCTTATGGTAGAAGATCGAAATTTGGTGACTGTAGGAAGACATTTTACTGAAAATTCGCGTCGTATCAGGAAGGGCATCGAATCTTAAATTCCGGGTCAAAATCCAAAATTCATGACTATAGAAAGAAACGGGACATTTCTGGAATAATAATAATAATAATAATAATAATAATAATAATAATAATAATAATAATAATAATAATAATCATATGAGTTTAATGTACCTTTATTTCTACGTTCTAAGAGTCATAGGAGTGTACCAAATTTTGCAATGAAAAGAGGTCCTTAATGCTACCAGTACATGTAGTGACACGGGTTTCCCATATTTATACACTCTTAAAATGCCAACTGACAGTAACGGGGCCACCGGTGTTCAGTACCGCGATCTCAGGCACAGGAGATGTGAACCAGTGTAACTGCTCTATGCAACTACTGTACATCAAGTACTATATGCATACACTGTATACGTTTGTAAAAATTTGGTTGTATTTAAAATAATATTACAAGGCCTGGCACAATTTTAGGGGCTGCCTTGCCGAAGCAGTAAGGACGTGCCCCATTTGCCCAGAAGGACGTGGATTTGATTCCCCTAAAAGAAGTAGAGATATTAGAAGTGAGATTTAAACTTCTGGCGAGGTACATCGACCTGAGCTTCACTCAACCTGCACCAAAAATGAGTTAGTACCAGGCTAATTCCTGGTGACAAAGACCTAACCACTCTTTCCTACTTAATGTCGAGGTTAGGGATTGTGGAAGCCATTACCCTTCACTCCTCTGAGGGACTTCATTGACTGAACGGAGTTACAGAGGGGTGAAAATTATTAGACTCAGTACTCAGTACTCGCCTTTTATTTCCACTGTCGCATTACGTATTACTTCCCTGCCCATAAAAATCTTCTTGTGCTGCAGGGGAGCTCCTTATGTTTTACTTGTCTGTTTAAAGTAAATTATAGAAGGCCAGTTACGTTTTCTGTCCATTACATCACTGACGATATTATAGTCAATGGACTCTTCTATCAATATTAAATTTCAATGTTGAGGATTTTAAATTTTTCTTTTGAGTGTAATTAGATAAAATAAAATTTCATGAAGTGGTGTTATGATATTTTACTTTTCTTGAGCGCTGGTAATTCGCTGTGCTTTGTACTATTCACAACTCAAACTTTTGGAAACTGATGTAGGATTAGCAACAGACCAAACAGAAATATTTAATCTCAATATAATATTTTAAAAAAATAATACAGTATTTCACAAAGTTTAGTAAGTCGGATGAATATTTGACTGAAAGATAGGGAGTTCCAAGGAACAAATTAGACAAGTGAAGGCGTAAGGGCAAAAACTAAAATAAGGCAATTAAATTTTTTGTTTTTTCGTATAAGTATAAATAATGATTATATTATTTAAAGTCTGTTAAATTGCTACAGATTAAGCGACGTCTGGCCGTAATAATTTTGTCCTGCTGCATTTCTTAGCGTACCGGAAGCCAATGACACGGAATTGCTGCGCTTCCAAACCCCCCTTAAATGTCAGGGACCTAACCTTGGGATATCTACCCCACTACTTGAAAACAAGATAACGACTTACTGTGCCACCGAGGTCGGTTTGGGAAATAGTGTGGGCTATGGGCTATGGATGTCTCTAGCTGCACTGCACTGCTGCACATGAAGTTGCCTACCGTGTAGGAGTAACACGAGCAATAAAATTAACATGAACACCAACATGCTGCCTCGTAGAATGAGTTGAGTTATAGTTCATATGCATGCTTGGTCTTATCTCAGGACAACACGCCCTCTCTTATAAGACAAGTAATGGGTCGTAACAATTATATTGCTAGAACTCCATTTATCATGTATCATGAAGTTCTCTCGAAAAATTCTTGACATACGTCAATGGGACTAAATCTGACTTACATTTGAAACAAATGGATACATGAGTATTTCTATCACAATTTAGTATTGTGGAATTTATTATTATTATTATTATTATTATTATTATTATTATTATTATTATTATTATTATTATTATTACCAGACCCTCGGTGTATGGATAGCGTGCCTGCCTCTCACCCGGAGTGCCCAGGTTCCATTACCGGTCAGGTCAGGTCAGGACAAGAATTTCTACCTGGATATGAGGGCTGATTCAAGGTCCACTCAGCCTACATGATTACTGTTGAGGAGCTATCTGACGGTAAGAGATCGGCCTCGGTCTAGAAAGCCAAGAATAACGGCCGAGAGATTCGTCGTGCTGACCACACGACACCTCGTAATCTGCAGGCCTTCGAGCTGAGCAGCGGTCGCTTCGTAGGCCACGACCCTTCGGGGCTGCTGAGCCATGGAATTTTTTATTATTATTTTTATTATTACTATTACCATTATTATTATTATTATTATTATTATTATTATTATTATTATTATTATTATTATTATGTAAACTTTACTTGTGGGTGTGATAACTTTGCGACATTGTTGCTTGCTCGTATCATTGTAGCCGTAGTTCACATTATGATCAGTGCATGGAAAGCATTGAATCTGACTGTACATTGTTGAGAGTTATGAAGGTAGGAGAGTTGAATAATGTAATATATGGGCCATTTTTATTGGGGATATGAATATTACACACCATAAGTAATGAGATCAAGGATTTTATGTAGAAATCGGACCGGTTATAGTTGGTATTCTATTTAGGAAGTGTCAGTCGATTTATCGGGATTCGAAAGCAACTACTTTGTTGGAAATCAAACAAACATATTACCGAGATATCATACTCACAAATGAATTCGACTAACGCTTGTTACGGCTGTTGTACCCATCTCATAATAAAATGTATGGTTTCCTTATCAGTGTTGTCCTTTCTGCTTTATTTCCTTTGAATGGAACTAGTGATTTCGCTAATTAATCAGACTCTCATTTTAATAAAAAAAGTCTATCTCTGAACGAAACAATTCATAAGTGGTTTTTCGCTTAGCCGATGAGGGTGTGCCTTTCTACAGAGGTCAGGCACATTAACCCGTGGCATTATTTCTTCCGCAATTGTTTTCGGGTCTTATTAAATGTTTAATCCATGCATCCCACTCAGTTACTTGCCGCTCGTTCCCTAACAATAAACTTGTAAAGGGTTTGGTCTATTCTTTGTCCTCTCAAAACTTATATCTTACCGAGTAAGTGGCTTCACCGTGTGGGTCACGTATCTATCAGCTTGCATACGGGAGATAGTGGGTTCGAACCCCACTGTCGGCAGCCCTGAAGATGGTTTTCTGTGCTTTTCCCATTTTCACACCAGGCAAATGCAGGGTCTATACCTTAATTAAGGCCAGGGTCAATTCCTTCCCATTCCTAGGCATTTCCTATCCCATCGTTGCCCTAAGACCTATCTACATCGGTGCGATGTAAAGCGAATTGTATGAAAAAACAAATTTATATATACTTATAACTTATGTGAAGTTATAAACAGAGGTCTCCTTCAGTAAATAAGCGATTGTAATTATCGTAGCGAGAACAATGGAAACGGAAGTTGTATTTCATTTTTTAACTTGCATAATATTTAAGTAGTTCTTAGTGGCTTACGCGGTTAAGGGTGTCCAGATGTGTTGCATGTAAACAAAATTTTACACCATAGAAATTAACCTGTTTAACTTTTTTACACCTGAGTATGAATAACACAAAACTTACTTTACAGTGTAGGTAGAAGTGTAGTTTTATGACCTCTGCTATCGTGGTTTCTTTAAGCCTACTAATGATAGGTTTTGTACTGTAGTTATGTAACTACTATGGGTTAGATTTTAGAAAGATGTCTTAAAAGTTGAGATTTAGTTGAACACAGGGCGAAAACACTGCACTGAGTGTCGAAGCAGCTCAGGTGAAAATAATACAACTTTGGCCTCCAATTATTCTCAAAGTACAGAATGTGAAGCAGCCTTCTTGGCTAAGGAAGTCGGTTGATGTCGAGTTAAATGTGCCAATACATTGTTCGTTTTAGTGCCAAGTCTCAGATAATGCATATCTAAAAGTAAAGTAATTGTCGTCTTTTATGTTCTTTTAATTTATGTATTAGGTAATTAGAGCCATGGATTCTTCGTGATACGTTGTGAAGTTCCACTTGGCGAAATCCATCATGAATGTGATGATTGACTGGATTCGCTTTATTCCAACGGGCGAAGGGAACCTAGTACTTGGGTCGAAGTGTATGTACAGTGAGATGTGTAGGCGTTCTCAAAATACAGTAAAGCCCCAAAGAAACGCTCTTGCATGATATGCTAACCGGGTAACACACGCTTTCTACCCGCTAAGACGGTCTTTTTTGGCGATAATTTTATTCACAGTTTGTTATTTATACACGGAAGAAACAGAAAATATTGTTTTTTTTTAACATTCAGTTACGGCAGGTACTGTATGCCACCATTCAAGTTCCATCACGACTTGCGGGATGTCCATACTGAACGTAGTAGAGTTAGACCAGTCATGGTAAGCAACCGTAATTACTAGGGCCCGGATGTTCATGAATTAAAGATGTTAGAAATATGTAAGCATTTATGACCTTAAAACGTATTAAAATATGACGATAAATATGACTTCAAAATTTTCTGGCAACATTTTCTAAGTCTTCAAAATCTTGCCGCTGTTTAAATTAACATTATATTGAAAATATAATTTTAAAATAAAACAAATTCAGCAATAATAATAAATATGTAGTATTATTTTTTATTAGGCCTATACGGTATTTTGAATTTATTTCATTACTCAGTCCAGAGGTAACTCTCGACTCTGCGCAGAATGAAATAAAGTTATCATTTGGATGGGCGATCAGAAATAATTACAATGGCAAATTACATACATTTTAAAGTTTTCAAATAGGAACGACCTTCTATTTTCACGCAACATTGAATTGTAACGGGGAAAATACCGCTCAACTTCGCAAGATGTTACTGGGATATATTTGAAATACGTCGAATCATTAGAGTTCAATTTATGTTCATCTTTTTGTCGCTTTATACTCATCAGTCTCTTTCTATAAATCTTACCCTCCTAATTCACATAAATATACCATATTTATGAGAATATAATTGTAAGAAATTACAGACAACAATTAGGAGATGTGAAAAATCCGTCCTTCTGATGACTGCAAGTAGGTATGCGAAAATGGAATAAAAAGGATAAAAATATGACGAAAATACGAAAATTCACGGGGAATTATGACCATACTATGAAAAATTACCGGAAAATGACAATAAAACGTTAAAAAAAGCCAAAATATGACTTTGTATGACCCGTGAAGATTGCATAATTTTAGTCACCGTAGATAAAATCATGCTTGAGTGTGAAACGGAAAGCGCTTTTTTTTATCGGACAGACACAGTTAGAAATTTTGCAAACGGGCGGGGAAAACGCTGATTTGATGCAGAATAAACTCACCGATTCCTTAGAAATATCACCATCTACACTAGGGACGATAATGAAGACTAGTGACTTCCACGTCGGAGGGATATAAACGTAGAAAAGTGAAAACCCGTGAATTACGAAGGAAAGGAAAATACTTTTCTCGAACGGCTTCATCAGTCTTGAAGCGCCACCGTACCTATAAGTGGACTGTTTATCCAAGAACAAGCCCGTGTGAGTGTAGATAAATTAAGTGTCGAGTTATGTGCTTCCAGTGGTTGGCTGGACAGATTTGAATGACGACACGGGATAGCTTATCGTCAAATTTACGGAGAATCACGATCAGTTAGCGAGAGTGACGTTACGGAGTGGCAAAGTGGAATGCTATCTAACTTCATTTCGAGGTATGATTCCCGTGATTTTTTCTATGCTGACGAATGTGGTCTTTATTTAAGATCACGCAGAACAAATCATATGTTTTTAAAGGTAAAAAGTGTCGCGGGGAAAGTTAAGAAAGGGATTGCAATGCTTATTTGCTTCCAATTGTGATGGCTCGGAAAAATTGTCTCTGCTTGTGGTCGGAAGGTTCATGAAACAGCGGTGATTAAAAATGTGAGAGAATTACCGCGTATTTATAAAATCGAAGTGTGACCTGTTCGTAACATATTTAAGAGATTTAAACGACCAAATGGTGAAAGCAAGCATCCCCTCGTAATCTGCAGGTCTTCCGCCTGAGCAACGGTCTCTTGGTTGACCAAAGCCGATCAGGGCCATAGCGCCTTGCGGCGGATTGCTGTAGAAGCTGAACCACATTCCAGTGATTAATATTGCAATATGAAGGCCATTTTACTGCAAAATGTAAAACATATTTTGTTCCCCATTCACTTGGTTAATGGAAAATAACGAAATCTCATAGAACTACAAATGAAAATTTACGTTCTAAGTATATGCAATGAAATGAATGAAAATCTACAGCGTGTTTGCAGTTTCAACCGAGTCTGAAATGGAATGAATAAATCCCCCATCTAGCGGAGAGGATAGGAGCTCTGCCGGCTGCCGAAGCCTGTCGCGTTCCTCTGGGGCAATGATTAATGACTGACAGATTAAATGATATTGGAGATAATATTGGAATGAAAGATGGCGTGCGACTCGTTGGCTGAATGGTCAGCGTACTGGCCTTTGGTTCAGAGAGTCCCGGGTTAGATTCCCGGCCGGGTCGGGGTTTTTAATCGCTTCTGATTAATTCTTCTGGCTCGGGGACTGGGTATTTGTGCCCGTTCCAACACTCTCCTCTTCATATTCACATAACACTACCAACCACCACAGAAACACGCAATAGTGATTACATCCCTTCATATAGGGTTGCGTCAGGAAGGGCATCCGGATGTAAAAAAAGGGCCAAATCCACATGTGTGACGCAGTTCGCACCCGCGACCCCACAGGTGCGGGAAAAGCGGTAGGAAAAGAAGAAGAAGCAGCAGTAGAAGAAGAAGAAGACGACTGGAATGAAAGATGGCATGGAAACACAAAATACCCGGAGGAAAACCTGTCCCGCCTCCGCTTTGTCCAGCACAAATCTCACATGGAGTGACCGGGATTTGAACCATGGAACCCAGAGATGAGACGCCCGCGCGCTACTTCCTGAGCCACGGAGGCACCAAGTATATGCAGTAAAGTTGCCAAATTGAAACTACTACACAATGAAAATGTCATTGTTTACAATCAACTAGTCTTCGTGTTGTTTGTATTAATAACTTCGTGTGGCTATTTCTAGCCGAGTGCAGCCCTTGTAAGACAGACCCTCCAATGAGGGTGGGTGGCATCTGCCATGTGTAGGTAACTGCGTGTTATTGTGGTGGAAGATAGTGTTATGTGTGGTGTGTGAGTTGCAGGGATGTGGACAGCACAAACAACCAGCCCCCGGGCCATTGGAATTAACCAATGAAGATTAAAATCTCCGACCCGGCCGGGAATCGAACCCCGGACCTTCTGAATCGAAGGCGAGTACGCTGACCATTCAGCCAACGAGTCGGACGTAGTTTGTATTAAAATATATATTTCATGGCAGTGCGGACATTTTCCTCCAGTTAATGCTTTGGCACTCGGCTTTAACATCTTCATACTGGCGAATTGCACAAAAGAGAATGCCCCAGTTGTGAGTTACTTTGAATAACTCTGATATAACTCCACCTGCGCCAACTGCAGTTTTGAAAGTGCAACATGGGAAGGGTGGGGGTGTTACAGTCTTGTAAAATTCTGTCAAGATAAACCAAGTACCATTAACTATCTGAAATTTAGATAGCGCTGCTTACTAAACGGCTCACTTGACACGGGAAATACAATCACGATGAGACTCAGCGCCCTTAAACTAGTCAAGTGAGCAATCCTAGCCCTCCCCCATCCTTGCGTCACCTAAAGCCTACAGTGTGTTAGTACGAAGTAAACTATTAGAAAAAAAAGTCCACAGGCAAGCAACTCACTGTTGAAAACACACTGGGCACATGAGCTACGAATTTTAGGTTAATAAAATATAATAAAGTATGAGAATATATTCTTCATTTTTTCGTAAAAATTACAATCCTTTTCTTAATCATCGTTATCCGGTCGATTAGATTAGCAGTTCGCCCTTTTCTACCACTCATCATCATCATCATCATCATTTCCCTTTATCCAGCTGTAGCCGGGTAGGGGCAAATATGGTTCCTCTCCACTTTCTTCGGTCTTTCCACCACTCCTACAACACTGTGTCCCAGTCCAGGTTTCTTTCTATAATGCTGCGTCGGATGGTATCCTTCCATCTCAATCGTGGTCGTCCACGGCCTCTCCTTCCTTGGATTTGCATTTCCATCACCTTTTTTGGCATTCTTTCGTCGCTCATTCGCTTTATGTGCCCAAACCATCTTTGTCGGCTTTTCTCTACTCTATCATTCATTTTTTCCACTCCAATTTCTTCCCGGATTTTCTCATTCCTTATTTTGTCTCTTCTACTCTTCTGTATCATACTCCTCAAGAACTTCATTTCGGCTGCCTGTATTCGACTCTCATCCTTCTTTGTCATTGTCCAAGTTTCTGCTCCGTAAGTTGTTATGGGTACGTAATACATCTTGTACATAGTATCCTTTGCTTCCGTTGGCACATCTTCGTCCCATAACATGTTCCTTACACTATGATAGAAACAACTTCCAGCTTGAATCCTTTTACTAATCTCAGCATCCAGTCGAGCATTCTCCATTAATTCACTCCCCAGGTATTTAAACGTTTCCACCACTTCCACTACGAGTGCTTAATGTGAGTGAATGCAGAGTTTCACCTAAGCCCTTATAATTATATTCGCTGTGGACATTTTTCAAAAACTCAAAAAATGCCTGAGGGTGTCGAATTAAGGAATACATTACAGAAAGAATTATGTAAATAAGTTAGTTTGGCTAGGATTTGAGTAAAAAGTAAAACGAGAAAAGAAACAAGCAATTTTAGGCTGTTTTCCCGCAACTGCATTTAGGCCGAAAGTGATTTTTGACATTTTTTTTAGTTTTTTTGCTAGTTGGTTTACGTCGCACCGACGCAGATAGGTCTTATGGCGACGATGGGATAGGGAAGGGCTAGGAGTGGGAAGGAAGCGGCCGTGGCCTTAATTAAGGTACAGCCCCAGCATTTGCCTGGTGTGAAAATGGGAAACCACGGAAAACCATTTTCAGGGCTGCCGACAGTGGGGTTCGAACCTACTATCTCCCGAATACTGGATACTGGCCGCACTTAAGCGACTGCAGCTATCGAGCTCGGTGTTTTTTAGTTTGATAGAACTAATAGAGACTCACAATTTGAAACCTTTCTGGGCCCTTTAGTCTTTCAACGTTCGGCACATGTGAGGGAATTGTTTAATCTTACGTTTTTCGTAGTTGGGGCCTGCTGAGAAATGTTTACAACATTAAAGAAGTAAGATGGACCAAGTTTGATCTGTTTTAGAGTGTTCAGAAGTGTTCAGACACGGTGGCATCCCTTGTCTCCGTCATGAATACGGTAAACTAGCTGTCATTTAGGTTAGCAGGCTTACAATCAAATAATGTGAAAAGACAGTAGGAAACCAGGTATTGTCATGTGTACATAAGTTACGAAGTGAGTACTACACAGTTTATGGTAGGACGTTTTAGCTTAAAATACTGTGTCCTGGTGAATGACTGATATCCTGTGTTAATGTGATGGCAGTAGATGTGCAAGAGAACTCACGACTGTACGTCGAACTATTGGACGATTCGTAAAGACCTGATTCAAATACTGCAGCTTGCATGCACTGGCACTGCTAATTAAGAATTAACATATCCAAGATGGGTCTTCTAAGAACTCCAGTTAATGTATTTTCCATGAATTCTCGATAAGGTACTTTGGTCAAACGTACATGTCAGACGACTGGACCAACTAACGTTATTACCCAGACCTGTCCGCCTCCGTAGCGTAACGGTTAGCACTATTAGCTGCCGTCCTCGGGGGTCCGGGTTCGATACCTGGTACTGCCAGAAATTTAAGAATGGTCGGAGGGCTGATATGGTTGAAATGATACATGCATCTCACCTCCAATGGTGGTGTGCCTGAAAAGAGCTGTACCACCTCGGGATGAGGACAAGAGTTTACTTTTTCACCCAGATCTTATTCAGAATTGATGTTAAAACTTGTCTTGACGCACTTGGAGAAGATGTTCTTCAGCCCATAGGTGGACTTTTGTGAAAATTAGGACACACGTTCGTATGAAACTCGTCTCATTTCTCACTTATACTATTGAATGGGACGCACAAGTTATGATCTTGATTAGTAGTGACTGACATAGTAGGTGAGCATGTGCTACTGGAGTTTACACGTGTTGAATGTGGTGTGGCCACTTTATTGTCTCTTGTGGTGTTTCTACAACCCAGTCTGCTGTACTGACATCAAGTCCCATACTTGGAGTGTTGCGATCTTTATCTTCATCCGCTTCCAAGCCTAGGATTGTTACGGGGCCTTTCAGTTCCTAAATTGTAATTGCGAGAAACACCACTTCCTACCTCCATTATACTGAATTATTCTTTATTTTGGTACTCATATACCGGGCTGAGTGGCTCAGACGATTGAGGCGCTGGCCTTCTGACCCCAACTTGGCAGGTTCGATCCTGCTTCAGTCCTGTGGTATTTGAAGGTGCTCAAATTCGTCAGCTTCGTATCGGTAGATTTAATGGCACGTAAAAGAACTCCTGCGGGACTAAATTCCAGCACCTCAGCGTCTCCTAAAACCGTAAAAGTAGTTAGTGGGACGTAAAGAAATTATTATTATTATTATTATTATTATTATTATTATTATTATTATTATTATTATTATTATTATTATTAATGGTACTCATATGTTGAGGGACTGCCTAGCCGAGACAGTAGGTTCAGACGTGATCGGTTCGCCCGGAGGGACGTGGGTTCGATTACCTGTCAGGAAGTCGGTACATTTAAAAAAACGCAATTTTCACTTCTGGAGAAGGGAATGGCCCCAATGTTCACTCAGCCTACACCAAAATGGACACCGAGTAAATTCCATGGAGGCAAAGGGGACTAGGTATAGAGCTAGCCACTCTTTCTCACTTAGTGCCGAGGTTACGGATAGTGGAAAGCCTTTATCTTCCAAGGGCCTTCATGGCCTGCACGAAGATGGCTTTGCTTCACTCATGTATTTGGAGATATTTCCCGAAAACGCGGAACAGGATGCGTATTTCTCTATGTCTCACAAGAAACTATGATGGCAGTCATATTTTTGATTAATAATAATAATAATAATAATGGTCTTTTATGATTTTTGGAGACACGGAGGTGTCGGAATTGTTACCGCAGGAGTTTTTTCATGTGCTGAAATGAAATGGCGTATGGCTTTTTGTGCCGAGAGTGTCCGAGGACATGTTCGGCTCGCCAGGGGCAGGTCTTTCGTTTTGATGCGCGTAGGCTACCTGCGCGTCGTGATGGGGATGAAATGATGATGAAGACAACACATGCACCCAGCCCCTGTGCCAGAGAAATTAGCCAATGAAGGTTAAAATTCCCGACCCTGCCGGGAATCGAACCCGGGGCTCCTGTGGCCAGAGGCCAGCACGCTAACCATTTAGCCATGGAGCCGGACTTTTACGTGCTAGTACATGTTTAAGAAAACGCTAGGTAAACAATTGACAGTGAATCTGATACCCAGGCGACAGTCCGAAATGCAGATCATGGATTATGAAAATTGATCTACCGGCTAGCTTACTTGAACACCTTCAAATACCACTGGGCGGAATCGCACCCGCCAACTTGGGCTCAGACCAGCTCTTCTACCGTCCAAGCTACTAAGCCCGGCTCTTAGTTTTGATAAGCTGTCATGATCGACTAATTGTGTCCGACTCGTTGGCTGAACGGTCAGAGTACTGGCTTTCGGTTCAGAGGGTTCCGGGTTCGATTCCCGGCCGGGCCGGGGATTTTAACCTTAATTGGTTAATTCCAATGGCCCGGGGGCTGGGTGTATGTGTTGTCTTCATCATCATTTCATCCTCATCACGACGCGCAAGTCGCCTACAGGTGTCAAATAGAAAGACCTGCACCTGGCGAGCCGAACCCGTCCTGGGATAACCCGGTACTAAAAGCCATTTCGTCGACTAATTGTAAAACACGTACAACACAGGCAAATGCATGAGGCCATTAACAATAGCATGCATTGTGTAGCAGACACGTGCGCAGTTGCTGAACCTGCAGAGGCATTTGTCTCGCTTGCAGAAATGGACACATGAGGAGGTACGTCCTGTTATTCGATTCCTGTGGACGAACTGGTTACTACGAAAGGTGAAATGGCAATGAATCGCAACAATGTGGCGAAATGATGTCGACCATTTGTAGACGGATGTGAAGAGATAAGTAATACAGAACGCAATGTTCGACCTTAAACGTACAACACATCTCTGTACTTATTTGATTTTTTTTTTTAAGGACGCAGGTTTCACTCAGATGAAGATGTAGCACCCTTTCAAGAGAAGCAGTTTGTCTTCTTCTGGAATTTAGGGGCTTTGCATTCTTATTTTCCAATCATCCCTCGTATACAGGGTGAATCACCGAAAATTTGCACCCCAAATATTTATAAAATGGACGGTGCTATTGAAGTCCTGTTTTCAGATATACGAAGTGAAACCAAGCGCTCATAATTGTAGACCATACAAAGATTTTAATAAATATTATAATGTGTGTTACTTTAGACAGTTACTTTTTTTTTTTTTTTGCTATTTGCTTTACGTCGCACTGATACAGATAGGTCTTATGGCGACGATGGGAGAGGAAAGGCCTAGGAGTTGGAAGGAAGCGGCCGTGGCCTTAATTATGGTACAGCCCCGGCATTTGCCTGGTGTGAAAATGGGAAACCACGGAAAACCATCTTCAAGGCTGCCGACAGTGGGACTCGAACCCACGATCTCCCGATTACTGGATACTGGCCGCGCTTAAGCGACTTTAGCTATCGAGCTCGGTGGTTACATTTTTAAAGTGGAACAATTAAGAAAATAAAACCAGGGTAAATTAATTAGAATGCCAATGCTGTTTTTTCAGGATTCTAGTACAGGTATTTCACGAGCTCTCGAAGTTTGAAAATGGTAAATACCGACGGCTGTCTACTTCATTTAATGGAACAGAAACGAACGAGTGACTGGGGGAGAGGTTCTACTGTAGCTGCTGCTGCGGTAGATCTGCACATTAGTTCCCGTGGCATGAATCATGCAAGTGTACTACGCGTTCTCCACCATCGTAAGTTCCATCCGTATCATGTCTCTCTCTATCAAGAACTGCACGTAAACGATTTTGAGAATCGTATTCACTTTTGCACATGAACATTAAGACAAGATACATCACATTTATCATGTCGTTCATAGGATGCAATAGAGGTACAAATAAAAAAATAAAAAAAAACTTATGTGATAAATGAGCACAAAGTTTCTCTTTGTAGTGAAAATCAGGAATCATACGACTGATCTATGGAATAAAGAGTAAGTGGTACTAAATATCTCGTCGTATGTGGCTTATAATAATGAAACGCATTTACGGACAGTGCTCGAGTCTGCAATAACTCTTATTTCGTATTTTTTGACTCTTGCAACTGCTGTAGTCCACGAGCGATGTATCTTCTTTAGTGATGAAGCAACATCTACAAATCATGACCAAGTAAACTTCCGATATATGCATTATTGAACTCTAAACAATCCTCGTTGGCTTCGTCAGGTGGAATGTCAGTGTTCCATGGAGTTTAAATGTATGGTGTGGAATAGTGAACCATCAGCTCATATACCCTTCTTTCATAGAAGGAACGCTAGATTCTCAGAAGGATCTCAACCTCCTAACAGATCAACTTTCACAGATGTTCGTTTCATTGTAGACTAGGAGGAACACGTGGTATCAGCATGATGGTCGACCAGCGCGTAGTGCACAGCGTGCTACACCTTGTCTTCACCGACTGTTTCCAAGTCGTTGGTTTGGTCGAAGGGGATCTGTACCTTGACCAGGTCATTCACCAGATTTGAACCCTTTAGACTCTTTCTCTGGGGAAGTCTAAAAGACACTGTTTACAAGGACATACCGACTATACCAGATAATATCAAGGGAAATATTACTGCTGCTGCGTGCGCTGACATTTTTGATGAAATGCTGGAACGTGTGCATCAATCTTAACATTGCAGGCTGGAAGCTTGTATTGAAGCTGACGGTCATCATTTAGAACACAAACTTTGAAGGCATATTCTCTTTCTTCTTCAGAATCCAAAGAATTTGTTTATTCACTGATTTTCTTAAGTTAGTGCTGACACATGGATCGGACAACAGTCGGTATTTACAGTTTTCAAACTACGATAGCTCATAAACCACTTGTACTAGAATGCCGAGGACAACATCACTGACATTCTAATTTACTGTAGTTTTATTTTTATTTTTCATTTGAAAATGTAACTTTATAAACTAAATACACATTCTTATAAGTATCAACATCTATGTATATGCTATAATTATGAGCCATTGGTTACACTTCATTTCTGTGAAAACAGCACATCAATAGCACTTTCAATTTCAGAAATATTTGGGCTGCAAGTTTTAGGTGATTCGCCCTGCATATGGCATAGTTGTTGCGTGGTCAATACACCGAATTAAGTTTCAACAAACGAAAAGAAGAACCGTTCTTTAAAAGTATATTAAGTGAATGAACCATCTTTTCCGACATATAATTGAGTGATTCCGATTATGTGAAATGTTTCGCTATTTAAGTTTGGATTTCATCCTTATCACGATGCGCAGGTCGCCTGAGGGAGTCAGATCGAAAGACCTGAAACTGGCAAGCCGAACTTGTCCTCGGATACTTCCGGCACTAAAAGCCATACGCCATTTCATTACTGCAACAACAATAATAATAATAATAATGTCCGACTCGTTGGCTGAACGGTCAGCGTACTGGTCTTCGGTTCAGACGGTCCCGGGTTCGATTCCCGGCCGGGTCGGGATTTTAACCTTAATTGGTTAATTCCAATGGCCCGGGGGCTGGGTGTATGTGTTGTCTTCATCATCATTTCATAATAATAATAATAATAATAATAATGTCCGCCCCCGTGGTGTAGTGGCTAGTGTGATTAGCTGCCATGCCTGGAGTCCCGGGTTCGATTCCCGGCTTTGCCACGAAATTTTAAAAGTGGTACGAGGGCTGGACCGGGCTCCACTCAGCCTTGGGAGGTCACCTGAAAAGAGGGAGGTTCGATTCCCTCCTCAGCCATCCTCGAATTGGTTTTCCGTGGTTTCCCACTTTCCCTCCAGGCAAATGTTTGATGGTACCTAACTTAAGGCCACCGCCACTTCCTTCCCTCTTCCTTATGTATCCCTTATCTGCCTCCATGGCTAAATGGTTAGCGTGCTGGCCTTTGGTCCAGAGGGTCCCGGGTTCGATTCCCGGCCGGGACGCAGATTTTACCCTTCATTGGTTAATTCCAATGGCTCGGGGGCTGCGTGTGTGTGTGTGCCCTCTTCAGCATTATAATTCATCCTAGGTAGGGCCCTATCCTCATAGACGCGCAGGTCGCCTATGCGACGTCAACTCGAAAGACCTGCGTCCGGCCTCTTCGGAGACCTCACGACATTATTATTATCTATCGCTTCCAATCTTTCCAACCCCCTACAAGGCCCATGTTCATCATAGCAGGTGAGGCATCGTGGGCGATGTACTGGTCCTCCTGCCCAGTTGTATCCCTACGACCCAAAGTCTCGCGCTCCATGACACTGCCCTTGAGGCGGTAGAGATGGGATCCCTCGCTGTGTCCGAGAGAAAAACCAACCCTGGAGGGTAAATGGATTAAGAAAGAAAGAAAGAAATAATAATAATAATAATAATAATAATAATAATAATAATAATAATAATAATAATAATAATAATAATAATAATAATTTTCAAAAGTATAGCAACGTGAGAATAGGCAAGATTTTTTTTCATGATTTCAGGAATAATTATTAGGAAAGTAGAAATTTATATGGAGTCGTCCCTTATTTAAATTTCTACGAAAATGCAAAAACTTGCGGTAAGTTTCCTGTGAACACCGCCAAGTTTAGCTCATAGTTCTGTGATGTTCAATGAGATATTGGTGCCCAGACTTGATACACTGGATGATACCAGCACTTAACATTTGTCCTTCACTCGTAACCTCGCTTGCAATTCGTCTCACTGCATTTAATATATGACGTATAACAGCAGTAGAAAATGTTCTTGAAGCTTAATAGCTGCTATGAATTCTTAAGATTGGCACGTCACGAAGCAATTCTTCCATACGAAGTACAGCAAATTATCATCGACGTTAATTTCTTATGTGTTCATATTAATAACACGTTCTTTCTTCGGACTTAGAGTTAGTGTCCTACCATTTTCATTTCTTTCGACTTCATACTAGAGTTTAGATTTAGAAAGCGAAACTCAAAACAACTTTTTGCTTCTCTCCCTTGAAGTATTGTAAAGAATAATTCCGCTTCACAAAATCATGTACCTCTTCTTCTCTCTTTCTTTCTCTAAAGGAGAAGCAATAAAATAGCGCACAGCTTCAAAGAAGGTAAAGATATTTCTGTTTACAGTTTCATTTTGTGCGATTTCATTAAATTCAGGTCATATAATTTGACACCCCTATGCGACCTGCGCGTCGTGATGAGGATGATATGATGATGAAGACGTCACATACACCCAGACCCCGTGCCAGCGAAATTAACCAATTATGGTTAAAATTCCCGACCCTGCCGGGAATCGAACCCGAGACCCCTGTGACCACAGGCCAGCACGCTAACAATTTAGCCATGGAGCCGGACAGTACTGTAGTTATAATATATATATATATGAACACAAATGAGTTGTACACGCATTTCAGGTCCAAGAAGTTCATCGAATGGTTATTGATAATCTTCTTTACACTCTTCGTATGTGATTAAATCGGTTCCGCAGTGGCTTATTTACTTTTTTCACTTCATTTCACACTACCCCCCCCCCAAGTGAATTTTCCCGCAAAAAATACTTGTTTCTTTAATAGTAAACGATCTTCTAAATACCAATTATCACGACTCTAACTTCTTCAGTTTTTGATTTATGTGTCCTCATGAAAGGAATTCAACTCCTTTACACTCTCGCTCTCCAAGATGGTTTCCGCCCCCCCCAAAACGCGTTTTCCTTTGTTTTAAAGGAGATCCAAATACGAATTTTCACGTCTGTAACAACTTTAGTTTTTATTAGATGTGTGTATTCTCATACAATTAAGTCAATTAATTTTTCAATTCTTTCAACCCCCCCGCCCTTCATTGGATTTTCCGAGTATACGTGTTTCTTTACTTTTAAAGCAGATTGCAAATATCAAATTTCACGTCTGTAAGTCTGTAAAATCTTCATTTTTGAGATATCAGTAGCCTAATTAAAAGAATTCAACACCATTTTCAGTCACTTTTACCCCCCTCCTCCCAAGTGGTATTTCCGAAAACTAAAAATACACGTTTATTTATGTTTAATAGAGATAAAAAATACCATTTTTCACTTCTGTAACATGTTAAGTTTTTTAGATATACTGTAAAAATTCTCATTTTAAAATTTCACCCCTTTTTAGTTCCCCTTAAGTGGAGTTTCCAAAAACAAATCACCTATGTTTCTTTACATTTACAGGAGATTCCAAACACCCACGTTTTACGCCTGTAACATTTTACGTTTCCAAGATATTCTGTAGATATCGTCTTTCAAAAAATTCACCCCAATTTGTCACTCCTGTTTAACCGCCATTAATTGGATTTTCCAAAAATTAAAAAATACGTGTTTCTTTATTGTTAAAGGAGATCCCCTATACAAATATTCAGTTCTGTAATATCTTTCGTTTCTGAGATATATGTATCCTCATTAAAGGCATTCAACCCATTTTTCACCCTTTTACACCTCTCCTATTTGGATTTACAGGAAAGAAAAAATACGTGCTCCTTTATTTTAAAGGAGATTCTAACTACCAATTTTTACATCTGTAAATTTTAAAGTTTTAAGATGTAGACACACTCATTTTAAAAAATTAACGCCCCCCCTTTCATCCCCAATATTTGGATTTTCCATAAACGAAAAAATACGTGTTTCTTTACTTTTAAATAGATCCCAAATACCAAATTTCAGGTCTATAATATCTTCAGGTTCTGAAATATAAGTAGCCTCATTAAAGGCATTCAACCCATTACTCACACTTTTACACCCTTCCTATTGGGATTTTCCGAAAACAAAAGAATACATCTTTCTTTATTTTTAATGGAGATTCGAAATACCAATTTTTACATCTATAAACTTTAAAAGTTTTGAGATATAGATACACTCATTTTTAAAAATCACACCCTTTTCACCCCCCCCCCATTAACTGGATTTTCCAAAAACACAAAAATACGTGTTTCTTTATTTTTAAAGGAGATCCCAAACACCAATTTTCTGGTCTGTAATATCTTCAGGTTTTGAGATATAAGTAGCATCATTAAAGGCATTCAACTCCTTTTTCACCCCTTTTCACTCCTATTGCGATTTTCCGAAAACAAAAAATACGTCTTTCTTTATTTTTAATGGAGATTGTAAATACCAATTTTTACATCTGCAAACTGTAAAAGTTTGGAGATATAGATTCACTCATTTTAAAAATTCACCCCCTTTTCACCCTCCCATTAATTGGATTTTCCAAAAACAAAAAAATACGTGTTTCGTTATTTTTAAAAGATATCAAAAGTACCAATTTTCAGGTCTGTAATATCTTCAGTTTCTGAGATATAAGTACCGGTATCCTGATTAAAGGCATTCAACCCATTTTTCCCCATTTTCACCCTTTTTCACCCCTCCTATTGGGATTTTCTGAAAAGAAAAAAATACGCGTTTCCTTATTTTTTAAAGAAGATTCTAAATACCAATTTTTACATCTGTAAACTTTTAAAGTTTTGAGATATAGAAACACTCATTTTAAAATTTCATCCCCTCTTTTCACCCCCTTAGCGAAGGAATATCCAAAAATCCTCTCTTAGCGAGCACCTACATCTTAATATGAATATATCCCCAAAATTTCATTTCTTTATGTCCAGTAGTTTTGGCTCGGCGATGATGAATCAGTCAGTCAGGACAAGTTATTTTATATATATAGATGTACATGAAATAGAATGAAACTTTTCTTGAAGCTTGTTGAGTTGCACACGTTTAATGTTAATATAAGGTAGTAGGCTGAGGGCCTGAATAATATTTACAAATTGAGATTCCTATATACATTCAATCTTGTCTTGATGAGATAGTCTGTTCAAATGAGAGAATGTTCTTGATAGTCAAAAACTATCGGTCATGTATAATAACAAGTGGAACTTGTAGAGAGTGTTCGTATTAGCAGAATGCTAACAGGAGGCTTATAACTTGCAAGGAACTTGCGACTAGTGTTCATATATAGCAGAATGCTATGATTGGAGTCGGAGCACTGTAGGGTAGCGCTGTGAAGAGGAGGCGGACCTCCTGTTGATTGAATCGGACAATACGATTACAGCGCTCCTCCGGTTATCTCCGGTACTACCGACGGAGGCAAAGCAGTTACGGAGCTCCGGAGGTTAATCGGAGGGCCGCCTCCTATTCGTAACAGTAGCTCCGAGTGTAAGGACGTAAGAGGCTGTAATTTCAAACTTACGTCCATGAATGTAGGCGCCCTATAAAAATCGTTACCTACATACACATAAATTGATCTATATCAACGATATTTCATAAAATACCCCTTAACAAAGAACGTATAGTCATTCAGAATAATTAATGCATCCTCCCATTTGTTGTCAAGAAAATGCAATTATATCGACATATAATACATACCCCATATACCTGTAGGTATAAACCCTGTAGATACAACAAACAATATAACTAAATATGTTAAGTTGTTTCTCAGAAAAGTGCAGGCCCTACCTATGCAGAACTTACATAGTACACTTCGTTCATTATTATGGAAATATTCTCATTATATTGACACTAGAATACAGTAGTTTCAAGTTAAATTTGAATTCGCTTTTAATTTCTGGACATATGTAAAAAACGCGAAAGACGTGCAGAAGTTATGGATGATTATTTACGAGCGGAGGGAGGAGTTCAAGCGGTTCAAGTCTGTAAGTGCTGTGCTGTAAAACATGGCACAAACGACTCGTAAACACCGGCCTCGCGGTATCGGTGGCAGCGCGTCCGCCTGTAACCCGGCGGCCCCGGGTTCGATTCCCGGCCGGGTCAGGGTTTTTTATTTAAATTATTAATATCCCTGGTCTGGGGAATGGGTGTTTGTGTCATCCTTAACGTTCCTCTCCTCACATTCAACACTTTACACTACCGCCATTTACATAATACACGCAGGTTTCCTCACATATGGTGCAAGTAGAGGCAAAAGATCTTCAAACGCTCCGAACATATAGATTTAAAAAGTTAAATAAGGAGTGTAGTTTCGCGCAATAATAGCGACAAGTTATACATTTTCTGTGAAAATGCTCGTTCATTCCTCCCGTATGAAGTTCACACAACGCGCTTGTCATTCAATGTTTTTTTTTTTTTTTTGCTAGGTGTTTTACGTCGCACCGACACAGATAGGTCTTATGGCGACGATGGGACAGGGAAGGGCTAGAAGTGGGAAGGAAGCGGCCGTGGCCTTATTTAAGGTACAGTCTCAGCATTTCCCTGGTGTGAAAATGGGAAACCACGGAAAACCATTTTCAGGGCTGCCGCCAGTGGGGTTCGAACCTACTATCTCCCGAATACTGGACACTGGCCGCACTTAAGCGACTGCAGCTATCGAGTTCGGTCATTCAATGTTTGTACGTAAGAATGCTATCTGTAATATCGCCCAATAATAAGGGTACCGGTATAAACTGAGGGGCCTAGTTTCTCACGATCATAGTGACAAGTTATAAATTCCTGTGAAAATGCTCGTTCATTTCTCCCGTACCAAGTTCACACTACGCGCTTGTAATTCAATCGGAGGTTCTGTTACATAATTATTATGTTTGTACGTAATAATGCTATCTGTAATATCGCCAAATAACTAAAGTATTAACGGAGGGGCGTAGTTTCTCCCATTAACAGCGACAAGTTATAAATCCCTGTACAAATGCTCGTTCATTTATCCCGTACCAAGTTTAAACTACGCGCTTGTAATTCAATTGGAGGTTCTCCGGAGGCTCCGATTGAAAGCGCCCGGAGCCTCCGCTCCGTAAACAACCGCTCCGTCAACAGCGCTACTGTAGGGGACTTGAGTTGAGTAGCAGAATGCTTGGATGGGTGCTCGACGTGGCTACGGAATGCAGGATGAATGAGGCAATGTCCAGAGGTGAAACCTCACGGCCAGGAATCAGTCCACCTATTCAGAACACATTTTTAAGAGGGTACCTCCGTGTCTGACTTGCGGTGTAGTCTGGTCGTTGGACACTGTAGGAGTCCTGGAGAGGTGAGAAACGTTGCTCCTTATATAGCGCCGGCTGACGTCACAAACGATCACGTCAGCGCACTGCAATCTGCCTCGTGGTCTCTGGAAACATCCATGTGTCGGGCGGGCTGCGGAGATTGTAGGCGCGGAGGACACACACAACAATAATAATAATAATAATAATAAAACAACCAGCGGCACGGAGTTGTCACATTACAACTCCCGCAGATGCCACCGACCTCAGTCGGGATAAAGCCCATTATCTTAGGAACATAAGACGACCATTATCCAACTGTGTTACCATACGTTCATATATTTTATTTTCTTCTTTGCTAGCGGTTAAACATTCCACTAACACGGTGGTGTTCAAAGTGTGGTCGTCTCAAGGGGTACGCAAATTTATCGTTTATCGTTTTCTGTAAGCAGTTCAAAACAAAGTTGAGCCTGCTCATTTTCAATAAAATCTTGTTTTGATTTCTCTTTTTGTCTATCACTATACAGAGTCCCCTTTACGAACTACTCATTCTAAAATATATGTAAGTTTGTACCTCCCATTAACTAGGTATATATAAATGCTCTTTTTAAATTTTTGTTTCGAAATCCACTCATATCTTCAAGTTTTTCAGAAGCAGTGTTTTAATACAATAGTAACTGTTGCATTGTGTGTGTGCGTGTGTTAGTCTTAATACGCATACGTTTATTTACAGACGGCAAACCACACGGTCAACCGCCATATTTCATTTCTTCTAGTGGTTTACCCTCGCACCAACTCTGTAATTCTCCACTTCGCTGTCTTGGTTTCCCAAAATAAATAAATAAATAAATAAATAAATAAATAAATAAATAAATAAATAAATACATTTTTTGAATATATCTCTCCTCATAGGGTTGGCGTCAGGAAGGCATCCGGCCGTAAAAATTTGTTGAAATCCACATGTATTCCGAACTGAGAACTTAGATGGTAAAACATTGTCTTTCTGAGCCGAAGTTGGCTTTTTATATCGCGTATCTCCAATGTCGGCAGATTTACTGACACGTGAGAGAAATTCATAGAGGCAAAATTCCAGCATCTCTGGGTCTCCGTAAACCATAAAAGTAGTTAATGGTACATGAATCCAATGTGCCAAAAACAAATCACACCAGGGTGTGAGAAAGGCTACGGTGAAAGAAAATCTTCATAAGTTACGATACCCAATAAACACATTGTATTAAGTACGCACTTGGAAAGAAGTGACCGTGGCCTTGATTAAAATGCAGTCGAAGGATTTGTCTGGCGTGAAAATGGGAAACTACGGCAAAAATTTTCTTCAGGGCTGCCGATGGTGGGGTTTGAATTCATCATCACCCGAATACAGAGACTGAAACTACTCACTTGGTAAAATGAAAATCGATGTATGTCTGTATGATGAGCGTCCAGGCAAAACCAAGCATATCTGCCAGATCGAGACTTCCAGGAGGAAAGTAAAATGTAAATTAGCGACCGTATAGTAGCTTTTGAACATGCAACTTTTCAGGCGTCATTTTTATTAACCCAGTAAATCTCTTTCTATGGCTGGCAGAAATCAGTGGAAATTAAGAAATTCTTTAAAAAAAAAAGCCCCGCATGTGACTTGATTGTGTTTGGCTTCTGCTTTTGTTCAGGCTTAGAGTTTTGTAGTTTCAATATTAGGAGAATCAGTTAAGAAACAGATTGAGATGATACTATTGTATCAAAACTAATTCTTTAACTTCTTCTTCTTCTTTCCTGGCCTTTTCCCCAGTTATCTGGCGCAGGAACTTACATAGATTAAGTCTAGTTTTACGGCACGATGCTCTTCCTGACATCAAGCCTATGTGGGGGGATATATTGTATCAAGACGAATGTTTGCTTCAGTTAATTTTGGACATGTTCAGTTCTGACAAGACGCTCCTCGCATATGTGTACCGTATACATGTGTGTAAGCAATCATGTAGTTTTTCATGATTGTTGATATCGTGGTCATAGCCACGACACTTTAAGTTTTACGTGGAATACGAACCACGGGGACGTGACTTTTCTTTTCAAAATTCTTACGTGAATTGACCAAGATTCGAACCACGACCAATGAACAGTGACTGCGCTACTAGGATATCACGCCTCCATGTATGTATGCATGTATGTATGTATGTATGTATGTATGTATGTATGTATGTATGTATGATCACGCTCAACATATTGAGACATTATTCTCTTTTTTCGAGGCCCGTGATTTAGACTTCTCCAGAGGAATTCAGAGCTCACTAGTGTTATGAGCTGCTGTTTTAGTAGTGTATGGAAGTGTCGTGTTTTTTGTTGGTAGTAAACGTCGTTCTTCTACTTCTACTCCTCGTAACCATGTAAAACAAACAACGTAGATTAAGCCCTTTGGGTTTCGTTGTGGCTATTATAGTAAATGAAGGGACGTAATGCGATCCTTGACCGGAGTAGAGGTCGGTGAGGTTGGCGCCACAACGGTACAGATCGTCACGCTTTCATCATTACGTTGTAGCCGTAACTCCCCGACCACACGCACCATTGCTTGTGAACACGATCTTCACTGCCCGCAGGGATGTCTAATGCTCTCCTATTTATGACCTTCGCTGTGGAAGACTTCTTGAACACAGAACGGTGGTGAGAACTAGTGGTAAGGCCTCCAAGGTCATTGGCCTGCTAGAAATTTCTTTTGAGTCGAGACTATGATAGTTACATCGACCCTGTTCTAGTACTTCCGGTACTTGTCTGCCGTGAACAAGGGAGAACCCGGAAGAAATCTAACTTAAAATAACTTGTCCCTGTTTTAAAATTTCAAAAGAATCTATAATTAGCTTATTATTTTCATTCATTCATCATTACGGCCATGGCAGGGTGACCGGATTTTGAAAATAAAAGGACGGGACGCTAATATTATGCTGATGTGATTTTTATCTAAACGTTCTTTATTTTTTTAGAATTTTCTTTACGACACACCGACACAGATGTCTCATAGGGCAACAATGGGATAGGAAAGGGCGAAGTGGGAAGGAAGCGGCCGTGGCCTTAGTTAAGGTACAGCTCCATTATGTGCCTGGTGTGAAAATAGGAAATCATGGGAAACCATGGAAAATCTTCAGGACTGTCGACAGTGGAGTTCGAACCAACTATCTCCCAGATGCAAGCTCACAGCTGAGCGCCCCTAACCGCACGGCCAACTCGCCCGGTGCGTTCTTTATTAGGGCATTGTGTGTTTATATAATGCCAGTGGGTAAGAAGTTTGTCCAGTTTCATTGGTTGAATGATCAGCATACATGCCTTCGTTTCAGAGGACCCCGGGTTCGTTTCCCGAACGGGATGAGGATTTTCTAACTGTGTATTGAACCCTTTGGTCCACTCTGAAGGATATCTACCTTCCTTACCTATCAGCAAAATTTCATGAGATCTGTCTCTTGGATCGTTTCGGGTTCTTCGCCACTTGCTGAGGTAAAAGGTAGGGTTCAGTAATCCTAATCTATCTACTCAAATGACAGGTCTATACATATAATATTGTATTTTAATTTTGGAAAACTTTCTGAAGACACTAATATTTTGTAATCCATGTATAATTCGGACTCTATCTTGTCCACTTAACACCACAATCATTCTTACACAGAGGGACCGAACGCTGGTTTGAGTCTTTAACTTAACTGCCTGATAGGCATCCTTACTAGAAACCATTGTCTCAATTATTAAATAAAGAAAGGAAAGTCTGGAAATCCTTAAATTCGGCTTCCATATGAGACTACATGTACCATCATAATGATTCTTGAAGTTCCAGCCCTCGTAACACGAACTCTGGACTCTGGGTATAATTAAGGCAGTCCAATCGGTGTGTGCCACAGAGTGGTTATACGGCATGGACCCTTAATTGAATCGATGTGACCTGCGACTATGTCATGGACCGTCCTCTAAACTTCTTAGTTACTTTAAAGTCATTGTGGATGATGACCGCAAGGAAAATTATGCTACAGTGGCATATGGCCCTAATCTAAGTCCCTGAGGTTGATAACCCCATGACCACCCAAGTTTCTAAGCTGAAGGCTGAACACAATTGAGTTACATCGGTTGATGACCAAAGTTTCCAGCCGGGCTGAGTGGCTCAGTCGGTTGACGCGCTGGCCTTCTGACCCCAACTTGGCAGGTTCGATCCTGGCTCAGTCCGGTGGTATTTGAAGGTGCTCAAATACGTCAACCTCGTGTCGGTAGATTTACTGGCACGTAAAAGAACTCCTGCGGGACAAAATTACGGCACCTCGGCGTCTCCGAAAACCGCAAAAGAGTAGTTAGGGGGACGTAAAGCAAATAGCATTACAAAGTTTCCACTTTACTAACCCCAGCACATTTACTGCTCAATCAATCAAAGTCAAATAATGCAACAACAACAACGCTCACAATACTTTGTGGCAGTAAAATCCATTACCTTCGGATATGTCCCCTTAATCGTTACGTTAACACTTAAATATTCCCAGAAAATAAACTACGATTTCCAGAATGCATCTCCAAGTTATTCGCTTGGTTTAAAGTTATTTCACAAATACGGTTCCACTGAATTTAATAATTAAATAAATTAGAAATGATTTAATGAAATCTTAATGAACAACAAATTCTATCTCCACGGACGAATGATTTCTTTCACAAGTCCCTACTCAACGTTTGACGCAGTTATATTCAATTCATGTTTAATGTTTATCATCTGGCATTATTTTGTAGCTGGAAAACTTTTTACATCATTCATTTCCAGTGTTATATCTTGTTTCATGACATCACACTTTAAATCTAACCTAACCCTGGCCATTATTAATACTTGGATAACCCTAATAATCTAGTACAAACCAAAAGTAACTCGCCGTATAATGTAAGCCGATTACGATGTCATATATTGTCATGACATTTCATAAAGTTTGTGCACCCTCACAAACAAAACAATCATCACTACCACCATTCTATATTTTGGACAACCCTGAAATTGGCTAACCTTGCTCATTATACTCTAACTTCGTGGTTTCAAATATACATTACAACCTCAATTAAACACATTCACATTATCTAATAACCTACACGTTTTTCCCGGACGAAAATTTCAACTAGATCCCGTAGTTAATGATCCCCGCTGCCAAGAATGCAATCTCGTTTCAATACGTAACACTCTACACGTCTTCCGTTGTACTAAATGTCCCCTGTCGATCAGCTGGCGGTATCGAAACAGACGACCCTCTTCTGCCTGTCAGTTTCAACATGAAACACACGTCATCGTCATACATGACTGGCTTCAAAGAATGAGCCCCTTTGACTTCGCAAAATAGAACAAAATACGATATTCTGACCAAACAAATATGCACATAGATTTACTTTTAAATGTCCCACAATAATTGTAGGCCCTACACGTCGCAAATTAAACACCGGCGTGAATTCTCTCATTCATTTCCATCCCAAACATATAAAATCTTCCTGAGGCTCGCACCAAAGTCCCGGCATCATCTACAGGCTTCCAATCACCTGATTCACAAATCCTATCTCAACTCGTACGACAAATCTAATCTCTGTTCTCAAACTCAACGACTCTCACTGACAAAAGAACTGGAATAAAAATCCTTACTAGAATCCACGACGCCTAATCACGCACAATATTATAATAATGAACAACTTCGCATAAAATGATGTATTTTAAAACTGGATTTTCACAAAAATGACTGACATATTTACTGTTATTATTGTCACTCAGACACGGTTTAAACGGACATAGAATACGTTACACTTCGTGACAAAATCCACCGATCTGCATTACTCAACACTACACACAACGCTTCCATCCGAGTGAAAATGGGTAGCCACGGATCCCTTTCGCACCAATTCCATAAAATTTCAACTGAAAAGTTTAGGTTGAATAAACATCTTAATTTGACATCACAAAATATGAGCAATAAAATAAACGAAAATGACGATCTACTTTGGACGTGATATCACTTCGAAACCCTCATTAATAACTTTTTACAACATTACAGGCACTCGCAATAGTTTAAAAATTTATCCAAGTAGAAAATAAACCAGATGACCCTTTTTCGTCATATTCTGACATTCACAAAGAAACAATGTAGGTGACCAATTGCGTCATAAATACCCACTTCAAATACATATAAGTTTGACATCATGAAACAAGATATAGTAGGCGTTAGGATGGCATGTCACCTACCGTAAGTCACGCCAGCGTTCAACTTTGGGCTCACCGGCGACCCTCTGTCATTTATTTAGCCATTTTTACATTTTTGGCTGTACATTGCATATTTCTTCCTTTTCCTGTAAATAAAGCACAAAAAAAAGAATGCCCTTCACTTGTCGATTTTGTTGATCGCACTCGACTGATAGTATTTATTACCCGCACACGAGTTACTTTCCTTACCACGCACAAATTTATAAATACCTCTTCGGTAGCTTGATCGTCCTTTTTATTCAATTATTCTGCTCAACGAAAAACTGTCTCCACATGGAGCCACATCGGCTAAAATCTGTTGGTTGGACTTAGTCTACTTGTCGATCGATTTACAGAACAGTTCAACCTTCTGTCTTCAGCCTCACGATACAAAATTTCAACATGGCGTCCCTTCTATAATTATAGACATTACCCCCTCTCTCCAGGCATTTTCCCTTTGCCGCCAAGAAACTTTGCGTAACTTTTTCGACTTAAATGAACTGTATTTAAAAGAGTTTTTGATGTAACCACATACTTGCTACATTGCTAGCGGTAGTGTTCCTGGACATTTAAATTTTATTCTTCTTAAATTAACTGATTAAATGACCTCCTTTGAAAGGCACTATTTTTTCGTCGACTTGGCGTGGGTAAGCTAGATACGCGCGTCCATCTGAAATAATTGCCAGAAATGGCTTAGCAGTCTCAAATCCGTCTTACTAAAGACCAAGTGTCTTATAGATAAATACAGCACCCTCATTATATTGCGTTCACCACTAATTCTTTCATTTAATTATATTTATTCAACATAAACTTTCTTCTGTATCCTTCCACATTCGACACGTGCGGATGACGTCACACCTCAGAGCGTGGGACGGAAAGTAGCTCCCTCCTTGGAACGCGTCAATCCCGTATTATATATAAAAATTTCAAGCTTCCTATTACAATTGATATGGACCTCCTGTAATAATTTTAATACTTAAAATTCTTAGGGTACAAAGGTCATGGGTTCAGTATGGTTAATTCCTCTGGCTCTGGAACTAGGTGTTTGTGTTCGTCTTAATTGCCTAAACTTCTCGTTATTTACATGCACTACCCTACCAACCACCGGAGAAACACGCCAAAGTGAATACATTCCTCCAAATAAGGTTATTGTCGGAAAGGCTATCCGGCCGTAAAACTGAGCCGAATCCACTATTCCATGCCGACCCCAATAAATTGGGAAAAGAGTCTAGGTAGAAGAAGTGAATAACAAGTGTCGAGTTTTATTTAAAATAACAAATACTGCACTGCTTACAATATATGGTCTATAATACCTATAAGTACATAATACCATTTATTTTACAATTTTGCTTTACGTTGCACCGATACAGATAGGTCTTGTGGCGACGACGGGATAGGAAAGGACTAGGAGTGGGAAGGAAGTGGCCGTGGTCTCTATTAAGGTAAAGCTCCAGCATTTGCCTGGCGTGAAAATGGGAAAATACGATCTTCAGCACTGCCGACAGTGGGGTTCAAACTCATTACATCCTGGATGCAAGCTCACAGCTGCACGCCTCTAACCGCACGGCCAACCAATTAGACCATATCATACCCATGCCACTTTCTTCCATAATAACCGAAAAGTCTTAGCCTTTTAACGTTCTCCAGGGAGATCAATTGTACAATTTGCACTATAGCCTACTGTATACCCTTGATAAATGAATTTCCACAGAAATTGTTGGCCACCCCTTCAAGAAACCTAAGACCATGGCTGCTAACTTTCCAGTTCTAGCCCTTTCCTATCCTTGCGTCACTGAAAAATTTCAATGTGTTGGTACGACGTTAAACCACTACCAAAAAATTACAATAAAAGAGTCTTGGAAGATACTTTGTTCTGTGGAGTATCTGCACTATTTTTATTTGCTTTAAACAAACTAGTAGGAAATACATGATAGAATTGTTGTCGCTGCTTACTGGTGATTCGGAACAGCATGATCAATAGCTTCATGTATTTAGTATTTCTCTTTGTTTGTGTGCTCAATATGCTAGTTTTCGCGATTATAATTGATTTGGTAGTGATCTTCCGGAAAGGGTAAGAAGCCTCAGTAGAAGAGGAAGTGACTCTAAAGGAGAGGGTTACAGTTGCTATCAGAGGGATATACACTATTAAGAACATTACCAGATTATCTTTACAAACAGACTTAACGCAATTCCACGCAAAAATCTCCCCAATACTAACATACAGTATAGAATTGATTTGGGGAAACTATCTTTAACTGATTTAACTACATTGGAAAAAATAAAAGCATATCTGAAAAGAGTATTGGGAGTCTCGAGAACAGCATCTTCTCGTCTAGTTTATGAACTGGCAAGAGAACAATTCTATTTAAGAGATCTACGGCTGAATCTACCACTACCTGCTACTAATCTAGCAACTGAAGTGATCAAGAGAAGAAAGCAGAAACGTGCGAAAATACCTCTAGATTTCTGCGTTACTGGCGCAATGATTGACTGGAGATGGACGAACGAAAACCAACCATTAAGGCCTGTTTTGACAAGACTCGCAATTTAAGGCTTCCGTCATAAATGGTGTACTAATCAGAAATTTCATGAGCCAGATCTTGAGTGTGTGTGTGTGTGTGTGTGTGTGTGTTATGTGCAAAATACTGTGACAAGTATCATATAACTGTTTGTAGAAAGAGAGTCAGGTCGATAGCCTTTACAGTAAAGAATGAATTTCATAATTTGTACTTGCACATTTGTGCGCATTTCCAAAATATTTTTTGGAATTGATTTGGAAGTACGAGAAGCAAATATTCCCCGAGGATTAAAGACACTATCCTAGGAAAGAGAGACTTTGGAGCAAATCTCAACCATTATGTCCGCTGTCGGTACTGGAATTCGAACCTTGTATTACTGATAGCTTTTGTTTTCTGGTGTGGCAGCTTTATTGTATGAACTACTATAACAACGGATACGATATAGGTTCAGACTTCAATTAAAGTGTGGCTTCAGTGGTCTTGCTACATATAGTTGTATGTATAATATAAAACGTTTAGACATCTCCGAAGAGGCGAATTGGGGAAATTACGAGTGAAGTACTTTCTTGTTGCTTTCCTCGCTTATTCTTCTTCTTCTTTATCTGTTTACACTCCAGGGTCAGTTTTCCCTCGGACTCAGAGAGGGATCCCACCTCTATCGCCTCAAGGGCAGTGTCCTGGAGCTTCAGACTCTGTATCGGGGATGAAACTGGGAGGATGACCAGTACCTCGCCCAGGCGGCCCCACCTGCTATGCTGAACAAGGACCTTGCGGGTTGGATGGGATGATTGGAAGGGATAGGCAAGGAAGAGCGAAGGAAGCGTCCGTGGCCTTAAGTTAGGTACCATTCCGGCATTTGTCTGGAGGAGAAGTGGGAAACCACTTAAAACCACTTCCAGGATGGCTGAGGTGGGAATCGAACCCACATCTACTCAGTTGACCTCCCGAGACTGAGTGGACCCCGTTCGAGCCCTCGTACCACTTTTCAAATTTCGTGGCAGAGCCGGGAATCGAACCCGAGCCTCCGGGGGGTGGCAGCTAATCACACTAACCACTACACCACAGAGGCGGACCCTCGCGTATTCAGAAGATGTTTTTAATTATCAGTCTACCAGTCCTACAGAAATGCCTAGACTAAACAATTGTACAAGCGACACCTTCACATCATTATCATCACCATCACGTGGACTGACAGTACAAGTATTGATTCTGCTAGAATAGACCATACCTATGCCACTTTCATGTTGCCTAAGCCAAAATTAAAAGTAAACTTGTGTCCTCATCCCGAGGTGGTGCAGCTCTTTTCAGACACACCCCAGATGGAGGCACCATTTTAACCACACACTAGCCCTCCTGCCATTCTTAAATTTCTGGCAGTACCGGGAATCGAACCCGGACCTCCGAGGATGGCAGCTAATAGTGCTAACCGTTACGCTACGGAGGCGAACGAAGCCAAAGTTGGGACTATGATATTGTATAAGAGGCAGTCAAATTAAATGAACACCGAACACCCGTTACAACGTGACCATGGAATGGTTTTATTCAAAAGTAATTACCAAAAAGCGTTCATACATGTATCCCACTGAGAGACGAGACGATCAATTCCACTCTTGCACTTTTTCAGGTCGCCAAAAATGTGAAAATCACATGGTGAAAGATCTGGGCTGTAGGGAGGATGTTGAAGTGTTTCCCAACCAAATCGCTAAAGCGTAGACTTCGTCAGATTTAAAGTACGGGGGGCGAACATTATCATGCAACAGGATGACTCCATCCAACAGAGTCCAGGGCACTTTGACTTTATGGCGCGTTGCATTTTTCCCGCCAGACGACGAACTACACTTCTCTGCTCTTCATTGTTTGCCTCCATTTTTACAGCTGGATGAACACACTAGACCAGTCCGCAACCCAACAACTGCGGCCACCTGTGAGTTTTCACTACGCAGTTCTCCTACCACAGCGATGGCAGTATCGATACGTAACAACAGTGTTGCCATCTTCCGCGCGGAATGTGTGTTATGGCGAGTGTTCGGTTTTCATTTAATTGCTCTTATAGGTCAATGAAAATAAGAACACTGTCTATCCCATGTTTACAAGATGGAGTAGATCTGTGCTGTCTACAGTGTATTAAGCTACACTAAGGGAATATAGAAAAACATCATGAAGTAGCTGTGCCAGAAAATAATATTTTATATACACACTCTTTCACACATTATAATAATATACCGTACTCACTCATTCTCATCATACACACTCGTGTGTATTGTATAGAGTCTGCCGGGCGAGTCGGTACTTAATGTTCCCTTCCCTAGCAGCAATGCAGGCCGCAACTCTCACAGGGAATGTGCTGTAGAAAAGACGAATATACTGTGATTCGGCGGAATGGCGTTCTGTGCCCATTTCGCCTGGTTGCGCAGTAGGGGAAGTGTTGTCGCCGGTGTGGAATACCGCGCCTGATGACGTTCAATCCAGTCCAATGCATACTCCATTATCGATAGATTAAGTATTCTTATTGGTCTCGAGATTTTACTTGCACCTTGAAGAAAGCGTTGTGCGCTATGAGCGATGTGTGGGTAAGCACTGACTTTTCGAATATCACATCTCTTACATGAACGGCAGCAGAACGAGTTGCACGATATTCTGGATGTCCCGTGTACTTGGTATTTAATATTCCTTTTACAAACACAAACGAATATTATCCAGGCCTTCTACATCATCATTCCAGGTGTATCTCGTTTCCAGGCTTACGTCCAGATATCATTCACTTGGCCGACGCTGCATCGTCTGTTCTTGTCCATCCAGATACTTCTTTCTAGATACCGATAGAAGAGGGCTTCGCGGTACTCAGATGTTAGTGAAGTCTGCTTAGAGGCTCCTTGATCCTAATGCAAACTGTTGTGGATGGTTTACAGGCACCCACCGTGCCACACGCCTCTAATCCGTTCTACGGTCGGTGTGCCGTTCGCCGCGGTCTCTCATACGATGCGACAGTCTTGATGTGTATATCGTCGTTGCCGGGACAAAACCTCCTATGTGATAATATTTTTGGAGATATACTGACCCGCAGCACATACGTTATGAAGAGCGAGAATGCCTTGACAATATTCACGCAATATTGCACCTTAGATGACAGTACCTTACCGACCAAAGTTCTATGCTAAAATATTTCACATAGGAGGTTTCGTCCCGGCAACGACGATATGTATATTGTTACTGTCCAGAATTGGGCGTACTGGCAGATGCACCTTAGAGGATTAGAGGTGTGTCGCAAGGTGGGTGCCTGTAAATTACTGATGTATATTTTGTTTGCAATGTGATCAATATCTGTTCGCAACTTGTCATTTTATGTACACTGACTGACAGAGCAAATGCAACACCAAGAAGGAGTGGTTCGAAAGGGATGAAAGTTGGGGAAAAAACAGAGACGGCACGGACGAATAATTGATGTTTATTTCAAACCGATATGCAGGTTACACAATACACACGGCATCGACTCAGTAGGATGTAGGACCACCGCGAGCGGCGATGCACGCAGAAACACGTCGAGGTACAGAGTCAATAAGAGTGCGGATGGTGTCCTGAGGGATGGTTCTCCATTCTCTGTCAACCATTTGCCACAGTTGGTCGTCCGTACGAGGCTGGGGCAGAGTTTGCAAACGGCGTCCAATGAGATCCCACACGTGTTCGATTGGTGAGAGATCCGGAGAGTACGCTGGTCACGGAAGCATCTGTACACCTCGTAGAGCCTGTTGGGAGATGCGAGCAGTGTGTGGGCGGGCATTATCCTGCTGAAACAGAGCATTGGGCAGCCCCTGAAGGTACGGGAGTGCCACCGGCCGCAGCACATGCTGCACGTAGCGGTGGGCATTTAACGTGCCTTGAATACGCACTAGAGGTGACGTGGAATCATACGCAATAGCGCCCCAAACCATGATGCCGCGTTGTCTAGCGGTAGGGCACTCCACAGTTACTGCAGGATTTGACCTTTCTCCACGCCGACGCCACACTCGTCTGCGGTGACTATCACTGACAGAACAGAAGCGTGACTCATCGGAGAACACGACGTTCCGCCATTCCCTCATCCAAGTCGCTCTAGCCCGGCACCATGCCAGGCGTGCACGTCTATGCTGTGGAGTCAATGGTAGTCTTCTGAGCGGACGCCGGGAGTGCAGGCCTCCTTCAACCAATTGACGGGAAATTGTTCTGGTCGATATTGGAACAGCCAGGGTGTCTTGCACATGCTGAAGAATGGCGGTTGACGTGGCGTGCGGGGCTGCCACCGCTTGGCGGCGGATGCTCCGATCCTCGCGTGCTGACGTCACTCGGGCTGTGCCTGGACCCCTCGCACGTGCCACATGTCCCTGCGCCAACCATCTTCGCCACAGGCGCTGCACCGTGGACACATCCCTATGGGTATCGGCTGCGATTTGACGAAGCGACCAACCTGCCCTTCTCAGCCCGATCACCATACCCCTCGTAAAGTCGTCTGTCTGCTGGAAATGCCTCCGTTGACGGCGGCCTGGCATTCTTAGCTATACACGTGTCCTGTGGCACACGACAACACGTTTTCAATGACTGTCGGCTGAGAAATCACGGTACGAAGTGGGCCATTCGCCAACGCCGTGTCCCATTTATCGTTCGCTACGTGCGCAGCACAGCGGCGCATTTCAGATCATGAGCATACCTCAGTGACGTCAGTCTACCCTGCAATTGGCATAAAGTTCTGACCACTCCTTCTTGGTGTTGCATTTGCTCTGTCAGTCAGTGTATAACCAGCGCTTGATCGTCTCGTTTGTTGCTTTCTAGTAGCCTAGTGCTTGGTACCGCCGGCCCCGTGGTGTAGGGGTAGCGTGCCTGCCTCTTACCTGGAGGCCCCGGGTTCGATTCCCGGCCAGGTCAGGGATTTTTACCTGGACCTTAGGGCTGGTTCGAGGTCCACTCAGCCTACGTGATTAGAATTGAGGAGCTATCTGACGGTGAGATAGCGGCCCCGGTCTAGAAAGCCAAGAATAACGGCCGAGAGGAATCGTCGTACTGACCACACGACACCTCGTAATCTGCAGGCCTTCGGGCTGAGCAGCGGTCGCTTGGTAGGCCAAGGCCCTTCAAGGGCTGTAGTGCCATGGGGTATGGTATGGTATGGTAGTGCTTGGTACCAATATGGTCTTTCTCATCCTGTTCCTTCATTTTCCATTAGTATTTATTTGTAATGCTCATTTGGAATTATTAAAACAGTCACTGGTATAAAACATTAAACTTTATTGTTTTATTGCAGCATTGTCGCAGAACGCGTTCTCGCCCGAATATTGGGGAGCAGGTATTCCTTCCTGCATTGAGTGATAGTCGAGTGGACTCCAGCTTTCAAGAAAGGTAAGATGTGCGTCATGTACGGATGATTTTCCTATTTTAAACATAGTCCAAACCTGTTTATGTAATACTTCAACAGTTGCTGTGTTCATATTCCATAAGAGAGAATATTATTGATGATACTACCTTTGTAACAATGCTTTTTACTTTACGTCCCATTAACTACTTTTACGGTTTCCGGAGACGCGAGATGCCAGAATTTAGTCCCGCAGGAGTTATTTTACGTGCCAGTAAATCTGCCGACGCGAGGCTGACGTATTTGAGCACCTTCAAATACCACCGGACTGAGCCAGGATTGAACCTGCAAAGAGTACTTTTATAACGTTGCTTTTAGAGACTACAGTATAGCAAAACCTTGCCCAATCTCGAAGTATTTTCAGTGAACTACTGTATAGCTTAATTCGTTCTCACTCTGCAATTAGTGAGGTTCCATAACTTAAGCTGAATTTCCCTTCATTCACTGTAAGTTGGTGTCCGATTCGTTGGCTGAACGGTCAGCGTACTGGCCTTCGGTTCAGAGGGTCCCGGGGTCCCGGGTTCGATTCCCGGCCGGGTCGGGGATTTTAACCTTAATTGGTTAATTCCTACGGCACGGGGGCTAGGTGTATGTATTGTCTTCATCATTTCATCCTCATCGCGACGCGCAGGTTGCCTACGGGAGTCAAATAGAAAGACCTGCAACTGGCGAGCCGAACCCTTCCTGGGATATCCCGGCACTAAAAGCCATACGACATTTCATTTCATTCTTATAAGTTGGTTGTCATAAAATCAGCAGAGCGCAGTAGGAGAATGTGAATTGATTTTTCATTAATTGTTTTAAGAAATAATATCTCGTTTGAGGCTGCCTTTCGATTGACTTGATGAATTAGTATATAGAGGATAGTAAAATTTACTACCTAAATTTATCCCTTGTAAATCGTAATTATTCAGAAGCAAAATGGATTTTCAATGCGATTATTTTAAAATATATTGAACTCAGCGCTTATAATTCTAAATTTGTAAGAGTAAATATACGATAGTAACAAAAAGTTTTGCTAAATCACTTAGTCATAACGGTAGAAGGATGTTAATGGATATATTGTTTGAAAAATTGTTTCACTGAGTTAAAAGTATTCTAGAATTTGCTTTGTGGAAGGAATCAGAAATATTTGAAACGCCATTAGATTAATTTTACTGACCATATTGCCGGGCTGAGTGGCTCAGACGGTTAAGGCGCTGGCCTTCTGACCCCAACTTGGCAGGTTCGATCCTGGCTCAGTCCGGTGGTATTTGAAGGTATTCAAATACGTCAGCCTCGTGTCGGTAGATTTACTGGCACGTAAAAAGAACTCTTGCGGGACTAAATTCCGGCACCTCGGCGTCTCCGAAAACCGTAAAAGAGTAGTTAGTGGGACGTAAAACAAATAACATTATTATTATTATTATTATTATTATTATATTATTATTATTACTGACCATATCATTAAGTTATTTGCAAAATCACTAACAGAAATCTAAGCATAATTACAACATATTCTTAAAATTCTCACAATTCTCAAAGGATTCACCAGGATCTTAATCATTTATCAGTTCACGAAAAGGACATTCAACAGCATGTTATCCTATAGTCCTTTCTTCGAACGTGCCCTAGGATGTTAGTAACTTTCTAGCCCCTGATCGAACATGCCGACGAGATTATCAAGTACAGTGACGTTATCTTCAGTCTGTCAAGGCCTCTGTATTCGTGATTTAGAATGTTAAATCAAGTATCTGTGATTCACATGCAACGTAAAATTCAGATCTCATGGCTGAGGGCCAGTACATTTTAAGGCTTGCGGACGAAGATATTTCAAGGTGTAGCAAAGGTAATGTAATGAGCTCGCATATTCGATCAACGGTATTCTATAAGAAGAAAGCGAGCTACCAAACGAAATGAAGTACACTGTACATCGGTCGGTTTCCAGATGGACTTTGCTGTACGAGTGGAAGCTGGATTGACTCTGGATATCTTATTCGTAATTTGGAAGTAACAAATATTAAACCAGCGAGAATAATATTGATGGTATAGTACAGACAGGTAGGAATATTGGCTGGAAGGTACTTGGAATGGGAAGATAAAGGCTAAGTTAGGGATAAAAACAAACTCGTGTCCTCATACCGAGGTGATGCAGCTCTTTCCAGGCACACCCCCAATGGAGGTGAGCTGCATGTACCGCTTCATCCACATACCAGCACTCATGTCATTCTTAAATTTCTGGCAGTACCGGCAATCGAACCCGGACCCCCGAGGACGGCAGGTAATAACACTAATCGTTACGCTACGGAGGCCTGCAAGTTAGGGGTGAAGTCGTGCGTTCAAAACGGGTTTGGTAGTGGGGTCATGTGAGGCGAGTGGAGAAGTATAGGCTACCTAGGAGAAAGACGGTTTCTGTCATAGAAGGTAAGAGGAGCAGAGAGGGACTAAGATGACGATGCTAAGACTCATTTTCCAAATATTAAAAACACGGTTAGTGGGGCTAAATGGGGTCATACTGCTAGTTGCAAGTAGACGATTTTGGAGGCGCTTAGTTAGTTCACAGAGGCTTGCAGACTGAACTCTGAAAGGCATATCAGTCTGTAATAAAATGTATGTAACCGGGCGAGTTGGTCGTGCGGTTAGAGGCCCGCGGCTGTAAGCTTGCATCCGGGAGATAGTGGGTTCGAATCCCACTGTCGGCAGCCCTGAAGATGGTTTTCCGTGGTTTCCCATTTTCACACCAGGCAAATGCTGGGGCTGTACCTTAATTAAGGCCACGGGCGCTTCCTTCCAACTCCTAGGCCTTTCCTATCCCATCGTCGCCATAACACCTATCTGTGTCGGTGCGACGTAAAGCCACTAGCAAAAAAATGTATGTATGTATGTATGTATGTATGTATGTATGTGTGTATGTATTCTTCCTTGCTCTTGCAGTTATTCCACTTCCCCTCTTCTTTGTCGTTATGTAAGATCTTGTATTTATCGCGTGTGCACTGTAATTTATTCCAAATTTAACTCTAACGTTTGAAAGACCAGTTGCAACATTTTAAATATCGTATGCAAATGCATATCAATTTATATCCCTCATTTAAATTTGTCTTCGGCCAATAAAGAAGTTAGTTTAAAGTCAGTATCTATGTCACGCAGCAGTGTCGAGTTTCCTATTAACAGTCAAAGCAGCTGACCGCATGTTCAGTAATAAATTGTCAACTGGGGAGCTGAACTAGAACTTGTGGCGACCTCTGTACCGTACATAAGTTACGTATGCGAGAGATATGTGGGCCTTAGTGACGTAACAAAAACAATTGCATGGGGTCCTACGCGTGTAGGTAGATGGTGTCGTGCTTGCATTGGAGTGTACCAGCACAGGAGGAAGCGTCGAGAACTGTGGGAGGCATTTTATAGCGAAGCACACTCTAATTAAATTTCTTATGCTTAACGCTGAGCTGCCGAACAACCAGTCTGTGTGTACCCACACTGCTCTAGTAGTTTCTGTATGCTATAGATAGATAGATAGATAGATAGATAGATAGATAGATAGATAGGTAGATTAATCCTTTATTACATGTGGCAATGTTAGGGCTCCTGGCCCTTTCTTACACTTAACCACACACATCTTATTACGTATTAATACTATGAAACTGACAAACTTAAACTACTACGAACTACAAATAACACTAATGTTTAAGACAAAAATATGAATATAACCGCACAAATAAGAAAGAAAAAACGATCTGCCTCCACAATACAGATTTGAAAAATACTAACTTTAATATAACAACTCTATGAAATGCAAAAGTAAAAATACTAATAAGCTTAATATACTATTTTTTTACAAGTTGCTTTACGCCGCACCGACTACTGTAGGTCTCACGGCGACGATGGGACAGGAAAGGGCTAGGAGTGAGAAGGAAACATCCGTGGCCTTATTTAAGGTACAGCCCCAGCATTAGCCTGATGTGAAAATGGGAAACCACGGAAAAGCATCTTCATGGCTGCCGACAGTGGGGTTCGAATCAACTAAATCCCGAATACTGCATACTAGCCGCGCTTAAGCGACTGCAGCTATCGAGATCGGTAATAAAATCATTAAATGAAATTTAACTAATTTTATTCTTGCAGTACTAGATCTAAATTAAATACGGTAATTACTACTACCTATGTTTACTTCTAATTGGTAAATACTGGTTTCTGAAAATTTAATCAGATTGTTCATATACACTGTTAAGAGCCTCCGTGGCTCAGACGGCAGCGCGTCGGCCTCTCACCGCTGGATACCGTGGTTTAAATCCTGGTCACTCCATGTGAGATTTGTGCTGGACAAAGCAGAGGCGGGGCAGTTTCTTCTCCGGGTTTCCCTGTCATCTTTCATTCCAGCAACACTCTCCCTTATCATTGCATAGCATTTACCAGTCATTCATAAAAATCACTTTGGGAGTGGCGACCCCATTGCAATAACAGCCTATATATGGTTCATTCATTACATTCCTGACCCGGTCAAAGACTGGAAAACAGGTTGTAGGTTTTCATTCATATACACTGTTAAATCAGGAAGTCATTAAGTCAGAAAAAGAGCTTAATCAGTTACAGAATTCAGCTAATTTACTACCACTTGAGAATTAACTTAATTTGAAATATAGCGTTAACTCAATATTTTATTTAATTCTACAATAATCTCATAACATCATTTTCACACACAGTCACTCGTTCCACTCACACAGGCACCTTGCTGGAAGCACTTAACTAGGAACTGGTAAGAGGTTTTAAACATGTACTGTTTGATGCAGCAGTGTTTAACGCTGGATTAACACGCGCAGGTTTCCAGCTTTTTTTCCGTATTTCCTTGTTTCTAAAAGGAGCTGCCTAGCCGAGGCGACAAAGGCGTGCTCAGTTCACCCGGAAGGACGTGCTATCGATTCGTTGTCAGGAAGTCGAATTATTTATAAACGAGATTTACACTCCTGGGTTGGTACATGTTACTGAGGTTCACTCAGCCTACACAAAAAATGGGTACTACATTTATTTCTTGGGGTAAGGCGACGCATACGGCTAAGCACTCTATTAACTTAATGCCGGGGATGCGGCTATTGGAAGCCTTCAAAATTCCAGTTCTTCGAAGGTCTTCATGGTCTGTACGCTTTGATGATGATGATGATGATGATGATAATGATGATGATTGTTGTTTTAAGGGGCCTAACATTTAGGTCATAGACCCCTAATGGTACGAGATGAGATGAAATGTAATGACAATTAAAATTCCAAAATTCGACCCCTGACCAGAATTCAAAACATGATGATGAAGAATAAATGAATTAATATGAATTTAAAATAATCATGGGATCCTACTCTCAATATTGAAAGTTAAAAAGTTCCAAAATCCATCCACTGACTAGAATTTAAAAAATACGACGATGAACAATGATTATGCACTTAAAACAATCCGTGGACCCCACCCGCAATGCCCCACCTTCCCATAAAACAACTTAAAACAATGGTATAAATTGAACAAGGGACTGCTTCCAAACAAAATCCTAAATCGATGATGCTTGTTGTCTAAAGGGGTCCACAATCCAGGTCACCAACCCCTCATGATGGTACTAATCACTGGTAAAGTAGAACCATGGTGTTCCTCATGTAGCGATACTAATCACAAGTAACGTAGACTCACGTTGTTCCTGACATAGTGGTACTAATCACAGGTAATGTACTACTCACAGGTAACCCAGACCTATGGTGTTACTCACATAATGGCACCACTCATAGCTAACGCAGACCCATGATATTCCTCACATAGTGGTACTAATCGCAGGAGCTGCCCAGAACCGTGATGTTCCTCACATTGTGGGACTAATCGTAGGCAACGTAGATCCACGGTGTCGCTTATATAGTGGTACTAATCACAGGCAACGCCCAGACCCACGGTATTTCTCACATAATGGTACTAATCACAGGTAACGCAGATCCATGGTGTTCCCCACATAGTGGCAGTAATCGTAAATAAAGTCGACCCATGATGTTCCTCGCGTGATGGTACTAATCACAGGTAATCTCGTGGTTCAAAATCCATCATGCTTTGGTCGGCCCTTTTAGCCACCTCTTACAGCAGGCAAGGGATACCGTGGGTGTAGTATTCATCTGCATCCCGCACCCCCAGGGGTTGGCTTCGCTTTGGTGGGTTAGGTGAGAACTAGGACTCGGAAGATATCGGTCGTGATATTAATTAAAGTGTAAATTCGGCATTTGTATGGTGTGGAAGTGGGAAAACATGGACATCATTTTCAGAGCTGTTGACGGTGCGGTTCGAACCCATCATCTCCTGAATTCTTGCTTACAGCCTGAATTTTGTCCTACAAGAGTATTCATTTACGTGCTAGTAAATCTGCCGTGACGGTGTTAACATATTTGAGAATCTTGAAATACCACCAGGCTGAGCCGGCATCGAACGCTCCAAATTGTGCTCAGGAGGCCACCGCTTCACCATCTGAGTCACTCATCCCGCCACACTATTTGTTAGTCTTTGTTCTTTTGTTCTGAAGATAGCAGCTTCCATCCCAGCTGAGATCAGTGATATTGAATGGTTTTTAAATGCGACAACTCCGCGTCGCTGGCTTTCAGCAAGTTGAACTTCTACGGGATAACATTTCAACATCACGGCATCTCTTAAAATCCACAGCGTGCACAGAAAATGCCATCCGATAACAACAATCCGTGAAAAAAAAATGGATCAGGATAATGAACACTTTCAGTCATGGTCATGGACATTATAATATGTTATTAGCTTTACGTCCCACAAACTACTTTTACGGTTTTTGGAGACGCCAAGGTACCGGAATTTAGTCCCGCAGGAGTTCTTTTACGTGCCAGTAAATCTACCGACACGGGGCTGTCCTCTTTTAGCCCCTTCAAATACCACCGGACTGAGTCAGGATCGAGCCTGAGAAGTTGGGGTCAGAAGGCCAGCGTCTCAACCGTCTGAGCTACTCAGCCCGGCATGGATATTATAACTATGCAATCAGTTGTCGGATTTCATCAGTAATTTGAGATATCGTCGCTGCCGGGACAAAACCTCCTATGTGAAAAAAAATAGCTTAGAACTTTGGCCGGTAAGGTTTTGTCATCTAAGGTGCAATATTGTGTGCAGAGTGTCAAGGCATTCTCGCTCTTCATAATGTTTGTGCTGCGGGTCAGTATATCTCCAAAAATATTAACACATGGGAGGTTTTGTCACGGCAACCACGATATACTTTCCGGTGACTATTTCAATAATCCTTTGGTCCGACTCCGCAGCTCAATGGTCAGCGTAGTGGCCGTCGATTCTGAGAATCTGAGGTTCGAGTTTCGGCCGAGCCAGGGATTTTGGACTTAAATGGTTAATTTCTTTAACTCGGGGACTGGGTATTCGTGCTGTTCCCAACATCCCTGAAACATAAACTACACACAACACTATCCTCCACCACAATAAAACACAGTTTCCTATACACGGCAGATTCCTCCCACCATCGCCGGAGGTTCTGCTTTACAAGGGCTGTACTAGGCTATAAGAACCAAACGAAATTAAAATATTGTTAATAATCCTGTAAGAGTTTGCTTTATAATTGGGTACAAATTATTCGTGACTAAAACACGAATTACTCCCCTACAAAGTTTATTTACCCCTTTCAGTCACGAATTCATTTCTATCATTTCTTTGGATGGCTTGCAGTATTATTGTAAAAGATAAGGGAAAGATTATCACAAATGATTGAAGAAATCCGACAGCTTATTTCTGAGATATGCAATGTCCATTTTAATGGACATTGTTATTTACTGTTTGTTTTATGTTGCATCGGCACAATCCGGTCTTACGGCGACGATATAAGTGAGAAGGGGAGGAAATGACCGTGGCCTTAATTAAAATACAGCCTCAGTATTTACCTGTTTTGAAAATGAGCAACCACGGAAAATCATCTTCAAGGCTGCCTACAGTGGAGTTCGAACCCACTATCTCCTGATCCCAAACCGCGTACCCATTCACTCGGTCATGGACGTTGTTACTCAGTGACTGTATGCTGGGTTATGTCATAATAACATCATGCTTTCATTCATATCTTAGTTTTATTGTACATAGTTATTAAAAATAATTTGCATACTCATGACATATAGCATGTTCAAGTGAAACTTAACATGTAAACAACCTTGCGAGAAGGCATACAATCATAATATTTATGGAATTACGTGTTTCAAAAATGAGTCGTCGGATTCTTCAAAAATAATATATTTTAATAATTTACTTTACGTCCCAAAATAAGATATTTTAAACTCTATTTAAATAATGTGTATGAGGTTTCTTTTAAATTAACAGACTACAAATTAATTCGCGCGTGTGTGTGTGTCCGACCGACCAATCGACCCTTATCCCGTTTCTCTGCGGGGTCGGGTATGAAGGGATATGAATCGTTGTATCGAGTTTTTATGACCGGATGCCCGGATGAGGAAAGGGACGTTAAGGACGACACAAACACCCAGTCCCCAGGCCAGGGATATTAATCATTTACAATTAAAAACCCCTGACCCAGCCGGGAATCGATCCCGGGGCCGCCGGGTGACAGAGGCGGACGCGTTGCCCCCTACACCGCGGGTTCGGACAACTTAAAGGTTACTTTACCTACAAATGAATTTACTCAGGAAGAAAGGAGAGGTAGAAAGAAGGCAGAATAGTGTCTGATATGTTGAAGCAGCATTTAGAGGAGGAAGGAGTTCTGTTATTATAGAAATGATAGGTGTTAGTGCGACTACACTCCGCTGATTACTGCTTGCCTGGATCCAACACAATAGCTTTGGTGCGTTCCCCAACATCGACTTTCTTTCCTATGAGCAAAGCTAACGGCTCTAATTACCTCTCCGACAAATAAGAGACGTAATGTAATGAGTGGTTACGTGATATATGTTTCTTGTTCTCACCTTCACCGGAGAAGCCAATCTGTGTGTACTGAAGCAAGGTAAATCCTTATTTTGCGTCAGTATATTCGGATTCCTCGCATTCGCTATAAGAAAGAGAATTCTATTAGCTCTTCTATTATGCCATTGTTATCGGTGCCGCATGCAGGATTGGTTAATGGCTAATTGCAGCTTCCATGTACAGTATGCGTAGTACTCCTGTTAGAATTGAAACATACATAATTTAAAAACCTGGGTAATAATATCAGGAGATTCTTCGTGATATATTTATTTGTTCTACCGTCATTTTTGTCAGCATTCATGCAGCGATGATAGTAACGATTTATTTAGGAAACACCGAGCTCGATAGCTGCAGTCGCTTAAGTGCGGCCAGTATCCAGTATTCGGGAGATAGTAGGTTCGAACCCCACTGTCGGCAGCCCTGAAAATGGTTTTCCGTGGTTTCCCATTTTCACACCAGGCAAATGCTGGGGCTGTACCTTAAGTAAGGCCACGGCCGCTTCCTTCCCACTCCTAGCCCTTCCCTGCCCCATCGTCGCCATAAGACCTATCTGTGTCGGTGCGACGTAAAGCAACTAGCTATATATATATTTAGGAAACTCTCCAGATTAGCTCATGCTCCTCAGTAGGACAGCCAATCGCACCAGGAAGTGATCCGTGGTCCAAATTACAGTGCCATTCAAAGAAAATAGCTTGACGAGACCTAAGGAAATTCCAATTCGTCCATGTCTCTATTCATTCTTTACCAGATACTGTCACCCTCCCAGAATACGGAAATATATTTGTTTTCAGATAGAACAATAATGCCATCGACATAATCTTCTTTTAAACGTTATTAATCAATGAAGGGGCGTGACGTTGTCGTTTCTCACAAAGGCAGCCGCTGTTCTAATCCCTGTCTATACAGGTGGGTGCTTTGGAAGGAAAATACATTTACATACCCAGTTAAGAAGTGAATCAGTCCGTTTCGTAGGTTCAGTGGTCAGCCTGTTTTCGGTTCAGAGGTCCTCGGTTTCGATTTCTGGATGGCCGAGGGATTTTAACTCCGTATGGTTAATTCTGTTAATTGTGTTATCAGGTGCATATGATATCATGGTAATCACATGGAGTTGGTCTTTATAGGAAGACTAGCATTTGTACCCGTTCTTCGCACGGGAATTTGCAGTGGATTACATGTTACGTTCAGAAATTTATGCGAAGTAACACGGCTGTATTCACACGTTTAACGTGACATGTTAAAATGATAATTTCGTACGAAAGCGCAAGGCAGTAACGTGTGATATGGTGAAGCTGAACAAAGTAGAGAGAGATTGATGACGATTTCAGAATTTATTGTATGGTACAGTTCCTGGTCCGAAGTTCTCCATGATTCGCAGGTTGCATATTGTGTCTGTCCCTTCATATCTGTCCTATCGAAAATAGTAAAATAACTCTTTAGATTTTCCCGTTGCCTACCTTGAAGTGACATGCATGATATGTCCCACGGGACTTGGACTAAAAGTACAATTTTATCCCCTGTGGGTGGGGGGCGCAGATGAGGAATACACCCACGGTATCCCCTGCCTGTCGTAAGAGGCGTCTAAAAGGGGTGACCAAGGGATGATTGAATTAGAACCATGAAACTACTTGGTATTAGTACCATCACGCGAGGAATACCATGGGTCGCCTTTACTTGCGAGTAGTACCACTATCTTAGGTACACGATAGATTTGTAATTAGTAGAAATAGTGGGTGGGTGACTATGGGTTTACAGTACCCGTGATTAGTACCACTATATGCGGAACACCACGGGCTTACGTTGCCTGTGATTGGTGCTGTTGTGAGAAACACCACTGGTCTGGGCGTTGCCTGTGATTAGTACCCACTATGTGAGGAACACCACAGGATGGTACGAGTCCCTGTGATTAGTACACCTATTTGAGGCGAGTGGTGCCATTATGTGGGAAACACCATAGGTCTGCGTTCCCTGTGTGACGTACAATACTGTGAGTAGTACCATAATGTTTGCAACACCGTGAGTCTACGCTACTCTTGATTAGTACTGCAACTTGAGAAATACTATGGTTCTACTTCACTAGCGATAAGTACCATTATGAGTGGCCGTTGACCTGGATTTTGGATCCCTCTGGACAACAAGAACCATCGATTCAGAATTGTGCTTTGTAAGCAGTCCCTTAGTCAGTAATACTAATTTTTCAATATAGTTTCTGGGAAGGTGAGGCATTGCGGGTCGGACCCACTGACAGTTTTAACTTCATAATCATTGTTCATCATCACGTTTTAAATTTTAGTCAGTGGATGAATTTTGGACTTTTAAATTGTCATTGTATTTCGACTCATTTCATACCACTAGGGGCCAATGACCTGGTCCGTTGTACGATAAATACGTACATGGTATAAAGGAACGGAGATAACATATTCTTAAACGTTTGTCATATAAAACTTACAATCTTTTGATAGACCTAATGTTAACGAAAATATTTGAGAATAATCTTCCTATAAATACTAACTCCATGTGATTACCATGGCATCATATGCACCTGACGACACAATCCTGAGTGAGTAGAATCCAAATACGTAGTTTGGTCGAAATATGTCCAGCAGTTTTCAACTTTCAGAAATATACAAACAGATAGATAACCAGACAGGCAGTCAGACATACTGACAGACACCAAAGGGAATAGTTCTACCTCATGAAACTTCGGTGTTCAGATACATTAGGTGGAGGTAATTTTAAGTCCGAGAGAAATATAATGCATCCTCTGATTTTCTCCTGTTATGGATCCTTCATATAACTGTAGGTCTGCGAGTGTGTCCATCGGTGGCTGCAGAGCATGAAGCCTGAAGAAAATAGTAATTTTCTCCGTCATTTAAAGAGCAAGCGAAATTATGTACATGACAACAATTATTTAAAATGAAGGGGCGTTTCTGATATAGTCTACAGATTTTTCATTTAATTAATAGTGTAAGAGAAAATTGAAAACAACTCTTGGTCTTCCTATAAACTCCCAGTCTCTTCAGTGATTTTATCATATGCATATCGAAACCAATTCCTGGATGAGTAGACTTTAGGTATGATGTTTGGCATAACCAATAGTGTAAGAGAAAATTGAAAAAGCTCTTCTGGTCTTCCTTTAACCCCCAACACCCCCCCCCCCAGCCTACTTAGTGATTTTTAAATTATATGCGTATTGAAACCTGTTCCTGAACGAGTAGACCCCAAATATGAAGTTTTGCTCAGATACGGTATAATAAATAATGTAAAAGAAAATGAAAAGGCAAACCCTCTTCTGGTCTTCGTATAAACCCCCAGTCTATTCCGTTATTTATAATTTGTATATGCATATCGAAACCTGTGTCAGGATGAGTAGACTCTAAATATGAAATTTGGTGGAGATATAATGAATAGTGTAAGAGAAAATGAAATGAAAAGAACTCTTTTGGTCTTCTTATAAACCCCATTCTGTCCAGTGATTTTTAAATGAAACGCATATCAAATCCTGCGCTTGGATGAGTAGACTCTAAATATGAAGTTTGTTCGAGAGATAATCAATAGTGTAAAATGAAAATAGAAAAAAACTATTTTCGTCTTCCTATAAATTCCCAGTCTTTTCGGTGATTTTTAAATGATATGCATATCGAAACCTGTTCCTGGATGAGTAGACTCTAAATATGAAATCTGGTGGAGATATAATCAATAGTGTAACAGAAAAAGAAAAAGGAAAAAGAACTCTTTTGGTGTTCGTATAAACCCCCGGTCTGTCCAGTGATTTTTAAATGATACGCATATCAAATCCTGCGCTTGGATGAGTAGACTCTAGATGTGAAGTTTGGTCCAGGGATAATCAATAGTGTAAAAGAAAAATTGAAAGAAAGCTCTTTTCGTCTTCCTATAAATCCCCAGTCTGTTCCGTGATTCTTAAATGATTTGCATATCGAAACCTGATCCTGGATGCGTAAACTCTAAATATGAAATTTGGTAGAGATCTATTCAGCCGTTTAGCCGTGATGGTGGAACAAACAAACAGATAAACAGACACGAAAGCTATAATCTACTGCTAAGGTCTTGAATTGACCTAAAACGGATAAATATATAAAAATTTGGCGAAATAAATGACATTACAGACAACGAAACCCCTACAATTTAATTTATAAGATTATTCTCAAAATTTTTCCTTAACATTAGGTCTATCAAAATACTGTATGTAACAAACGTTTAAGAATATATTTGCGTTCCCTTCTGCCAAGTACGTATTTATCTCACGACGGATAACGCAGATGATTAGGAAAAAAATGGATTTTTAGTCTGTCCCGTGCGAAATGTCATGCATGTCACCTCAGAGTGGGTAAGGGGGAGATTTAAAGAACCATTTTACTATTTTCGATAGGGAGGATAATAAGGGAGGCATCATCACTATCAGAGCGCCACGCCAGTGGTCAGAGATACCGTATGCAACATGAGAACCATGCAGAATTTCACACAACTTCGGACAAGGAACTGTAACGTACAATAAATTCAAAAATCGTCTTCATTATCGCTCTGCTTTGTTCAGCTTCGTCAGATTTCACGTTACTGACACGCGCTTTTGTAGGAAAACATAATTTTGACATGTCGCATTAAACGTGTAAATAGAGCCATGTTACTTCGCGTAATTTCCTGAAGGAAACATGTAATCCACTGCAAATTCCCGTGCGAAGGACGGTTACAAATGCTACTTGTCTTTAAATAAGTATCATGAATTTCTTTGCATTTCAACCATACTACTAGTTCCTGGAGTTTTTCGTGGTTTCCCATTTTCACACCAGGAAAATGCTGGGGCTGTACCTTAATTAAGGCCACGGCCGCTTCCTTCCCATTCCTAGGCCTTTCCCTTCCCATCGTTGCCATAAGACTTATCTGTGTCCGTGCGACGTAAAGCAAATAGCAAAAAAAAAAAAAAAAAGTTCCCGGAGTTCCCAACAGATTTCTAGCAACTTTCATTTGTCTTCATCGCGCTCTAGCGGGCACATGATCCTTATTCAAAGGTTTATCACGAATTTGCCTGTGTCACGAACATACAGTACCTGCCTTTATATTATTATCAGACGGAAATCACAACAACAAAAACAAACCGTTTCTTTGTATCACATTATTCAGTTTATAAAGATTTCCTTCCACCAGTGTGTATGCCGATAGCGACTACAGATTTTTTCATAGTTATATGAGCGGGCGAGTTGGCCGTGCGGTTAGGAGCGCGCAGCTGTGAGCTCGCATCCGGGAGATAATGGGTTCGAATCCCACTGTCGGCAGCCCTGAAGATGATTTTCCGTGGTTTCCCATTTTCACACCAGGCAAATGCTGGGGCTGTACCTTAATTAAGGCCACGGACGCTTCCTTCCTATTCCTAGGTCTTTCCCGTCCCATCGTCGCCATAAGACCTATCTGTGTCGGTGCGACGTAAAGCAAAATAACTATAAAAAAAAGCATAGGTATATGTATTCATTAACATTTGCAGACAAGAACGTCAGAGAATAATGAGTGAGGTTCTTTCCCTCTTTGCAGTGTGCTACTGTATTTTTGAAGTACGTTATGTTGCAAGATATGTGCTCACAGGAAGTTGTGCGGTGCTCGTAACACGTAGCGCTACTCCACATCTGCGACTTTGCCTGCCTGCTGTAAATACCCGCTCTCCGACATGAAGCCGAAACAACATCTAATGTTCTTCGTTCCATTACGACTGGTCTTAGGATGCCTGAACGCGGCAGCACAGTTCTTACTGCGTCGTATAGAGACCAGGTGGTCGTAATTCATTCATATCATGGGCATAGACAATCACTGATCATCATCTCCGTGTGTTTGTGTTGGTAGGATTTGCACGATAGCCTGTGTTATATTTTACAATTTGTTTTACGTCTCACTGACACCAACGATGGGGTAGGAAAGGCCTAGGAGTGGGGAGGAAGCTGTCGTGGCCTTAAATAAATTACAGCCCCAGCATTTGCCTGGTAAATGAAATGGCGTACGGCTTTTTAGTGCCGGGAGTGTCCGAGGACAAGTTTGGCTCGCCAGATGCAGGTCCTTTTTGATTTGACACGCGTAGGCGACCTTCTGTCGTGATGAAGATGAAATGATGAAGACGACACATACAGCCAGCCCCCGTGTCAGCGAAATTGACCAATTATGGTTAAAATTCCCGACCCTTCCGGGAATCGAACCCGGGACCCCTGTGACCAAAGGCTAGCACGCTAACCATTTAGCCATGGACCCGGACATTTGCCTGGTGTGAAAATGGGAAACCACGGAAAACCATCTTCAGGGCTGCCGACATTGGAGTTCGAACCCACTACCTCCCGGATGCGAGCTCACAGCTGCGCCTATCTAACCATACGGCCAACTCGTCCGGTGCCTGTGTTATTATGAGATCAGTAGTACAGTATAACAACTCTAATTATTACAGCTTAGATTCTCCTCTCTGGGCCAGTGATAGTGCCATCCACCTGGCCCCAAGATCGCAGGTTCTAATCCGGCACAGGTAGTCGGATTTTTGAAAGGTGGAAACCTGTCCATTCAGCAGTTTGTCATACGAAGCAGGCGTGGAAAAGATCTCTGGGGACACATTCGGTGTTCACTCAGCAAAATTAATTTTAAAACTCAGTCATAGTCCACCCAAGAGAAATACGTTCCTCTAGTGTCACCTGGTAGAGTAAATTGGAACGTTGAAACTGATACGCAGGCAGCCTAAATGAATTCAAAGCTAAATACCTGCACGCGGTAGCCGAGGCCGTACGATTATTATTATTATTTCTATTATTATTATTATTATTATTATTATTAGATATTGCGATATCAGTCCGACCCCTTGGCTGAATGGTCAGCGTTGAGGCCTTCGGTACAGAGGGTTCCCGGTTCGATTCCCGGCGGGGTTGGGGATTTCAATCGCTCCTGATTAATTCTTCCGGCTGCGCTGGTGTGGAGAACGAGAACCCTGGACTGCTTTAGACTGGAACCGGGTTATCTTTAGTGATGAATACAGGTACTCTTTGTGCTCTGACGACGGCCGTGTTCGTGTCTGGAGACATCGTGGTACGCGCCTCGACCACGCATTTTCTGTGGCGCTACACACCACCCCCACTGATGGCGTGATGGTCTGGGTTGCCATTACGTAGGACGGAAGGTCACTCCTAGTGGTGATACGAGGGTCAATAACAGCGCAGAAGTATGTGCAGAACATCTTTCGTCTACATGTGTAGTGGTCTATTCCAGTAGGGTAATGCTCGACCGTACTTTGTCTTCGCAACGTTGTCACACTGCCGTGGCCTGCACGATCGCCAGATTTGTCACCAATCGAACATGTCTCGAACCACCCGGGACGCCAACCTTAGAAGCCTAGGAGTTTACAAAATCTAGAGAACCAGTTGCTGCTATGGGCACAGATGCCGCAGGATGTCATCCGAAACCTGTATGTCTCCATGTCTGGTCGTATTACAGCCTGTATCCAAGCTAGAGATGGACCAACTGGGTACTAGAGCATCAATGCAGGTAGTCGATGTTCCGCAGTAAAATTATTTCTTTTCTCTAATATTGTAATAATTTACGTACATCAATCTTACAGTAATCCATATCAGGTTTCGTGCAATTCCCGCATTTCCTTTTTGGTGCGTGATTTTTTTCAGTTAGTGTATTTAATGTGAAACCCAGAATAGTAATTACAACGAAATCGTACGCTTCTCGGTTACTCTGGACCCAGTATGAGATGAAATTAAGGAACCTCATCACCTAGAACATCACAGAGCGAAGGGAGGTTTAAATGCAGTCACGTGAGTCAACAACGTGTTGGTCCTCTACGAACTCTGAGGTAGCAAATCACTGAGCATTTCTTTAGACAAACGATCCCACTTCTCTATGGCAGCATCCTTTAAGGCCTGAATAGTTAGCGGTGGATGTTGAAGGTTGGAAATTGGTCTCTTAGGAAAATTACACGCATGCTCTGGGCAGCTCATGCCCGGTAAAAACGCTGGCCAGTCAATTCTGGGGACCCCACGTCCCACCAGGTATCCATTCACAGCTGCTGCACGATGTATACGAGCGTTGTCGTCCTGTAGAATAAACCCATTTCCTATAGTCTCTGCAAATGCTGTGTTCAATGCTGCAGCCATCATGTTTCCTTGAATGTGAACCAGTGGTGTACGGTGGCCCCGAATACGGCTGAACCTCCAAACTGTTGGTGACGTTCTACTGAGAACGATTCATTGTAACGTTCCCCTCTTACCCTCTGTATGCGCAGAGAGTGATCATGTGAGTGTAAACCAATTCGCACTTCATCAATGAACAACGTTCTGGACCACTGATCTCGTGTCCAAGTCTGATGCGCTCTAGCCCATCGAACGCGAGGCACCCTGTGATGTCATCGAAGTGGAGGAGTTCTGAGAAGTCTTCTTGAATACAGTCTCCCATCACAGAGTCTATTGCGTACAGTCTGGGTTCTTACAATAATACATGTGGCGTCCAAAAACTCGTGGCGCAGAGTTGTAGCTATGTGTGTGGAATGTCTACGTGCAGATATGCCTGTATACCGGTCTTGAGCTGCTGCTGCTGCTGCTGCTGTTTCGCGTGGATGGCCCGCGCGATATCGATCTGCTACTGAATGGGTGTCTCGGAACATTTTCCACAATCTGGAGAAAACACACTGATTCACGCGACCAACGTTGGCAACGTCAACTTGTCTGATGTTCTGTTGCATCAAAGTGATGATTTTGATGCGATCGGCCATTGACAACGTATGACGAGGCATTTTAGGGGGCAGTGCATAGAAGCGAGGCACACCGACAAGTTTCCTTGGACGTCACCTCAGCTCTAGTGCAGTGGATTTGTTTACCAGTCTTGAGTCGAATGCCCCCCAGTAGTGAAAACGTTAGGGTTGCCATGATTTAAAGTGCATACTTACTGAAAATGAAAACCTACAGCCTGTTTTCCAGTCTTTGACCGGGTCAGGGATGTAATGAATGAAACAGGTATAGGCTATTAGTACAATGGGGTCGTCACTCCCAAGGTGATAAATGCTATGAAATGAGAATGGAGAGTGTTGCTGGAATGACAGATGACAGGGGAAAACCGGAGTAACCGGAGAAAAACCTGTCCCGCCTCCGCTTTGTCCAGCACAAATCTCACATGGAGTGACCGGGATTTGAACCACGATATCCAGTGGTGAGCATACTTACTATCTAACCTTAAATGCAATTTTAGACATTGGCGTAAACTGCAAATATTCTTCTTTTATTGATGAGTGTAGTTCAATTTCATATTCAGCAGACACAAATTACTTTTATTTGTAAGTAGTTTCGTGGTTGGAGATATCTATCGTCTTCAATCCAGTCTGATAATCTGTGTTACAGTAGTGCCCGCAAAAATGTGTCTTATTTGGTTATTAAGTTGAATGGATGCCTACGAGTTTTAAATATGGTACAATCCCAGCAGTTTTCTGTAGGAACCTTAGTAGGATATTCAGATGACAGGTGAAAGTCACAATAGTCTGAATACGAAGAGTAGAGATTACGTCTACAGTAGCAGAACACCAGTGACACCATGTTGAATAAGAGTCATGCAATGGAAGTGGTAAAGTAATTGATAAATGGAAAGATAGTTATTAAAAAAGCCTTGCCTTTCTCTGAGTTCACTAATGCTGAAGCTGGTATTACTTTCTTAGTCCTGATTTTACATGTTGTTGATTTAAATGTACAAAGAACGATAAACCACAATTCGATTTTATCTGTCTGGAATGAGTGACTTTTTAATCGCTTCATTTATACAATACTCGAAAAAGAAACATGAAAGATTTTTAATGTAATTCGAATAACAATTATAAAATATCCTGCTCATACGTACTCAGAAACGATTTATGCATGGCTCAGGAACATATCTACACACAAATACGTGCAGGAACAAGTCCAAAGTACGGATGAAATAGTCAAGGACAAGGAATAGAAAACAACACAAGAACTGTATCCAGAACATCAACACTGTCATGGAACATGGAATTAGAAGCTATCCTATAATTTGCTTGGTGTAAATAAGAAGGGAAAACTATGGAAAAAAAGTCGAACTTTTCTCTAGGAGAGGCATCGAAAATTACCGAGAACCGAAGCCCTCCCTTCGATCAAAGTTATCTCCGGAGTAACTCCTCAAATGGAACATGCCCACCAATTTTTATTGATTGAAGACGGAATCCATGTGAAAGTGCAGAACGCAGTCACGGTAAAGTTGTCTGCCACTGCTAATGGGCAAACTATGGTAGTTAGAAAGAGGAAGTGAAGCCCATTATCTTTGTACTACTGGGGCTGTATTTAGATTTTGACTGTTCGGTTGCTTGATGCGAGGAGGTAGAACTGGCTCGTCTAGGCGTTGGCTCTGTCCATTGGTGTCAACATGAGCTGCCCGCCTGCTCGCAAACCAAACGATGTAATTATAGGTGTTGGTTGCCTGGAATGTGTTCTCCTCCCACTGCCATTCTCAAATACTCTCTCGCCTTTCTCCTTCTCCTCTGCCATTCTTCCTACCTTCCTTTCTTTCCTTCCTCATAAATATAGACGGAAATTAAAAATGTTTAATTACGCGCATTGGAGGTTGTCGGGCTATTGTACTCGTTCTCCTATGACTGTCTTCTACACTAAACAGATCAGGTATAATCGATTCTATAATAGCCACCTCCCACGGTTCGATTCCCGGCCTGTACAAGGATTTTCATATCCTGGCACCCCCGGTGGGTGGGGGAAACAGACGAAGAATAGGCCTACACACACGGTAACCCCTGCCTATCGTAAGAGGGACTAAAAGCGCCCCATGGGCTCTCAACTTGGGGAGCTTGGATTGGCGACCAGGTAGTCCTTAGCTGAGTCCATGCATTGCTTCCACTTATTTGTGCCAGGTTCCTCACTTTCATCTATCCTGTCCGAGCTTTCTTGATCAGTTCTTGTTTTCGACCCCGACGGTATTAGAGCATTCGAGGCCTACTGTCGTGGAAAAAAGTTTAAACATCCGAGTTTATATGTTAATAAAACGTTTATCCTTTGTCAAACAAGCTAGGCCTGCACCAATATTTAGCTATTTTATTCTACGTTTAATTATGTGTAGTAGAAATTATTATCGTACCCTGTTAAAATTTTAACGCAGGTTGAACGAAAAAAGTGCCGGTATTTTTTCCATTTCCAACGGAGCGCGCATTTTGGAAATTCATGACTTTAAAAGTATTGATCTGATCGTCACCAAACTTTAATATGTCTTAAAGCAACTTATTTTTGATCTCTATACCAAGTTTGTATTTCATATGATATTTGTGAAAAACGTTATTGTAAATTTTACTGGGTGATCATAGCCGCAAACAATTCGGCTTGTTGTGAAGCTCATGAGAATGTCAGGCTAAAATTAAAACTGCTTTTGCCGGCATACAATTGTTGATTTTATATTGACTAATATTTAATTGACCGGGCGAGTTGGCTGTGCGTGTAGAGGCGCGCGGTTGTGAGCTGGCATCCGGGAGATAGTAGGTTCGAATCCCACTATCGGCAGCCCTGAAAATGGTTTCCCGTGGTTTCCCATTTTCACACCAGGCAAATGCTGGGGCTGTACGTTAATTAAGGCCACGGCCGCTTCCTTCCAACTCCTAGGCCTTTCCTATCCCATCGTCGCCATAAGACCTATCTGTGTCGGTGCGACGTAAAGCCACTAGCAAAAAAAAAAAAAAATGAGTGGTTGTGTGAGAAGAAAGCAGCCTACTGGCCGGCGAGAACAATGGACTTGGCCCTGGAATCCCTAGCAACGTTGCCGTGTTGAACATGCTGGGCCTTCCCTGCTGTACGATAAGTGGATGCTTGTTGTTTCGTCAGTTGTTTAAATCCTTTATTGGACTAGCGCTCGATATATCAACGATAGAATTACGTAGTATATCTCTTATTTCGCCGTAAGTTCCTGCTTATGAGAAGGACCTCTTCATTTCGTTAGTGATTAATGCATCAGTGTACTTCGCAGAAATATTTAGAAACTTAGTTTCCTTAGAAGTAGGGAAGAAGTAATTGTTTCTCCAAAATGTCTCAGTTCTACGTGAACTTCAGTAAGAGGGTACAGATTACGCTGTCGCTAACAACTCCGGTCAGCTGAGCGCACGGAACACAGTAGCATTTACTCCAATGCGATATCTCACCGCGCACGTGTAATTCAATGCGGTAAATATCGAAAACCGTGTTTTCTCTAATTTTTCGGTCTTCGGATACAAGGGTCCAGGGTTCAGTTCCTGGTCAGGTCATTGAAATTTATCTTCACTCGGGGCTAGGTGATAGGGCTTATTCGAAGTGTATCCTCGCTTCTGCGTATCAGTAGTAGGCCTAATGGTGGGAAGTAGTGCTACATGACTCAAAGCTGATACAGAGCAGTGACAGACTTCAGTTGGCGCGGCAAATAGACCAACTGGGCAACACCGCTCGGCCGATACGCTGCTTTCTTCTCTCAAAATCACTCGGTTAAATATAAATCAATATAAAATCAACAATATCCTGCAGGAAAAGAGCAGTTTTAATTTTACCCTGACATTCTCATTAGCTTCATGACAAACGGAATTGTTTTCTGCTATGATCACCCAGTAATGAGAAAATGTTGGTATCACGGAATTTACAACTTTTTTTTCACAAATATCAGAGGAAATAAAAACGTGTATACAGATCAACAATAAGTTGATTTAAGACGTGTTAAAGTTTGGTAACGATCAGATCAATACTTTCAAAATTATGAATTTTCAAACTGAGTATGGAAAAATGGAAAAAAATACCGGCACTTTTCTTGTTCAACCTGCGTTAAAATTTTAGCTGGGTACGATAAAAACTTCTACTACACATAATTAAACGTAGAATAAAATAAGCTAAATTTTGGTGTAGTTTGTTTCTATGTGGGACAAGGGATAACATTTTTATTAACGTATAAACTTGGGTGTCTATACTTTTCCCACGATAGTAGGGAGGCTTTCATTTTCACGCCCTTCGTGGCCCTTGTCTTTTTCAGGTATTTCATTTTTTGAAGTGCCGGATCCCTTTTTTTCTTTCTTTCTCTCTCTCTACCCCTGTGAGTGGGGGACTCAGACGAAGAATTCACCCACGGTATCCCCTGCCTGTCGTAAAAGGCGACTAAATGGGGCAACAAATCCAGATCACCGCCCCTCGTAATAGTGATCACTGGTGATAACATAACCGTGGTGTTCGTCCTATAGTGGCCCTAATGACAGGTAGTGTAGACTCATGGTGTTTCTCGCATGGTGGTACTAATCACAGGTAATGTGGACCCATGGTTCCTCACATAAGGATACTACTCACAAGCAACGCAGACCCATGGCGTTCCTCACATAGTGAGACTAATCACGGGCGCCGGTATTCTCATGGTGTTCCTCACACAGTGGAACTAATCACAGGCCACGTATACTACTTGTGATTAGTACCATTACGCGAGGATCACCATGGGTCGACGTTACTTGCGACTAGGACCACCTTGCGAGGAAAGCCATGAGTCTACGTTACATAGGAGCAGTACTGTTATACGAGGAACACTACGGGTCTGGGCGTTGTTTGTGAGAAGTGTCATCGTGTGCATTCCACCGGCCGGTTCCACTTTGTTCAGAATGAGTCTGCTTTACATATGAGTGGTACCAGGTTATGAGAAACACCATGGGTTTACGTTGCCTCTGATCAGTACCACTATGTGAGAAACACTACGGGTTTGGCTGTTGCCCATGATTAGTACCACTAAGTGAGGAAAACCATGGGTCTGGGTTGCCTGAGAGTACCTGTGGGTGTTACCATAATGTGTGATACACCGTGGGTCTACGTTGCCTATGATTAGTACCACTATGTGAGCAACAGCATTAGTATACGTGGGCTGTTATTAGTTCCACTGTGTGAGGAGCACCATGGGAATACCGGCGCCCGTAATTAGTTCCAGTATGTGACGAACACCATGGGTCTGCGTTGCTTGTGAGTAGTACCCTTATATGCGAAACGCAATAGGTTTTTGTTACCTGCGAGTGGTGCCATTGTGTGCACATACCATGAGTCTACATTATCTGTGATTAGTACCACCATGCGAGAAACACCATGAGTCTACGTTACCTTTGATTGGGATCACTGTAGGAGGAACACCACGGTTCTGTTTTCACCAGTGATCACTATTATGAGGGGGCGGTGACCTAGATTTTGAGCCCCTTTGGACAATAAACATCACCTCTATAGTTTCATGTGGCTATTTCTAGCCGAGTGCACCCCTTGTAAGGCAGACCCTCCGATGAGGGTGGGCGGCACTGCGTGTTATTGTGGTGGAGGATTGTGTTATGTGTGGTGTGTGAGTTGCAGGAATGTTGGGGATAGCACAAACACCCAGCACCCGGGCTATTGGAATTAACCAATGAAGGTTAAAATCCCTGACCTGGCCGGGAATCGAACCCGGGACCCTCTGAACCGAAGGCCAGTACGCTGACTATTCAGCTAACGAGTCGGACTAACATCATTTCTGAAAATAAGGAATTGTGAATTGGATCCACTGACTGTTTTGGATCCACTGACTGTTTTGGATTCATGGTCATTGTTTCATCATTCGTTTTATATTGTAGTCAGTGGATAATTTTTGAGTTTTAATTACCGTGTCATTTCGTTGCACCTCGTACCATTAGGGGCCGATGACCTTGCTGTTAGGCTCTTGAAATAATAATAATAATAATAGTAATAATAATAATAATAATAATAATAATAATAATAATAATAATAATAATAATATCCTGACATTAGGTTTGCTAACATTGTTCACGAGACATTGTCTGTTCATTGATGAACTGTCTATTATGAAAGCCAGCAAATACGGTCACAAAGTTAATGAATAACACTGTTGTTTGTTTAACTTCCTTTCAATTGCTATGGAATTTAGATTAGACGCAGAGTATCGGAATTCAGTCCTGGAGGAGTCCTTAAACGTGCCGGAAGCCAGTAACCCGGAGTTGTCAGAATTAAACACCCTTGAGTGTTGCCGACCTCAGCCAGGATCTAACCCACTAGCAGGGGAACAGGAGGACAGCCACTAAGTGACAAAATTCCGGCACCTCAGCACCAAGGGGTGTTGAAATCCTAAAAATAGAAAACTTGGACACTTTTAGATACCCATTCTACAAACTTATGTATAACTTGTTGAGAAACTCGGTCCAGAAACAAGTTACTGATGCGTAGCTGTAGTTAAAATTATTAATTTTTTGACGTGGTTCTGTTAAAACCTCTCCGTTATACAGAAGGCTTCGGTTTCCCGAATTAATGGAGAGAGCTTCATTTCTTTACGAGGGGCCGATGACCTAGCTGTTGGGGCCCTCTAAACAACAACAACAACAACAACAACAACAACAACAACAGTAGTAATAATAATAACAATAATAATAATAATAATAATAATAATAATAATAATAATAACAATCATAGGCTATCATGTTTTTACGTTGTTAACATTGTCATAGAGTGGGGTACTTTGGTAGCAATAAAGGAATTCATTACACGAGTATTCATTACAGTTTACTTTGATAGCACCGTCTAGCATTTCATTTTCAATATAGCCTATTATGTGCCTGTCCAGCTTCTTGGCTGAGTGGTCAGCGTTGATACCTTCGGTTCAGAGGGTCCCAGGTTCGATTCCCGGTCGTGTAGGGATTTTAATTTCGTCTAGTTAATTCCTATGACACAGGGACAGGGTGTTTGTTCTGAGACACTCCTCTTCATATTCACACTACACACCACACTACCAACCGCCAAAGAAACAGGCAATAATAAATACTTCTCTCCACATAGGGTTGGCATCAGGAAAGGCATCCTGCCACGAAACAGGGCCAAGTCCACATGTGCGACACAGTTTGCACCCGTAACACCACCAGCATGGGAAAAGCGATAGAAGAAGAAGAGGGAATAAGAGGATGAGAAGAAAAAGAAGAAGAAGAAAGGAGGAGAAGATGAAGATAAAGATTTTTTTTCTTTCTTCAAGTTGCTTTACGTCGCAGCAACACAGGTAGGCCTTATGGCGACGATGGGTTAGGAAAGGACGAGGAGTGGGAATGAGGTGACCATGGCCTTAATTACGGTACAGAACCAGCATTTGCCTGGTGTGAAAATGGGAAACTACGGGAAATCATCTTCAGGGCTGCCGACAGTGGGGTTCGGACCCACTATCTCCCGAATGCAAGCTCACAGTTGCGCGTCCCTAACCGCACGGCCAACTCGCTCGGTAAGAAGGTTTGGAAATTTACCTACTGAATCTCCAGCTAGACGACAGTATTCGAATTCCATCGGATTCTAGGGCGGAATTTTCACCTGAAAAGTTACATGGAATCAGTAACGGCATCCGGCCCAAATCCAGCATGAACCAGGGTGGCTCTAGTGACCCCAGAAATTCGTTGCTGTTCGGGCAGAAGGTTATATCTTACAATGCTCTTCTTATCCATTATTTTACAGAAGACTTGTCACGCCTCCCAGCCGCATATGGATATGCCGTCTATTAGAACAATTTTGGTTGTGTTAATTTTCGTATGCTGACGTGTAAAGGAAAATGAACCTTAAGTACATTATACTGTAGGAGTGCGTAAATAAGTCATGCAAACACACATTCCTAGAGTGCGGTACGGCAAGGTTCATTTTCCTTTGCACGTAAGCATAGGAAAAAAGAACAAAATGCATATTGTTCTGATGAACTAAATATCTATATGAGGCTGGGAGGCGTGACCGGTCTTAAGGAAAATAATGGATGGGAAGAGCATGTGAGATATAACCTTTTGCCCGAACAGCTGAGGAAATTTACGTTTGGATGAATTTAAAGATAGGTTTTTCTTTCTTGATCTAGGGTAGGCCTACGTTTGAATTCCATTCTATACCTAGTTTGTCTGGGTGATAGTAGGTTCGAATCCCACTGTCGGCAGCCCTGAAGATGGTTTTCCGTGGTTTCCCATTTTCACACTAGGCAAATCTGGGGCTGTACCTTAATTAAGGCAACGGCCGCTTCCTTCCCACTCCTAGGCCTTTCCTGGCCCATCGTCGCCATAAGACATATCTGTGTCGGTGCGACGTAAAGCCAATAGCAAAAAAAAAAAAAATACCTAGTTTGAAACTCGACTTGTGATTATGTTTCAAGACTGCTTTATCGAAAAAGAGCTCACAACAGGGTGTCTGGGAGGTTTGGAGACGTGTCTAGAATTCCTCACTACTCATTAACTACGAGCCTAATGAAATATTAGCTCGGCAGGACAGCGACAAATTGATCAACAAGTGATTATACAGCTATTGTTGTATGGTCTGACATCAATAATTTATTTTCGTTCCCTTGAGGTGGTAAACAGATCAAACAAAATCGCGACACTTGCTATTTGATCATTAAGGATATGGAGCAATGACCTCTTATTCTCGAGGTCGAGGATCGGAACCCATGGGGTATGGGGTGGAATGTGTATCTGAATAACCACGTGGTATCATTTCAACAGCCAGGCTTATACCCTCATCCAATTTCAATTGCGATGCTAGAAGAATATTCTGTGATGCTCTGACATTTCGTTGCACCAATGCAGTAGTTAATTTGGCAACTATTTGTGAACTTTCGGCCACTCTTGAAATGGTTTTCTGGTGCGCCGTAAGGAAAAATGCTTGGATTTCATCGCTCCTAAGGATGAAATGAAATTTATTGCTTATGGCTTTTTTTAGTGCCGGGAGCGTCCGACGACATGTTCGGCTCGCCAGGTGCAGGTGTTTTGATTTGACGACCGTAGACGACCTGCGCGTCGTGATGAGGATGAAATGATGTTGAAGATGTTACTTACACCCAGTCCCCGCGCCAGCAAAATTAACCAATGATGGTTAAAATTCCCGACCCTTTCGGGAATCGAACCCGGGACTATTGTGACCAAAGGCCAGCACGCCAACCATGGAGTCGGACAACATAGTCAGTGTAGCTTCAAGATTCTGGCTGATGATATTATGGTGAAATTTCTCTTCCATGTCACCATGTGTGGGTCATATTGAAAATTTCACCTGAAGTCTCCGGGGATTCGAGCGCGGTACACAGATACATAACAGTTAGTATTTAGAAAAGCAAAGAGACTGTGAACATTTTGTAAACTTCTTTTTCCCTTACAATTTGCTTTACGTCGCACCGACAAAGATAGTTCTTAATCGCCGATGGGATGGGAAAGGCCTAGGAGAGGGAAAGAGGTGGCCGTGGCTTTAATTACAGTAAGGTTCAGCCCCAGCATTTGCCTGGTGTGAAAATGGGAAACCATGGAAAACCATCTTCAGGGCTGCCGACAGTGGGGTTTGAACCCACTACCTCCCAGATGCAAGCTCACAACTGCGCGCCCCTAACCGTACGGCCAACTCGCCCGGTGTGTAAACTGTTTAAAACCTTATCTTCGAACATTTCAAGATAGATAGTGTTGAGTTAGGGCTACGTGTTTCTGCTTCTGAGTTTGAGAGATACAGTAAACCAGGCAGCATAAAGGCGGTCTTTACTGTACTGCTGGATGACCCACTCCGAAATCGACTGCCACGTGAATCAACAGTCATCTCAACATGGCACTGCTACAGCGACGACGGACGTCTCGCATATGTGAAAGGATGTGCAATTTGGAGGTCCGTCGGTAGATGCAGAGTGGGTCTCTGCCCATAAGTGGTCATGGCTGATCCGTGGTCCAACAGCTCGGTACTCCGACCGGCCAACCGAGCAGAGGAGGGGTGGCCACGGTTCTACGGTTCTACGTCTCTGCATTCGGGAGACGGGACAGGGCTGGACCTCACGGCTGGCCCCAACCGTCGGCTGTCCTGAGAATGGTTTTCCGTGGTTTTCCATTCTCCTGCACTAAGGCGAATGCCGGGGCAGTTCCTAGTATAGGCCACGGACGCCAACCCCCTCACCTTCTCCGAGCATCTCCTTCACCGTCACAAATCTCCCGGCCTGAGGGACGGCGTCACCGTCTAAGAGGCCCGCCTACCCCTTCAGGGGAAGAATGAAAACACTTTTAGTAGTAGTTTGGAGGTTGATTGAGATATATGTGTTTCTAAATAGAAGTGCATTTGTGGTGTCCAGATGGTTTTGCTTCTAGATATGTGTATTTATGTAGTTGATAAGTGTGTGTTTCTAGATGTAAACGTATTTGTGTGGTAGGAGTGTGTGTGTTTGTACATACAAGAGCACAGTATTTGTGATGTTGAGATGTTAGGGTATTTTTTGCTGGTGGTTTAACGTCACACTTACACATCGAAGGTTTACGGCGAAGCAAAGATGGGAAAGGGCTAGGATTGGAAAGGTAACGGCCGTGGCCTTATTAATGTATAGTCCCAGAATTTGCCTGGTGTGGAAATGGGAAACCGCGTGAAACCATCTTCAGGGCTGCGGACGGTGGGATTCGAACCCCCGATCCTCCTAATATAAGGTCACGGCTACGCAACCCTAACTGCACGACCAGCTCACCCGTTGCTTATAAATAACAAGGAACTAAAATGAAAGACACACAGTAAAAGGATGTGAGGGATAACATAAATAACTCGTTCGTAGATGTCGCCAGGAAGAAAAAGACGTAGGCTACACTCTCTGATCAGAAGTATCCGGACACCTAGTCGAAACTGTCTGCTAAGTGTTTATCGGGTAAACTGCCCATTAGTGGGCATTAGTGTGGGGTAGGATACACATTTGGTCTTTATTACAGAAGACACACCTCTACCACGGGTTAGAACGTCGTGGGAATAGAGGCAGACACATTATTCCTGCTGAACTGTCAAGTGTAGTTAGTGATTTGGGTCGTTGGGGACTGGAGCGAAGCCGCCCAGAGGTGTTCGATAGGATTGAGGTCGGGTCTCTGGGCAGGCCAGTTCATTTCCCGAATCATATTTTCTACACACGATTCACGAAGAGATCCTGCTTTATCGCAGGGATTATTATCATGCTGAAACACACAGTGATCATCTCTGAAACCCACTCCTGGTATCTCCCGGCGTACATCCATGGTGCTAGCTGCACAATTAGAGGCACTGCAGAATTCACGGGTGATGGTATCACATTTGGCCATGGAATTTTTCCACACCACTTTCTTCAGTGCTCCACGGTCTTTGTAGGACAATACACGTGACTTATCCGGCTGTGGCTGTGTTGTGATAGTATCTTCCCGTTTCCACTTCAAATTACGTCACTGATAGTGGACTTGGACAAGCTGAGAAGGATGGAAAGGCTCTGATTGCTTACCGATGTGACAACCAGTAAAGATTCCACGTTTGAAGTCACTAAGCTCCCTCTCTCGAACCATTCTGGGGATACTTCGAAGCATTGAACAACATCGACTACTACCACTAAAATGGTTTTTTTTCCGTACTCTGATGTGGAATGACGGGTCTTCTAGAGGGTGAGGCCCCTTCTCAGGCCAGGAGATGTGTTACTGTGATTTGAAATGCGACGAACGTGAGAGGGGATCGACCGTGGCGTATAAAAGGAACTCTCCCGGCATTCAACCTAGTGAGAAGGATGGAAAACCACGGAAAACCATTCTCAGGACAGCCCACCGCCTCCTAAATATAGAGCCGTAAATTCACTGTCAGCCGAAGATACTGTGCTCGGTGACAAAATCGAGCCCTTACCCGCCTTTTAAATCAGTGGTGTCATAGTGATATCTAGGCGGTGTTCGGAGACTTTTAATCGGATAGTGTATGTTTCGAGGATGGTGACGGTGGAATTCAAACTTCTCGAACTTACGGGTAGTATACGCTAGTTTGTAATACTTTGATATTTAGTGATAGCAATTACCATTAATATTTAACGTCCAGTATTTATGATGTTCATAATTATTGTGTCAGTATCATAAACGTGTTTTACAATGAGTAAGTAATCAGCCTCCCCAGTGTCTGATACCCGGAGTTGCGGAAGAGATTAATATTCTGCTTTTTGGTCTGTAGTGCAGAATGCTTTGTGTTTATGTAAAAGAACATTTATCAGATAACCACCACATAATGGGACTTAATTTGTGATTAATAATATTCATAGTGGGTTCGAACCCCACTGTCGGCAACCCTGAAGATGGTTTTCCGTGGTTTCCCATTTTCACACCAGGCAAATGCTGGGGCTGTACCTTAATTAAGGCCACGGCCGCTTCCTTCCCATTCCTAGGCCTTTCCTATCCCATCGTCGCCATAAGACATATCTGTGTCGGTGCGACGTAAAGCAAATAGCAAAAAAAATAAGTAAATAATAATATTCATAATTCCCATGCCAATGGTCGTGGCCGTGTTGAAACACCGGATCCCGTGAGATCTCCGAAGTTAAGCAACATTGGGCGTGGTCAGGAGTTGGATGGGTTGCCACGCGCTGTTGGTGGGGGGTAAGGGAATGGAGGAGCGGAAAGGAACTGGCCACCCTACCGCACGTAAACTCCGGCTCAGGAACACCTCTGCGGAGGTTCGGTCCTGCCTTCGGTCAGAATAACTCTTACCTACCTACCTATACTTCCCATCGAGGGCAGAGGTTGGCTGAAAAGTTCTCAGGAGCCAAGTTAATAATTAGCTTGTTTGACACAATCTAGCTAGAATGTTGATAAGAAGTATATACCGTAGTGATGATGTAGATTTAAGTAATGAAATCATGAAGACAGTGCTCTCGGCTTGAAAATTCAGCATGGAACTGAACCAATGACTGTAACACAGAAGGTAGGAATTTCTGTTATAGGTTTTTCTCTCACTGTCTGAAAGCTTCTGAAAATCTTAGACCGGGTTGATTGCATTAAACGGTAGAGTGCTAGCTTTCTGAGACCAAGTTGGTCGGTTCGATTCTTTTTTTTTTGCTAGTTGTTTTACGTCGCACCGACACAGATAGGTCTTATGGCGACGATGGGACAGGAAAGTGCTAGGAGTGGGAAGGAAGCGGCCGTGGCCTTAATTAAGATACAGCCCCAGCATTCGCCTGGTGTGAAAGTGGGAAACCACGGAAAACCATTTTCAGGGCTACCGACAGTGGGGTTCGAACCTACTATCTCCCGAATACTGGATACTGGCCGCACTTAAGCGACTGCAGCTATCGAGCTCGGTAACGGTTCGATTCTAGCTCCTTCCAGTGGTATTTGGAGGTGTTCAAATAACCTACGCCAACCTCGCGTCGGTGCATTTATTGGCACGTAAAATAACTGCTGTGGAACACAATTCCGACACCTCGCCGTCATGAAAAACCTTAAAAGAGCAGTTAGTAGGACGTAAAGGAACCGACATTAAAAAATGTAAATCGTAGTGTCCCCGTGAAAATTGGCGATCTTACGAATATTTTAACAAGCGGAAAGCAAAAGATTTTATTGTCTGCTTGAAGCTGCAACACATCACTTGGGAACTTGTGGCGAGCCGTGAACGAGTTTTTTTTGTTGTTCAGAGGGGTGCGATACGTCACCGGCAGGACTGTGTCAAGGTTATAGCTAACCACGTGACTACCTTCGCACGCGCGACTCAGCTTGTTTCTAGAATAGTCTGCGCAAATTAAAGGTGATCATCAGCCAATTATCGTACTCGCTGAAGAACACGCCTCCTTGGCTAATTAATTATATAAGGCCTTGCTTCGAGTGAATCGCTCTCTTAATGCTTAATGCTCTTCTCTTTACGCTCTTCTTAATGCTTGTTCGCTGCGTGAGACATCACATCACCGGACCACGTGGAAGGAGAAATTTCAAGACAAGTCGACGCCCGTTCTACCAGAATTTAGTCTGATAATTAGTGAATTCTGTGGAATAAAAACGTCTAGGAGCCAAGTTAAGTGTGACAGTGTAGACGAACTGTTTATATTCTGCGTGTGCTTGTGCAAAATACTTAATTTTGTCATCTCAGTTACAGCTTGTGACCAGCAATCAACGAAGACGTCTTGGAATTGAAGATCTCAAGATGAAGAATTCCGCAACTACCAACATCATTTCATCGAGGGACATCCATCGCAGAGCCTCCATGGAGCTGTAAAAATGTAAGGCGTCTCTGGTAATTGGAAGAAGACTGGCCGGAGTATGCTGAAATATTGGGAATCGAACTCTATCAAATTTGTGAAGGCACCGATTTGTCGATATCATGAAAGTTCCAAATTTTCACCAATATCGGTCGCAATTGTGAGTCTAACTTTAATTAATTATCATCGCAGCAAATTCAAATTTCTAATTACCAGCAAGAATTTGTTTTTAACAATATTCATACAAGTTACATTTAACATGTGCTTATGTTAGCCACAAGAATTTGGGCGAATAAATGTGTCAGAGTCAGCCTAATTTAATTGGTCATCTGATCTTGTCAATGTCATAAACACTGGACAGCACAAGATCATTTTCGAGCTTGGATAAGCCAATCTCGAGCCCCACGCTTGGATTAAGCCATCTTAAATGCCCCCATTTTTCCCGAGCTAAGCCCAGCCATCGAGCGATGAGTCCCAAGGTGGACCGTTCGATCGTTGGCTATCACTTTCTAGAGGCATTTAAGGGTTGTAAGGATTGATGACCAAGCAGGATAAAAAGAAATATTAAAACAACACTCTGACATTTATTCACATAAGCAATTAAATAACAAAATATTCTTGCTAATATTTCCTTTTTACATAACTGAGCTTTCATAATATCGGGTTTCTTCCTCGATTTAGAGTGACTTGTGTTCATATCTCCAGCTCTACTGTGCTGTAAATGAAACCAAAGAAGTAATTAGGCCACTTGCCTTTTTAAACCAAACATTTGACTGAAAGAACTAAATAAACATGTGTTCAAAGTTTCACCAATTGAAAGTTGCCTCAACACGTGGTCTTTACGATGTACACAACTGAATTAGTCATTTACAATATTTAATAATGGTTAATGACACTAACGTGAACTTCAGTAGCAAAGGAAAACTGTTTCCAAATTCCTTAAAATTAATTAATTATTATCTCGATTATTATTATTATTATTATCATTCAATTAACCTGTTTCATTGTAACACGATCATGTTCTTACTAATTCTCCACCGCATCATTTATCTAATGTTCATCATTAGTATTTCAGAGTAATGATTTTTGATTAATTATTAATGACTTATTTCCACAATGTTTCAAAGCAATCATGCGGCTGACAAATTTCTACCTTTAATCTTTGCATTTCATTTCTATTCAAATTAATCTTAAAGTATTTCAGATTTTTAGAAATTTACATTGCCAACGTGTGAGCTAGTTAAATAAATTTTGTTACAAATCGAGTGCCTTTACAAAGTAACGAGATGATCTTTCCTTTTAAATCTCGCAAATAAAAATTAAATTCCTTCCTAGTCTTCCTTGACTTAATTTAATTAAACTTTCCCTTAAGGGCATGAAATTATTTCTTAAGGCAACACACAACGATGAATGTGATCCGCGTCACGGCGAGTGCGCGACCAGATCAGAATTAAATGAAATTAACATGGCACAAGAGAAATATACACATTTACACACACATTCACACTAGGGAAACACGTTTTATGTACACTATTTACAGCGAATCCTGACTTGGCAATTTTAGTTATGATTTTTATCAATGGTCGGGACGCGTAATGTCTCGCAAAAATAATTCGTGCACAGAAATTCTCTTACATTAATGGTGGCTAGTGATCGAAGTCATGGGTATCACTTGATAGAAATACATTTCACATATCAGCGCAAGTTCATCTAATTCATGAGATTATAATGGAAGATTCTAGTAAAATCCATAAGCACTACCATCATGTGGGCTACAGGTTGACTTTACCGCAAACGTGAGCCTTACTCGCATTATTTTTACTTCCTACCTGTGAAATACACTCACAAACGCGTGCTCCACTAATTATAATCTATCTTGCGCTCCAAATACACAAGAATAAATCAATATCACCACTAATTCATCATTTACTCAATTATGCAACAAATATCCCTCAGGATAGGCCATATTCCAGACCCTACATGAACAGAGCACATTCTATCTCACATTTAGGAATTCTACAGTAGTTTTATGGCTCACGAGCGTTTACTTCTGTTTTACCCGATCTTTAATCAATATTATTATTATTTAAGTGATTATTACATCTACTGATTCTCCTGGAATGTCGTAAAATTAGATGACTTCATCATAAAAAACAACAAGTGATTTTAAAAGACACTAGGTTCGACCCTATTCACTCAAAATGTACACGCAAATTTTCCGTCCGGTAACTTTCAATATTACAAATAAAGTAGGTTTATCGTGTGGTCAGTGATTATTAAACTTAAGCTCCTTAAGCATGGGAAGTCAGTCAAAGACAACCTACATGTCTACTCTAATAGATTTCAAAATCTCATTCACACGTACCTAGTCTACCATGACACCTTAAGAAGTAGGAAAATGAAACATTTCTAACTACAGCAAACTGATAGATCTACGACTTAAGAAGAAAGATCTCTAGTTGTACAAAAGATAGGACAGATAAATTAAATTAAAAAGGTACTCAAGTTTTTGTAGAGTTCGATTCCCGTCAACAGTCAGTTATTTCAGCATACTCCGGCCAGTCTTCTTCCAATTACCAGAGACGCCTTACATTTTTACAGCTCCATGGAGGCTCTGCGATGGATGTCCCTCGATGAAATGATGTTGGTAGTTGCAGAATTCTTCATCTTGAGATCTTCAATTCCAAGACGTCTTCGTTGATTGCTGGTCACAAGCTGTAACTGAGATGACAAAATTAAGTATTTTGCACAAGCACACGCAGAATATAAACAGTTCGTCTACACTGTCACACTTAACTTGGCTCCTAGACGTTTTTATTCCACAGAATTCACTAATTATCAGACTAAATTCTGGTAGAACGGGCGTCGACTTGTCTTGAAATTTCTCCTTCCACGTGGTCCGGTGATGTGATGTCTCACGCAGCGAACAAGCATTAAGAAGAGCGTAAAGAGAAGAGCATTAAGCATTAAGAGAGCGATTCACTCGAAGCAAGGCCTTATATAATTAATTAGCCAAGGAGGCGTGTTCTTCAGCGAGTACGATAATTGGCTGATGATCACCTTTAATTTGCGCAGACTATTCTAGAAACAAGCTGAGTCGCGCGTGCGAAGGTAGTCACGTGGTTAGCTATAACCTTGACACAGTCCTGCCGGTGACGTATCGCACCCCTCTGAACAACAAAAAAAAACTCGTTCACGGCTCGCCACAAGTTCCCAAGTGATGTGTTGCAGCTTCAAGCAGACAATAAAATCTTTTGCTTTCCGCTTGTTAAAATATTCGTAAGATCGCCAATTTTCACGGGGACAGTAGGAAGATAGAGGAATAAACAGAGCCGTATGATCATTTCATGTTGCAAGTGGAGCATATTATTATAAACATTCATAATTTAAATCAGAATAAGCGGTAATAATATAATGTCGTATGGCTTTTATTGCCGGGATATCCCAGAACGGGTTAGGCTCGCCAGATACAGGTCTTTCTATTTGACCCCGTAGGCGACCTGCGCGTGTTATTGTGGTGGAGGATTGTGTTATGTGTGGTGTGTTTGTTGCAGGGATGTTGGGGCGGTACAAACACCCAGCCCCCGTGCCATTGGAATTAACCAATTAAGGTTAAAATCCCCGTCTCGGCCGGGAATCGAACCCGGGACCCTCTGAACCGAAGGGCAGTACGCTGACCGTTCAGCCAACGAGTCGGACAGAATAAGCGGTTATATTAAATCTTGGTATAATTCATGGTTTGTATGAGGGACTTTAGTTAGACGTATTTTGTATCGGAAGAAATGCAGACTTCCGACAATTTGTTAAGTCAAAATATAGTAATCAATAATTCTTGTCCTGGTGCTACTCCTTCGCGAAGGGAGTTTAGGACATCAAGGTCAACAGATTCCTGTACGTAATGCCTGTGAAATCTGAATGATATTATACCTAAAAAACGTTGTTGTACCTAGAGAAACCGCTATGTGAAACATTTCAGCTTGGGACTCTGCTGGAAAGGTTCTGTCGGCTTTCTGTCAGGTCTTTTTCTTATTAGATATGTGCCGCGGGTCAGTATTTCTCCAACATTGTCACATAGCGTTCTTTTCAGGTGCAGCGATGATATGTTTGTACTGGCGAGTAGTCCGGCTCCATGGCTAAATGGTTAGCGTGCTGGCCTTTGGTCACAGGAGTCCTGGGTTCGATTGCCGGCAGGGTCAGGAATTTGAACCATAATTGGTTAATTCCGCTGGCATGGGGGCTGGGTGTATGTGTCGTCTTCATCATCATTTCATCCTCATCACGATGCGTAGGTCACCTGCGGGCGTCAGTTCAAAAGACCTGCACTCACAAGCCGAACTTGTCCTCGGACACTCCTGGCACTAAAAGCCATACGCCACTTCATTTTTCACTGGTGAGTATCTTTCATTAATATTGGAGTTATGACTGGAAAAGAAGTGTCCCTGCCCTGTTTAGTTCTTGTGGGTTCGATAAAGGATACCACGAGAAATCATTCTTGGGATTGTGGAGAGTGGAATTCGAATGTACTTTTCTTCTATTGCCAACGGCCGTAGCCGTGTTGAAACACCGGATCCCGTGAGATCTCTCGAAGTTAAGCACCTTTGGGCGTGGTCAGGAGTTGGATGGGTTGCCACGCGCTGTTGGTGGGGGATAAGGGAATGGAGGAGCGGAAAGGAACTGGCCACCCTACCGCACGTAAACTCCGGCTCAGGAACACCTCTTCGGAGGTTCGGACCTGCCTTCGGGCAGAATAACCCTTACCTTACCTTTATTCTATTTGTTTTTCTGAGGCTAAGTGTACCTCGTTCAAGAATATCAACTTAATTTAATGTACAGCTCTTAAAGGACCTTGAGCGTACCAAGACGACTAATGCCCATACTGATGGCCTGTTGATATTGGCTAGACTGTTGATTAGCGTTACGTTTCACTCAGCGGTATTGTTCGGTATTCACGACCGGGTTCGTTGTTTCTTATATTGAAAATCTCCTTATGTGTACACAAAAGGCAGAAAAAATGAAATGGCGTATGGCTTTTAGTGCTGGGAGTGTCCGAGGAAAATTTCGGCTCGCCAGATGCAGGTATTTTGATTTGACTCCCGTAGGCAACTTGCGCGTCATGATGAGAATGAAATGATGATTAAGACGACACTTACACCCAGCCCCCATGCCAGCGAAATTAACCAATTAAGGTTAAAATTTCCGACCCTGCCGGGAATCGAATCCGGGAGCAAAGGCCAGCACGCTAACCATTTAGCCATGGAGCCGGACACACAAGGCAGTGTTAACCCCCGTCAGGATAAAGTCAAGAATGTATAATCCATTTTAAAGTTAGACTAATATACACGTGAGATTTTGAGGGTAGGGCGAGGAGGACAATTTCTACCTACTGCTGTCTTCATTTTCTGTGCCAACTAATACTACGTGGATAAGAGAAAAATTATAGACTCTTTGATTGAATTAAATATATGATGTGCTCTATTGGTTGAACCACAAACGAAGGCTTCATGCGTTTTAACCAATTCTCATCGCGATCGATATGAACAGTATGCACTCGACCGGCTTACAACCTAAGAAACGTGGTTTAAGCCATAGATGACGTATGTCTTACTTCATTCGATTAAAGAGCCTATTTACTAGTTCTTGTCCAAGTGGAGTTAGCGGCAGCAGCAGTAGCAGCAGGAGCAGCAACAGTTACTTAAATATTTCAAAGCAAAGAAATACAAGTGAGATCATCCATGTTAGCCTCTGTTAATTAATATCGCACATGGTTGAGTTCAGTCACGTCTTTCAGTAGCATAAGACGTTGACTGTTGCTCAACAATAGCTTTTTACACCACAATTGCAAGAAACTGAAGAGTCTTCCTGATTTCCAACATGACCTCACAACTATCTTTTTGAAGGGTCCTCAACAAGTGTACACCGTTAGTGCACAAAATATAGGCAAAATTTGACATTATGGAGCTGCTAAAATCATAGTTTTGTACATTTTGTTGAACAGACCATTATTTGTCTGTGGTTCATTGAAGTTGCAGTATACCTTAAGTCAATTTTTTTTCTTTTTTGCTAGTTGCTTTACGTCGCACCGACACAGATAGGTCTTATGGCGACGATGGGACAGGAAAGGCCTAGGAATGGTAAGGAAGCGGCCTTGGCCTCAATTAAGGTACAGCCCCAGCATTTGCCTGGTGTGAAAATAGGAAACCACGGAAAAACCATCTTCAGGGCTGCCGACAGTGGGGTTCGAACCCACTATCTCCCGGATGAGAGCTCACAGCTGCGCGCTCCTAACCGCACTGCCAACTCGCCCGGTTAAGTCAAAATAATGTTCACCAATGAATCTCAAGTTTTAAAAATTACGTCCAACTCTCCGTGAATAGGATGATAGGGATGTCAATGTAAGCCTGAAAGTCTCTGAGTTATTCAGTAGACATTGCATAAGACTGAGATAGTATGTTCCATGAGCGTGACGGATAGGAGAAATGAAACAATTCAACTACAATGTTTATCGCGAGTCGTTTCAGACTGTACTTATGGACTCAAGGTTATGTAGAGAGGGAAGCAAGAGTATGAATGGACTCATTCAGGATCCACATAGAATTAGCATAAAATCCGCTGTGAAAGACTGAGGTTGGTGAGTTGGTTGGCACGGGCGAGGTTGCATTGTCTCTGCTGAGACCTTCCCTCCTCCCTAGCACAAGGCGTGACCACTGGAATTTTGATCTAATTCCTTTACGTATCTTACAGGATGTAATGTCGGCCAACAGTCATGGGGGTCTATACTGCCCGATGTGCATCACGTCTCAGCCTAATAGAGTAAAGTTGCGAACATTTAAATGAGCGGGTCACACTCGTGGTCTAAATTTGAAAACATGTGATATGAGAGCATCAGGCAGTAAAATGCCTGGGGTTTTCGCTTTCCGAAACTTCCCTGAATGTAAGAATATGCAGTTTTGTGTAGTTATTATTCTCATTTCTATGTGAACTAAATTATGCTACTTGGCTCTTATGTATATGATGTCTCTTTGACGTCAATGTTTGGTTACTGTCTTTTATTTCACGGCCATCGCTTGCAGTTTATTAGGACTCAGGATGAGCTTGACAGAGGGTCTGAATTATTCGTATAATATTATAAAGACCAGTATTCAATTCAGTATTCTAGTAGTTTTTCCTGTTCCTTCTTTTTTTTTTGTTATTTGCTTTACGTCGCACCGACACAGATAGGTCTTATGGCGACGATGGAACAGGGAAGGGCTAGGAGTGGGAAGAAAGCGGCCGTGGCCTTAATTAAGGTACAGCCCCAGTATTTGCCTGGTGGTAAAATGGGAAACCACGGAAAACCATCTTCAGGGCTGCCGACCGTGGGGTTCGAACCCACGATCTCCCGAATACTGGATACTGGCCGCAATTAAGCGACTGCAGCTATCGAGCTCGGTCCTGTTCCTTCTTGAATACTTGCAGTTCTGTCATGTTATAAACTAGTGGTGGCTGAAATTCTTAACAAATCCTGTGATTTATAGTGTGATGTTAAACGTTTCACTTCTTCCTGCTTTCCGACACTTTCAGGTTTCGTGATGGCCTGTAATGTGAATATACAGCTCATTTACCATCAAGGACATCAAACTTCCTACTGACTCAGTCTGTCAGTTGTTGGTCTACGGTTCTTCGTTAAGAACATGATCCTCAGCCACCTTTGTTTAATGACCAGGGTTTAGCAGGCGTCGTATCCAGCGACACTTGATCAAACTGGTGTGGGTGGTGTAATTATGCAGATATCTCCAGCGTATGCAAGGAAAGCAGTCCTCCCGTCCACCACTACATCATACACATAAACTGAAAACAGATGACAAACATGCTTGCTTGCTGTTAGGGGCCTAACATGTAGGTCATCGGCCCGGATGAAAAACAAGAAATAATTCAGTAACTCGTGCAGTAGTAAATGTTAGACGTGACTGATTCATCGGCTGAAAGGTAGATTTCTACATATTATATGTCTTTACAAAGCCGACATCTCAGAGAACTTATAACTTAAGAGGCATTTAAAGACAAAATAACGAAATATCGTAATTCTACATCGACAAGCTGGTCTTAATTTGATTACATAGTACACAGAACTCTTCTGAGCACTAAAACAGAATACAAACTCTGCCTTAGCCAATCTTGTATTTAACATAGAACGCGGTAATATGGTCATCTAAGCCAACATGGATATTCTGCACATTAGCTTCAGATACGTACGGAACGCAGAAGTTGATACACACGAAATGTCAATGAGAAGGCTTGTTTGGAGTTTCATGCACTCTAGAGCAATATTCGACGAAGTGTATACAGTGGACACAAAACTTCAAAACAGCCAATTGCTGATGGTCGTATTCATGACAGAAAGCATTTCACCGAATTCAGGTTTTTATCTAACCACATGTAGTCTATGAAATTAACGGTAGATAATAGCAGACGGGCTCAGTTTAAGGAGTTCAGCCCATTTCAAGATATCGTCGTTGCCGGGACAAAACCTCCTATGTGATAATATTTTTGGGGATATACTGACCCGCAGCACATACATTATGAAGAGCGAGAATGCCTTGACAACATGCACACAATATTGCACCTTAGACGACAGAACCTTACTGGCCAAAGTTCTAAGCTAAAATATTTCACATAGGAGGTTTCGTCCCGGCAGCGACGATATGTTATGTTCTACGTTCTCTAGTGTTCATGTAGGAGAAACTGCCAGACGTCACTGGCTCATCGGCTGAAGGGTAGATTCTTAAACATTATGTCTTTCCAACACCGGCATCTCGGAGAAGAACAAAGCTAGAGTAACACGGTCCATTGTTTATCGTACTTAGGGTCACCGAGGTGACTTCAGTAACAGGTACTGAGTGGTGCCTTTTTAATGAGGTTGATTTTTTTGCAATTGGTTTTACGTCGCACCGACACAGATAGGCGACGATGGGGTAGGAAAGACCTAGGAGTGGGAAGGAAGTGGCCGTGGCCCTAATTAAGGTACAGCCCCAGCATTTGCCTGGTGTGAAAATGGGAAACCACGGGAAACCATCTTCAGGGCTGTCGGCAGTGGGGTTCGAACCCACTATCTCCCGGATGCAAGCTCACAGCTGCGCGCCCCTAACCGTACAGCCAACTTGCCCGGTATGAGGTTGATTAACCTATGCTGTACACCTGCTAGTGAGTCATCACAGACCAGTTTCATTTGTATACTTGATAGTTCATCAGGAGAAGGTTTCACACGAACTATAGCTACTGTAATTTATGGATTGAGACTGTTACTGTTTAATAATTAAGGTGGTTCTTATATTTTCAAATTGCTTACATCATTACTGTTTCTTAGACTCAAACGTAAAATGGTGAAGCGCCCTCAGTTTACTAACGTTATGACTCCACTCACATAAATACAGCAGCTTTTTTTTTTTTTTTTTTTTTTGCTATTTGCTTTACGTCGCACCGACACAGATATGTCTTACGGCGACGATGGGATAGGGAAGGCCTAGGAATTGGAAGGAAGCGGCCGTGGCCTTAATTAAGGTACAGCCCCGGCATTTGCCTGGTGTGAAAATGGGAAACCACGGAAAACCATCTTCAGAGCTGCCGACAGTGGGGCTTGAACCCACGATCTCCCAAATACTGGATACTGGCCGCACTTAAGCGACTGCAGCTATCGAGCTCGGTAAAAAAAAAAATACAGCAGCAAGAACCCCAATGTGCAGATAATATGAAGAAGCTTGAAACAGTCGAACAGATTCTCTCGAAATAGATTCATATTAAGTCATCATTATTACTTTCCATCTCCTTGCATGATCTCGCAACGCATGCTATAGAGGAAATGTAAACTTTAATTAATTTAGAAATGATGAGTAATTTGATAAGGCATTCTGTACACATTTTCAACGAACTGGTAACTTCTAATTCTGGTCTAAAGACGTTCACTTAAACCCTGTTCCCTATTAATTCAAACTGTATAACGGATGTTGTGAAGTGTTTCATTTTTAAATAATAGTTCCACCGTCTGATAACTGTTTTGTGTGTTATGTGCTCAGACTTGTTGAGATATTTTATTTTGTGGTGTTGTACGTCCATTGCTTACAAATATTACGTATTCTCCGACCGCAAAATGTATGAGTAAAGCATGGTAGGGTACATACCAAATAAATACCGACGTAATATACATTAAAAATATGGTATATAACATACACAGTACTTCCACATACTTGTGAACAAAAAGTTGCTATAATCGGAATTGCGACTTATTAATCAAACAGGCTGCCCCAGGATCGAGACTTCCCATTTCAGAAATCTCAGTTGCCTGAATTAAGGTAGTGACGATAACTCAGAATTTTTTAGAACGATACAGGCAGTGAGAGTATATTCTTTCCTGTCGTAAACTTACATTATTGAAAGTTATTTTGATCTTGGAGAGTAGTCATCAAAGCCCAGATCAATCTTAATGAGGTCTCAACAGTAAACTATGTCTTCTAGTGTGGGCCAGTATAAGTTCGTAACTTTCATAGGTTTGTCTCTATGCCACTATCCATTCTACATTTCAATTAAACCATGGTTCGGCATGTAGGTGCGTATGTTATTCGAGTTATCTCCACCGAATTAATATGTTGGGCTCACCAATTTTCGAATACGGCACTTCATGTATTGCAGACTTAAATCATTTGAGCCTTGAATGCATAAGCTATTGTGGAGCGTGGGAAGTGATGTACATGAAAATCATTAACTTAGAAACATTACTACCAACAAGAGTACGTATGATAATTTTTTCCACAACCAGCGTATTTACACATTTTTGTTTCTATTTGCTTTACGTCGCACCGACACAGATAGGTCTTATTGCGACGGTGGGATAGGAAAGGCCTAGGAATTGGAAGGAAGCATCCGTGGCCTTAATTAAGGTACAGCCCCGGCATTTGCCTGGTGTGAAAATGGGAAACCACGGAAAACCACCTTCAGGGCTGCAGACAGTGGGGCTTGAACCCACTATCTCCCGATTACTGGATACTGGCCGCACTTAAGCGACTGCAGCTATCGAGCTCGGTTTTACACAATTTTAGCTCAATTCTTGCAAGAAAGTGATATAAAATATAAGTTCTGTGGTGCACATCTACTACACAATTTATGGAGAATGCAAGAGAAGTGACAGTGAGTCAAATTTTCATGCTGAAAGGAATAGGAAGTAATACATTTCAACCATATATAGTAAGCTTCGAAGCATAGATATTATATAACCAGATGGTGTGTCTGTAATAAAAATGACTGTATGTCAGTAAAACAAAAACAAGTTAAACAAATCAAAAATCTATCTATATCAATCTCGTCCTTGGGCCTGGCAGTGAGAGAGTAGCAGAAATAGTTTTTGAGTAATACCATTCCTTATACAATCAGTTCTGCGAAGCTGGCGTGAAGGTGTCGTACATACATACATACATACATACATACATACATACAAGAAGCCATAGAGCGAGACATTCTGATGAAGATTAAAAAAATACATGTGCAGCTCATTAATGTCATCGTACGTAGATTCATTATTATCCCTAACTTTGTCAGTGAACTCATGATTTTGAAGGATGCCATATGATGTAATACTAATTTATCTCACGGTACTTACGATTGGTTCGTAGCTTAGAAGCAGCTTAAAAAGTGAAGAAGTGAAGCGTCAACTCAAAATGAACCAGCGTGACTCCATCAACCATAACACTAGATGAGATGATGACCCTTCTTTTGAAATTAAAATTCAAGCACCTTTGATTCGGATTCCATATGAAAGTAGAGGTCCTGTGGCTAATCACGATGTCAACCTCACATAATCGGTTACTTGCTTGTTTTTGTAATATGCCGCTTTCATACAAATATACGTTGACTCACTTGAGTCAAGAAGTTCTGAAGCTATAAATACGCCTAATGTTTAATCTAATACCCAGCTGCTTTATGATGGAGGCGTTAAGTAAATCCGGTAGCGAACTGGATGATGGAATATAGATGCTAATGCTACACTGACTGAAATTAAAAGGGTACCTAACGATGTTTTATTGCACAATAAATCTCACCTTTGCAATTACAATTTATGACTCGCTCAAGTTATAACCGCTATAGTGTTTTGTTAGCACTTCCAATTAACGAGGGCACAAGGCAATTGGAAATTATTGCTACCAAAGATGTATTTGTTGTTCCTTGTATCTCAATTATTCCACTTCACAAGCTGTCACACGTAACAAATCAGTACATTTGCTCGAGAAGTGTTTGAGTAATCGATTATGACCAAGATCAACACAAGAGCTGGGTGTGCTCTCGGCCGTGATGCAAATACTGTACTGTACGCCACGTACAGTTACAAAGAACTTTGTGGTTGCTTCATTTTGGGGTTTGTATCAATATGACAATAACTCCATGTACGTACTATGGGTGGGAATTGTTGTTGTTGCTTCAGGTCATGTGCTTGAGACATCACAGGCAACAGGCCTGTATGGTGTGGTGTCTGCACTAGTATGTGTAGTTAAATGCCCAAGTTAATTACATTGTGTTATCAAAAATTGATTTTCGTTAGGACTATCCATTGTAGCCTCAACTTACCATCTTATGTTCAATTTATACTCCACCAATAGCTTCTAAACGTCCATTTTTGTACGAATAGTGACATATACTTGTATGAAACAATGAACAGTAAATGGCTTAAAGAAAATTAGAAGCTACAGGGTACCCAAAGTGTGATCTTCTCATTTACTGACCATTGAATATCTTTGACACTATTAGACTGAAGAAAATGGAAATTGCAACACCCAGAAAGAGTGGTGCTACATTGCTGCAATTGAACATGCAGGACGAGTGTATGGTTGTGATTCGATGATTACACTTTCAGGTCCCTCTGACCGCAAGTTTGGACAACAATCATTACAAGACGTGCCCACCTCGTGCTGCAATACATTGATGAATTCGTCGAGGCATGGAGTCAATAAGGCCCTGGATCGCTTCCTGAGGAATCGTGGCCCATGCTTGCTGCACTGCACGGGTCAGTTGTTCCAGAGTTGTGGGTGGCTGAGGACGGTTGGCCAGTTGTCGACCCATCATGTCCCACAGATGCTCAATAGGACTGAGGTCCGGGGATCTGGCGGGCCATTCTAAGGTTGTGATGTCGTGGAGAGCTTCTCTGGAGATGTGTGCAGTGTGAACCCGGGCATTGTCCTGCTGAAACATCCCATTAGCAATGTTCGCCATCATAGGGACAACCACTGGATTGAGTACCCTATCAACGTACTGTCGAGCAGTCAGTCATAGTGCCCTCAACAAGCACTAATTGTAATTTCACATTAAAGCCAATACCTCCCCAGACCATAATGCTTGGTGTTGGCCCTGTGTGCCTCTCGACAATAAGATCTGGGCGGCCCCTCTTCCCGGTACGTCGGCGCACACGATTCCGGCGATCACTGCGGGCAAGACAGAAGCGCGATTCATCACTAAAGGCGACCCTATGCCATTCGTCGACCCACGTCGATCTTTCTCGACACCAGGCCAGCCTTACACGTCGCTGTTGTGGGGTCAATGGAACACCTTCTGCAGGGACACGGGCTCGTAAGCCAGCTGTACGCAGGCGATTACCAACTGTTTGTTGTGTAACTTGGGGTGCCACAGCTGCTCGAATTTGCGCTGCTGTTGCATGGGGTTCCGGAATGATGCGGCGATCCTCTCTCATAGTTGTCTGTCGCGCTGGGCCTGTGCCAGGTCTACGAGTGTGGGTATCTTTATTTGACCACTGCTGTCATACACGTTGTACCGTAGATGCCTGTCGGCCAACACGTGCAGCGACAGTCCTTATCGATAATCCAGCCTCACACAGCCCAATTATCCGAGCCCTCTCAAACGGCGACAGTTGTTGATAGCGTGCTCTTCTCTGTCATCGGGGAACACTTCACTGCACAGACTGCAAGTCAACTACGCTACACCAGAGTTGATTCCTCCGCGATCAATCATGTGGGGAGACCTGTAGCAACAATGCAATGGGTCTGAAACTTTGATCGTTTGCATACCTACATGGCATCGTTCCATATCTTGAAAATCAACACAAACGACCAATGCCTTCATGGTGTTGCAATTTCCATTTTCTTAAGTGTATAAGCAGTATCACCTAGGAGTTTTTAAACTTCATTTTTGGGTATGTATCGCAAATGTCTTGATGTTACCAACAGTTAATATGCAAATACGGAACATTTCCGTGTTAGAACAAAAACTGAAGTTATTTTAGTGTGTTATGCTGAAAGGCCTGCGTAAATAAGTGACGAGGTTTAACATACACTGTTCAACGGTAAGACTGAATTTCTAAAATATATGATACAGTAGGTAATTTTCGGTACTTTGCCATACACTTTGTATTTTTATTTTAGTGCTTCTTATATAAACAAGTACTGTTAAGTTAATGTAGTGAATTTTCATGTTTCCGATTGGAAAGTCATGAATTTATATTCTAATGCGTTCGTTGCCAAATTAGTCACGCAGAGGATTATAGGGTAAAGAGGGAATAAGACTGGCAAGAAGACGGATGTGACCTATACGCTATGTATCATCCCGTTGGAAGAAAGAAACTACGAAAATTATTTCTTACCCTACTTACTCTTAATCTACTTATGATAACGTCAATGTACACGTTCTCTTCAGTAAGCTGCAAGCATTACATGTATCTCCAGCTTTTGTATATGGTATTCAGACATTGTTACGAGAACGACGAGTATAGGTTCGAGGTGGACATAGTCGTTTACATGGCATTCGCCTTGTGACATACTTCCCTTCCAAACTTTCAGAATATCCGACTCTATGGCTGAATGGTCAGCACACTGACCTTCGGTTCATAGGGTCCCGGGTACGATTCCCGACCGGGTTGTGGATTTTAACCTTCATTGGTTAATTCCAATGGCCCGGGGGCTGGGTGTTTGTGCTGTCCCCAACATCCCTGCAACTCACACACCACACGTAACACTATTCTCCACCACAATAACACGCAGTTACCTACACATGGCAGATGCCGCCCACCTTCATCGGAGGGTCTGCCTTACAAGGGCTGAACTCTGCTAGAAATAGCCTCACGAAATTAATGAATTAAACCTTTCAAAATAGTCGTAAATTCGGGCCATCCATGTGGAGAGTTGTTATTCCATGGGGGCGGACTTTATGCAAAACCGATTTTTTTGTGGCGTCTGTACTTGTGAATATAAAGAGTTGTTAGCGAGCAGGGTGGGAAAAGAAATCGTACTTTTTATATACGACGTGCCGAAGTTTAGTATCAGTGATCTCTGAAACGTGCAATCGTAGATTAGGATGCCAGTTAATTAAGCAGGTAAAGGGAGGGATCAAAATCTTGCACGGTACGATCCTTTTACCACTTTCTTACTGGACATGAGCTCTACTTATGATAACGTCATTACACCCGTTCTCTGCAGTAAGCATTCATATGTCTCCAGATTTTATACACTGATCAGCCGGAACATTATGACCACCTACCTAATAACCGGTATGTCCTTCTTTAGTACGGGTAACAGCGGCGACGAGTCTTGGCATGGAAGCAATGAGGCCTTGGTAGGTCACTGGAGGGAGTTGAGATCACATCTACACACACAGTTCGCCTAATTGCCGTAAATTCCGGTGAGGGGTGCGATGAGCTCTGACGCTACGTTCAAATCAGATCCCAGCTGTGTCCAATCGGGTTAAAATCTGGTGAGTTGGGGGGCCAGCACATCAATTGCAGCTCGCCACTGTGTTCCTCGAACCACTCCATTACACTCCTGGCCTTGTGACATGACACATTATCTTGTTGAAAAATGTCACTGCCGTTGGGAAACATGATCGCCATGAAGGGGTGTACGTGGTCTGCAACCAGTGTACGATACATCTCGGCCGTCATGGTGCCTTGCACGAGCTCCACTGGACTCACGGATGCCCACGTGAATGTTTCCCAGAGCAAAATTGAGCCGCCGCCAGCTTATCTCCATCCCGCAGTACGAGTGTCAAGGAACTGTTCCCCTAGATGACAATGGATTCACACCCTCCCATCGGCATGATGGAGTAGGTATCGGGAGTCATCAGACCTTGCAACGCTCTGCCACTGCGCCAACGTCCAGTGACGATAGTCATGTGCCCATTTCGGTCGTAGTTGCCTATGTCGTGGTGTTAACATTGGCATATGCATGGGTCATCGGCTGCGGAGGTTCATCCTTAGAGTGTTCGACTCTGTCCAACATTAAAGTCTGATGTTAGTTCCGCCACAGTTCGTCGTCTGTCCTGTCTTACCAGTCTGCCCAGCCTTCGACGTCCGGCATTTGTAATGACGGGTGGCCGTCCAACCCCTCGACGTTTGGACGTGATTTCACTTTGGTTTCGCCACGTGTTGAAGACGCTCACCATAGCACTCCTCGAACACTCGAAAAGTCGTGCAGTTTCCGAAATGCTTGTGTCGAGCTTCCGGGCCATCACAATCTGCCCTCGGTCCCTCGGTCAAACTCAGACAGATTGCGCGCCTTCCCCATTCTACACACGGACAGCACGCTCACTGATACTACATGCACCGTGCGTTTGTTTGACTAGCAGTCATTCCTCGTCAGGTGACGCTGCTATCACCTGGACGAGTTTATATCGATAGTAGGTAGATGGTCATAATGTTCTGGCTGATCTGTGTATATGGTGTTCAGACATTGTTACAAGGACGACGTGTATAGCTACGAGATTAATATAGTCGTTTATATGGCATTCGCCTTGTGAGTAGAGGTTTTCCACAGAGTGCTGTACTCAGCACAATTTTGTATATAGTTTATAACGCTGACCTTGAATATCTGTTTACCCCCTCGGTTCACGTTTTACAGTACTCTGACGACGTGTGGATCTACGCTACGTCCGCCAGCTTTGATCTCACATCTCTTCACTTACATTATGTGGATTGCGATCTGGCAATGTTGTTGGACTTGAATTGTCTACAACCAAATCTACTATGGTGATTTATACTCGGAAGACGACTCTGCCTCAGCTTTGTTGACATCCGTTTAAGACAATTCACATTTCTAGTGAAAGAATCATTACGCCTATTAGGCCTACACATTGAAAGTCATCTAACTTTGAGTTGTCATATTGCACACATTCTTCCGAAAATTGAACGAGCGATTAACATTCGTTTTATGACCCGTACTTGTTGTGTAGAAATTCAATGGGGTCTTCGAATGTATGATTACTTGTACGACATTGTGCACGTTACTTTAAATATTTGCTCTTCAGGTCGCTCCGTAGCATTTCTTTGGATTAAAGAACATTTTGGAATTTGTGGCAATGAGAAGGATGATGTCGCCAAACGTGGTGCATCTGATGTTTACAACGCTGCAACTCTCATGGATGGATTTTATCTCCATCGTTCGACAACAAATTTGTCGCAAGTGGTCTACGGAATGGGATACATCACAGCTTCACAGAGGTAGAGCTTATGCTATGGTACAACGCAACATCCCTTCCAAACCATGGTTCTCCGTGCTTCATCGATCATAAGGTCTAATTATTTCGCTCATTCGAATGAAGTTAGATCATATCATCATCGTATAGGAATTTTGGATTCACCACGCTGTCGATGCCAATATGCGGAGAACAGCGATCTCAACCATATCCTGTTTATTTTGCTAGTGGCTTTACGTCGCACCGACACAGCCAGGTTTTATGGCGACGATGGGATAGGAAAGGGCTAGGAGTAGGAAGGAAGCAGCCGTAGCCTTAATTAAGGTACAGCCCCAGCATTTGCCTGATGTGAAAATGGGAAACCACGGAAAACCATCTTAGGGTTGTCGACAGTGGGATTCGAACACACTATCTCCCGGATGCAAGCTCACAGCTGCGCGCCTCTAACCGTACGGCCAACTCGCCCGGTATATCCTGCTTAAGTGTCGTCTCTATGATACTTTTCGATACCTCTTTTTATATGAATTGCAACATATACTAGTGCCGTTCCCGACCAGTGTTACATTAGTGTTTTCAAGGACAAAACAATTCAGTACTTAATGCTGGGATGAATTCTTTGACGGTTGCTGATTTGAGAATCTGACTTTTTGAGCACTGCATTCTTACAAGCGTGTGGTTTTTTATCCCTCCCTCCTCCAAAACTTGTGATCCAATTATACTTGTTATGTACTTGTTGAACGCAGGAGTTATAAGCCAACTCATATTTTTGTATATCTGATATTGCATTTATTATCAATAATGAGGATCTAATGTAGTTCAAACAAAGGACAAAATAAATAAATAAATAAATAAATAAATAAATAAATAAATAAATAAATAAATAAATAAATAAATAAATAAAATCTCATGTTCCTTGTGGACACGGCAGAGTCCACCACACGTTTGATAGAAAGTATCCATTTTTTTTTACAAGTTGCCTAACATCACACCGAAACAGATATGTCTTATGGCGATGTTGGAATAGGAAAGGACTAAGCGTGGGGAGGAAGTGACTGTGGCCTTAATTAAGGTATTTTCCCAGCATTTGTCTGGTGTGAAAATAGGAAACCACGGAAATCGTCTTCAGGACTGCCGACAGTGGGGTTCGAACCTACTATCTACCGAATGCAAACATCTCAGCTGCGCGCCCCTAATCGCATGGCCAACTCGCTTGGTTTGAAGAAGACGAAGAAGAAGACAATTTGCAATTCGCAGCGCAGCATCACTAAACGTCAAAAATTCTGATCTTCGTAAGCAAAACTTTCATCGCACAAATGTTTATGGACGTAGCCATACGGGAAGAGGGAAGAGAATACATAGCCAGATTCACACATGGGCACAAGTTCTCGCGATCTCGGCTCAGTCCGATGGTATTTGAAAGCACTCAAATACGTCAGCCTCGTGTCAGCAGATTTATTGGCATGTAAAATAATTCCTGATGGGACAAAAAGGTGGCAGCTCGGCTTCTCCGAAAATTTAGTTTTTGGCACGTTGAATATATTATTATTATTATTATTATTATTATTATTATTATTTGTCATATCTTTTCGTTGTTTCTAAATGGATAAGGCAAGATATTATTCTTTAAAATACTGTGATCGAGTGACTTGATATAAATGCGTGAAACATTTTTTTTTGCTAGGGGCTTTACGTCGCACCGACACAGATAGGTCTTATGGCGACGATGGGATAGGAAAGGCCTAGGAGTTGGAAGGAAGCGGCCGTGGCCTTAATTAAGGTACAGCCCCAGCATTTGCCTGGTGTGAAAATGGGAAACCACGGAAAACCATCTTCAGGGCTGCCGATAGTGGGATTCGAACCTACTATCTCCCGGAAGCAAGTGCGTGAAACTTGACTTTGTGTTGTTCTGGAGCGGAGTAACATGTCTTTTTTGCTGGTCCAAAATGGTCATAGCTGTAAAGATATATCAATTGTTTTCTTCCAACGAGAGAAACTGGGGTCAGCTAATGAGATTGCAATGGTGTTCATGATCTATTCTGTACTCTTGTGGCGCATCGGGGAGGATAAAATATGTAAGAGAATTTCCCCACCAACATGCAATACGACGCTCATCAGTTCTATCTCCCGAGAGCTGTTTAAGAATTCACTTCATAATAAATTCACGACTGCTTCCTAACTGTACTTTCGTTTCACACAAAGTTTAAAGTTGATCTCCAACAAATTGCTCCGTGCTGAACAATGAATCATGGCATTCCATTGGGAATGCTATTGTACAGGTATAAATAAATCATAATTCTTCCTAGATAATGCATGAAACTGGTATCCTAAAATTGCTGTTCTGTGCTAAATTTCCCTTTAGAGGATACCATAGTTTGTTTATTAATATTAAATGTTCATGAGCACTGTAACTTTAAAGCCATTATTCATCTGAATTAGCCTCCAGCGGGCTGACGAGTCAGAACTCTGTGATTTTGGTGACTACAGCGGCTGCTCGATAGTTGGAGTGGGGACGAGGAGTAAAATAACTTCTGTAATGGCCGAGAGTGGGATATTAACCCACTTGTATATTCAGTTGTGTTGGCTGGGAATCGAACCAAAGTCATTTGAGCGTGGGGAGCAATTTCAAAATCCGAAAACGATGGGATGGACTGGTAAATTAGGATGCAAATTGCCATCATTAGAAAAAAATATGCAAAGTAATCTTCATTCAGAGCACGATGTCCTTTGGAGGAGTAGAAGGCAAAGGCTTCTACTATTAGTTTTTTCTTTTTAGAATTTGCATTAGTCCGCCTCTGTGGTGTAGTGGTTAGCGTGATTAGCTGCCACCCCCGGAGGTCCGGGTTCGATTCCCGGCTCTGCCACGAAATTTGAAAAGTGGTACGAGGGCTGGAATGGGGTCCACTCAGCCTCGGGAGGTCAACTGAGTAGAGGTGGGTTCGAATCTCACCTCAGCCATCCTGGAAGCGGTTTTCCATGGTTGCCCACTTCTCCTCCAGGAAAATGCCGGGATGGTACTTAACTTACAGCCACGTCCGCTTCCTTCCCTCTTCCTTCTCTTTCCCTTTCAAACTTCCCATCCCCTCATAAGGCCCCTGTTCAACATAACAGGTGAGGCCACGTGGGCGGGGAACTGGCTCTCCTCCCCAGTTGTATCTTCCGATCCAAAAGTCTCACGCTCCAGGACACTGTCCTTGAGGCGGTAGAGGTGGGATCCCTCGCTGAGTCCGAGGGAAGAACCGTGGAAAAACCCTGGAGGGTAAACCGATTACGAACGAACGAACGAACGAACGAACGAACGAGAATTTGCATTATATCGCACCGACACAGATAGGTCTTACGGTGACAGTGGTATAAGAAGGGGCTAGGAGTGGGAAGGAAGCGGCCATGGCCTTGATTGAGAAATAGCCTCAGCATTTGCCTGCTGTGAAAATGGGAAACCAGGGACAATCATCTTCGAACCCACTATTCGTATCCCCAACTTAAAATTGGGTAGAGTGGTTAGCTCAGTGGTGACTGCTTCATATGTGCCAATGCGTCGAAAACCTCGGTTTAGAGCACCCCGGGGTTGATTCCCGGCCGGATCGGGAATTTTAAATACGTATGATTAATTCCTCTAATTCGGGGATTGGGTGTTTAGGTCCGTCTTAGTTAAAATGCATCTCTTTCATCTACAGTTACCATACGACCAACGATCACAGAAACTGGAAAGTAAAGTGGGCGTCAGGAAGGTCATTCGGTCGTAAAACTGCCCCAAATCCACACTAACAACGGGGCATTCCCTACTCGTCACCACCGATTTCGCTCAAATTTATAGAACATGCAGGGCTTGGCTAGAAATGAAAGTGCCTGTGGGAACTCCAGATAGCCAAGCGTATAGAAAATAAAAATAAAAATAAAAATAAAAATAAAAATAAAAATAAAAATAAAAATAAAAATAAAAATAAAAATAAAAATAAAAATAAAAATAAAAATAAAAATGTTGACGCGGCTCTCGCACCGAATAAGCCACTTACGTGAGTGCGCACGGCGAGCAGTTGTTGGCATAGCGTTAAGAGGTTGGACTAGTAATACGATAGCCGTGGGTTCGACTCCCCGTGTCGAAAATATTTTTCTCAATTTTTATATTATTCATTTATTTTAATTTATTCTATTTATTTATTTATTTATTCATCATCATCATCATCATCTGTTTACCCTCCAGGGTCGGCTTTTCCCTCGGACACAGCGAGGGATCCCACCTCTACCGCCTCAAGGGCAGTGTCCTGGAGCTTCAGACTCTTGGTCGGGGATACAACTGGGGAGAATGACCAGTACCTCGCCCAGGCGGCCTCACCTGCTATGCTGAACAGGGGCCTTGTGGTGGGATGGGGAAGATTGGAAGGGATAGGCAAGGAAGAGGGAAGGAAGCGGCCGTGGCCTTATGTTAGGTACCATCCCGGCATTTGCCTGGAGGAGAAGTGGGAAACCACGGAAAACCACTTCCAGGATGGCTGAGGTGGGAATCGAACCCACCTCTACTCAGTTGACCTCCCGAGGCTGAGTGGACCCCGTTCCAGCCCTCGTACCACTTTTCTAATTTCGTGGCAGAGCCGGGAATCGAACCCGGACCTCCGGGGGTGGCAGCTAATCACGCTAACCACTACACCACAGAGGCGGACATTTATTTATTTATTTATTTATTTATTTATTTATTTATTTATTTATTTATTTATTTATTTATTTATATGCAAAAGGCATATAGGACGTCGTTTTTTAAATGAGCGCACAATAGGGAACATGCATGATCCGGGGTTTTAATTAAAAATATGCTAATCTGATTCAAAATTTCATGCAGAATTCAAAAATGTGATCAGAATGTACAAATAATAACTCCAAACGTGATAAAAATCTACGAAAATGTCACGTCACGCAAGCACGCGATCTCATTGGTCTGACGTCATCGTACAGGTTGACTGAATTAGCAGACGAAATAACACAGTGTGCTGTGAGAAGCAGGATACACTTCGCGTGTTTCTACTTTACGTTAGTGTCTAGTATGGTTAAATTCGAGGTCTATACATTGGATAATAATCTGAGTGGTATATTTTAGACTTAAAATGAATCCTGCGCAGACAGTGAGGCAGAAAACTTATAAATGGTGTAGAGTTCCGATGTGCAATAGCACATCGCATACCATACCAAACAAATTGTTTATAAATGTTCCAAAGACGCTAAAACTAGGAAGAAATGGATTTTGGCGAGCAGGAGAAATGCTGGTGATATATCGGAAAAGTTTACAGTTTATATATATATATATATTTAATATTTTAACGTAAGATGAATTTGTTTGAATTTTCAAATCACTTTTCCATGTCAGCTGTTCTAGTGGTAAAACTTTAAATTGTAATGTATAATGCTTTATTTAAATGCTTCAATTACGTCTTGGACACGAAGCTGACGTATTTGAGCACCTTCAACTACCACCGGACTGAACCAAGTTGGGGTCAGAAGGCCAGCACCTCAACAGTCTGAACCACTCAGCCCGACTTGTGAAGTCATATTTATCTTTTATCATGTTTAACTTTTTCCCTCCGCAAAGATATTTAATTCTCTTTCATGGGCCCTGGAAGTGGGTAGGCCAGTTGTCCCAACCATAAATATATATTTTTTTGGGAATGATAGATTATAGCCCTATAGTACTATGATCTTTCTTTCTTTCCTTCTTTCTTTCTTTCTTTCTTTCTTTCTTTCTTTCTTAATCAGTTTATCATTCAGGGTTGGTTTTCTCTCGGACTCAGCGAGGGATTTCACCTCTACCACTTCAAGGGCAGTGTCCTGAAACGTTGAGACTTTGAGTATGGTGATGAAACTGGTGAGGAGGGCCATTACCTCGCCCAGGCGGCCTCACCTGTTATGCTCAACAGGGGCCTTGTTGGAGGATGGGAGGATCGGAAGGGATAGACAAGGAAGAGGGAAGGAAACGGCCGTGGCCTTAGGTGCCTGGAGGAGAAGTAGGAAAATACGAAAAACCACTTCGAGGATGGCTGAGGTGGGATTCGAAACCCTTCTACTCAGTTGACCTCCCGAGGCTGAGTAGACCCCGTTCCAGTCCTCGTACTATTTGTTTTCAACTTTCATGGCAGAGCCGGGAATCGAAACCGGGCCTCCGGGAGTGGCACACATTAACCACTACACCACAGAAGCGGACTAGTACTATAATGCTACCTATATGTTTATGTTAGTGCTGAAATCCGATTTCTTACTTTACTAATGCTGAAAGCCCGAAAATGTAATGTTATTCTTTAATAGGGGAATCAGTCTAGAAGGAAATGTTGAAAGTGATGTGATATCTATCCAGGTTCGTTGTTATCCTAATACTATGGGTTACAGTACATTGCACGTATATAAAAGACGCCACTTACAAACTTGCTTGTTATCCGCGAATTTCTGCGGCCACAAAAGTCACATTTTTCAAGAATGATGACATCTACACAGGGTAGATTGTCTGACTGTGCTGTTTCGAACCTTTCTTCTGTCATTTCGAAGTTACTCGCGATCATGAATAATAAACAGTCGGCTTTTAGCAACGGCTGATGCACAACGGCTGGTAGAGCTCCATGCGGTACTGGATCGTGACGTCACAGCGCGCCGCTTACGTCAGAGGCCGTTTCACTCGCCTTGCGGAAAGGCACTATTAAACATTTTTTTAATGGTAGAAAACAAGGCAACATACCACAATGTAATACGTTTACGTACTATTTCATTGGTGTACTTTAAAAAAAAAATATTTTTGAAAATTATGCATGTTGGAGTTGCGAACTTTCCGACGTGTTCAACAGAAATTCTTTTTTTTTCTCCTTTATTGGCCATCTCCCCTCCTTGGGGAATGTGCCATAAATGTGAATAGTCGTTTCGCTGTAAGATTCGTTTTCACCTGACAAGTTAAGGTTGCTCCTGGCGGCTGTACACAAACAATAGATTCTTGGCGCAGGGAGAAAAAATCTGACAATGAAATCCCAGGTTTTTACCTTTTCTATGCCTTTTGCGTATAAATAAATGGAATAATTGGATCATAAATAATATAAAAGTTGGCAGAAAAACCATTCTCCACATGGCGAGTCAAACCCACGACCATCGAATTACTAGTCCAAGCTCTTACCGCTACGCCAACAACTGCTCGCCGTGCGCACTAACGTAAGTGGCTTATACGGTGCGAGAGCCGCGTCAACATTTATATTTTTATTTTTATTTTCTATACGATTGGCCATCTGGAGTTCCCACTTCAGGTACTTTAATTTCTAGCCAAGCCGTGCATGTTCTATAAATTTGAGCGAAATCGGTGGTGATGAATAGGGAATGCCCACTTGTAAGTGCGGACCGCAAGTAATTAGGAAAGAGACCAGGAATAAGAACAGGAATGTATGTATGTATGTTGAATCCTCATTCCGAGGGTTGGTTGGATGAAAAATACCTTCACCATCAGCTGTTATAGATAATCTAGGCGTCTCTGAGGAGGTGTACTACGGTAATGAGTAGTGAGGTCGTTTCCAGTTGCTTTCCTTAACCAGGCAAAGTTACTATTACCTTCCATAAGTCTTCAAAGCCCATTGATATGCACACAACAACAGACTCTTCACGCCATTCATCATAGGGACTGGCTGCATAAGGAATTGAGTTACTAGCGTCAGTCATTCCTTAGTGACTTCCATAATGCCGAAGCCAAGGATGGGACAGACAGCTTGATGAAAGTAACATACTTCTTCTAGCCCATATCAGAAGACATAGTGTAGGCCTACTGTAAACGCTGTACTTCACCAGAAATGGATCAAGGCTTGTAACATTACTAATATCATTAAATACCGGACGATCTGGCCGTACGATTAAGGGGCGCCCAGCTGTGAGCCTGCATCCGGGAGATAGTGGGTTCGAACCCCACTGTCGGTGGCCCTGAATGTGGTTTTCCGTGGTTTCCCGCTTTCACACCAGGCATATGCTGGGTCTGTACCTTAATTAAGGCCTCGGTCGCTTTCCTCCCACTTCTAGGCCTTTCCTTTCCCATCGTCGCCCTAAGACCTATCTGTGTCGATACGACGTAAAGCAAATTCTAAGAAGAATAAGAATAAGAATAAGAATATCATTAAATTCTTTGGCGGTACATTCTGCAGTGTGGGCATTCTGATTACCGCGTGCAGCATAACAGCGGAGGTTTCGCGTGTAGTATCCCGATGATAAGAACATTTTTCTCGACTTGTAAGCAGCGGAGCCAAGCGGCCGTGACGTTCTCGATATTCTCAAAAGGCCCGTAATTAAAAATAGCCGAACGCAGTTTACGATGTAACGTGGAGAATTTAATTTATTGTTACTTATTTAATGTCGCACTAACTCATCTAGGTACATGAAATGGCGTATGGCTTTTAGTGCCGGGAGTGTCCGAGGACCTGCGCGTCGTGATGAGGATGAAATGATGATGAAGAAGACACATACACCCAGCCCCCGTGCCAGCAAAATTAATAATAATAATAATAATAATAATAATAATAATAATAATAATAATAATAATAATAATAATAATGTCCGCCTCTGTGGTGTAGTGGTTAGCGTGATTAGCTGCCACCCCCGGAGGCCTGGGTTCGATTCCCGGCTGTGCCACGAAATTTGAAAAGTGGTACGAGGGCTGGAACGGGGTCCACTCAGCCTCGGGAGGTCAACTGAGTAGAGGTGGGTTCGATTCCCACCTCAGCCATCCTGGAAGTGGTTTTCCGTGGTTTCCCACTTCTCCTCCAGGCGAATGCCGGGATGGTACCTAACTTAAAGCCACGGCCGCTTCCTTCCCTCTTCCTTGCCTATCCCTTCCAATCTTCCCATCCCTCCACAAGGCCCCTGTTCAGCATAGCAGGTGAGGCCACCTGGGCGAGGTACTGGTCATCCTCCCCAGTTGTATCCCCCGACTAAGAGTCTGAAGCTCCAGGACACTGCCCTTGAGGCGGCAGATGTGGGATCCCTCGCTAAGTCCGAGGGATAACCGAACCTGGAGGGTAAACAGATGAATAATAATAATAATAATAATAATAATAATAATAATAATAATAATAATAATAATGTTATTTGCTTTACGTCCCACCAACTACTTTTACGGTTTTCGGAGACGCCGAGGTGCCGGAATTTAGTCCCACAGGAGTTCTTTTACGTGCCAGTAAATCTACCGACACGAGACTGACGCATTTGAGCACCTTCAAATACCACCGGACTGAGCCAGGATCGAACCTGCCAAATTGGGGTTAGAAGGCCAGCGCCTTAACCGTCTGAGCCACTCAGCCCGGCGCCAGCAAAATTAACCAATTAAGGTTTAAATTCCCGATCCTGCCGGGAATCGAACCCGGGACTCCTGTGACCAAAGGCCAGCACGCTAACCATTTAGCCATGGAGCCGGACACTCACCTAGGTAACGATAGGATAGGAAATGGATTGGTAAAGTAGGGCCTTTGTCTGATGTGAAAATTGAAACCACGGAATATCATCTTCAGGGCTGCCGACAGTAAGGTTCGACTTCACCGTTTCGCGAATGATGGCCTGCAGATACACCTGCAATTAACATGCATTTAACTCACTCGATTCGGCAACTTCAAACTACGGGAGAAAAGTCTATAAATACAGTACAATGTGTTATGAATCATTCCTTACATCCTATTATCTTGTTAAATATATGAATGGTTGTATTATTTTATGTTTTATTCTACCTGTGCAATGGTTATCGTTGATTTAGTTTCTTGCTCAGATTACATGGATATCACACTCAACGTGTCTACTGACTGAAAAATAGCACTTGTTAAGAACGATATAAGATAACAAGTTACCGGGCGAGTTGGGCGTGCGGTTAGAGGTGCGCGGCTGTGAGCTTGCATCCGGGAGATAGTGGGATCGAATCCTACTGTCGGCAGCCCTGAAGATGGTTTTCCGTGGTTTCCCATTTTCACACCAGCCAAATTCTGGGGCTGTACCTTAATTAAGGCCACGACCGCTTCCTTCCATCTCCTAGGCCTTTCCTATCCCATCGTCGCCATAAGACCTATCTGTGTCGGTGCGAAGTATAGACACTAACAAAAAAGAGAAAAAGTTGATTTGTAAATATTTGTACAGTCCCCAGGGCCCGGTGACTTCGTACTGGCTTCTTTTCATGGTGGTCGTGGCTCAGATACCAGAAAATGGTTGTGAGAATTTTGAAATAAAATATATCTCTGCGGTTCGGATTCCAAATGAACTGAATGTCGCATGGCTACGATCACGATATTAATAAATAAAACAAACAACGAACCTCATGCCACAACAATCCTGATTGCCTTGGCCTACCAAACCACTGCTGCTTAGCCCGAAGGCCTGCAGATTACGAGAGTATTCGTAGTCAGCGTGACGTGACTTCTCGGCTGTTATCTTTTGTCTTCTAGACCGGGGTCACTACCTCATCGTCAGATAACTGCTCAGTTTTTCTCACGTAGGCTGAGTCGACTTCGAACCTGCCCTCAGATCCTGGGGGTAAAAGAATCCTGACTTGGACGGGAGTCGAACGCACGGCCTTCCGGTAAGGGGCAGGCTCCCTACCCCTAGACCACGGGGATGGTAATGTTATTAATAGTCACGTGAAATTTATTGCTTACTTCGTTTGCTATCTATATGGCGTTTCCGAAAACCGTAAAAGTAGTTAGCGGGACGTAACAACCATATTATTATTATTATTATTATTATTATTATTATTATTATTATTATTATTATTATTATTATTATTATTCGAATGACCCTTTTGAGGGTACGATAAATCAACTTTGGTTACTTTTATTTGCATTTAACTTTCTTAGTTTCCAAACTTCCTTCATTTTCTGAGAATGTTGTTCCTTTTCCTCTTGAGTCCATTTTCTTCCAGTTGTTAATTTCTTTCTCTCCTGAAATCCTGTCTTTCGTGTTACTTCTCTGAAACGTGTTCTGTTTTCTATCGTATATATTTTAATTCCAGCATTATTAACATCCTTTTCAATTTCTATGAACCACGTTGGCTTGGATTTGAGACTGTTCAATAAGTTGAAGATTTGTTTAGTTAGTCTATTGTTATTCATTCTATAAATGTGTCCAAAAAACTGGAGTCTTCTTTTCCTCATTACAGTTGTCAGTTTTTCAACTTTTAAATATAGCTCTCTGTTTGATCGTAGTTTAAATTCAGCATTGTTGTTTCTTATAGGTCCCAGTATTTTTCTAAAAGTTCTTCTTTCACCTTTTTCTAATTGTTCATGATCCACAGTTCTTGTAAGTTTAAGAGTTTCTGCTGCATATACAATTTCTGGCCGGACCACTGTTTGATAATGTCTTAATTTCAAGTTCCAGGATAGAGATTTCTCATTGTATATATTTTTTGTCATATAAAAAATCGTTTCCATTTTGTTTACTCTTATATCAATAGCTACATTTTCTTTTGTGTTGTTTGTTATCCATTCTCTCAGGAACTTAAAGCAATCTGTCCGAGATATTATGTTATTGTTAATTGTGATATTTTGAAGGGCATTAATGATGTTTGTCATTAACTTTTTTCAAACGATATTTGCAGTCCTATTTCGGCTGTTTGTTTCTGTAATTCTCGTACTTTTTCTTGAACGTTATCTAATAAGTCTGCAATTAGCGCAATGTCATCTGCGAAAGCTAAACAATCTATAATGATTTTATTTTGATTTCTTCCTAGTTCAACACCTTTGGTATTGATTGCTTTTCTCCGTTCTTGAACTACCTTCTCTAATGCACAATTGAAAAGTAGAGGTGACAAACCATCTCCCTGTCGAACACCTGATCTTATTTCAAACGGTTTTGAGAGTTCTCCCAAAAATTTTATTTTGAATGTTGTGTTTGTTAATGCTGCTTTAATTATTCCAATTGTTTTATTGTCAAGTCCAAATTCCATTAAAATATCAAATAGAGTATTTCTATCAATTGAATCACAAGCCTTTTTAAAGTCTACATAAGTGATTACAAATTTAGAGTTTCTGATCTTCCTCATAGCTATTATGATCTTTAGATTTAAAATTTGTTCCGAACATGAATTTCCCTTTCTAAATCCTGCTTGATACTCTCCTAATTGTGGGTCTAGTATTTCTTTGGCTCTTTTTAAGAGTGCCTTGGACAAAATCTTGTATGTAATTAGTAAAATGGAAACTCCCCTATAGTTGTTAGGGTCTGATTTATTCTCCTTTTTGTGTAGTGGATGTATTAATGTTGATGTCCATCCTGCTGGTAAAATGCCTTTTGTCCAGATTTCTTCGATAATTTCTGTTAAACATTGTATCATATTGTCACTAGAGTATTTCCACAATTCAGCAACTATATTATCTTCCCCAGTTGCTTTATTATTTTTAAGTTCCCTCACGATTTCTTTGATTTCCTCTTCTGTTGGCGATTTTGAGCCTGGTTGTATTGTTGTTGTATTATCGAAATTAAACTTCTCTTCTAGTGGATCGCTGTTATATCGTTTTTCGAAGTATTCTGCAAGTATCCTACAACTTTCTGTGTTAATATAACCAATTTTCTGCGTTTTTGGATCTCTGAAATGTAAACTCGGTGGTATGTATTTCCTAACGTTGTTTTAAAATGCTTTGTAAAAGTCTCTTGAGTTGTTCTGTTTGAAGTCCAATTCCATTGGGGTTAGGTGGTCTTTCATATGTTGTATTTTGATCTTTTTGAGGCCTTGCAAGCTTCCTAGCTTCAATGAAACTGCTTCTATTTTTATCATTTTTGTTTGCATTCCATATGTTCCAAGCCCGTTGTTCTTTTAAAATTAATTGATCACATTCATCATTCCACCGAGCATGTTTTCTTTTTAAGAAGAATAGTTTCTTCTGATGACGGTAAAGTGCCCTTTTGAAGTTGTACCCATGTTTTAGGTGTCTTTTCCCCAAGAGTAATTTGAAACTATTTTCTTTGGTTAGTTTTTGTACGTCAAACTTTTTAGGTTGATATTGATTCTTTTTTTGTACTTATTGGTTTAATTATGAATTTATTGATTGACAGATAGTGGTCTGAATCCAAACTGGCACTCTCAGCAACCTTTACATTAAGCATCTTTGGTGCAGACTGCCTGCTTATGGCAACATGGTGAAGTTGTTTCTCACCACACATTGGATTTGGGGAGACCCATGTAATCTGTTTTCTAGTAAGTTTTTTAACGAATGTAGATTTTAGGACTATATTATGTTCTCTGCATAGACTGATGAGTCTTTCTCCATTAGCATTTGTTCTTCCATGAGTAGGGAATTTACCTACTATAGATCGATGACAACGTTCTTTGCCGATTTGAGCATTAAAATCCCCGAGCAATATTATTGTGTTTTTGGATGGAATTTGTTCTAAGGTGTTTGAAACTTCTTGCCAAAATGTTTCTGTTAGTTCTTTCTGGGTTTTATTTCTTTCATTTGTAGGTGCATGTACATTTATAATTGACTCTATTCGTTGATTTAAACGTTAGCGTGGAAAGTCTTTCATTAGGAGATTTAAAATCTATTATAACCTAACCCCATGGCACTACAGCCCTTGAAGGGCCTTGGCCTACCATGTGACCGCTGCTCAGCCCGAAGGCCTACATATTACGAGGTGTCATGTGGTCAGCACGACGAATCCTCTCGCCCGTTATTCTTGGTTTTCTAGACCGGGGCCGCTATCTCACAGTCAGATAGCTCCTCAATTCTAATCACGTAGGCTGAGTGGACTCGAACCAGCCCACAAATCCAGGTAAAAATCCCTAACCTGGCCGGGAATCGAACCCGGGACCTACCTCTACACCACGAGGCCGGCTAAACTCTATTATAGAATCGAATATATTCTTCCTCACAATAAAACCTGTTCCAAATTGAGGTACATTCTTCATAACTCTTTTTCCTGGTTTTCCCTTAAATATCCTGAATCCCTCTGAGTCAAAGTGAGTTTCATCATTATATCTTGTTTCCTGAAGTGCTGTTATCAAAATATTTTAAACTCTTAGAAAATCTGTCAATGTTTTAAGTTTTCCTGTCTTTAAAAATGAGTTCACATTAAACTAATTTATGTTTCTTTGCCTAATGTTGTATGACTGTTGCTTAAGGCAGGTTTCAGGATGCTCCGACTCATCCTTGGCACAATATTGTGGGCCTCCAGAATCCGAATGCCCACTTTTCATTTCCCTGGAAATGGGAGATTGGTTACTCCTTGGCGTAAAGTCTCTTACAAAGTGCATATCCATAGTTGATTGATGGGTTAAGGGAACAAATCCCTTAAAATTTCTACTCGAGTTTGTTAGTTCCGAGGAAAGATTTTCAGCCGCACCTCTGGTGAACAGACGCTGACTATTTAGGCGCTTGTTACAAGTCAGACGCGAAATGAATTTTGTTTTTTAGCTGTCTCTTCCGCTAGTTCCGCCGTATTGAGATCCATTCCCTCCGCATTCACTACCGTTGAGATTAGCGCCCTCCATATTTATAACCTCTGGAGGGAGGGTGTATCAGTATTTTAAAGCCCCCAAGAATTGGACTACCTGTTGGTCCGCGAGTCCTAAAACCATCCCAGCAGAAGTGCTAGGAACCCCCTATCCGGCACCTGGGGACGCGCTCGGAAGAGGTGAGGTTCCCCTATGACTTACTGGAAGTTAACCCCACCCATAGAAGCTGAGGTTATTATTATTATTATTATTATTATTATTATTATTATTATTATTATTATTATTACTATTATATCTATATAAAACACTGTGTTTTAAACAGCCCGTTAAAGGAATCTTGGTTTTCCAAGTCGATTGCTGCCCAACTCTATAGCCTAACTATATTAGAATATCACGGGACCAGTGCGACAACTTTCTAAGCCGCTTTGCTTGGCTTTCTTGACTTGGTACGCTATCTTTCATATCAACAGCTGTTCAGTTGACCACGCTAAGTTGAGCGAAACTTGTTCCAGCCCTCAGTCCAGAATTAAAGTTCATGAACAAGCCGACGATCGCGCCCATGACCTCCGGATAAGAAGTAGACACAAGATTCCTACACTACAGTGCTGGCAATTCCAAATGCATATTCTCTTCAGAGATAAGTTTCAAATTTTCGTAGGTTTGCATTGTATGAGTCGTATAGTAAGAGAGTATGCTAGTAACATCTGAGGGTTTCACAACCGAGTCCAGTTTTCTTTATAGTTGGGGCAAAAGTTATAGAAAACTCTTATTTATGCTCATAGATCAAAGTCATTAATTCATTTGCAGTCCTAGAGTTGGCATCTTTGATGATAACCAGTGAAGAGAGTATTTGTTTCCTTCACAAGTCCATGTTATATCTGTCTGTTAAGTCTTCAGCCTGAAGGCTGGTTGGATCTTTAAACAGCACCACCAGAAACTATGCGTTTGCAGGAAAATCGCACAAAAGGAATGGTGTTGCCATAATGAGGCATACTTTGCGTGCCGAAGAGTGAGGTCGTTTGCCATTGCTTTACTCACTGAGCCAGAACGCGCTATTGCAGCACTGAGTTGCACATTTCATAACATCCAGACCCAGCAGTCATGCTCTGAAAGCATATAATACCTCGGCAGCTACCATGTTATCATAGCCATAAACGAGACTGAAACTTAGGTGGAAGCTATTTTTTTCTGCCGAGAGACAGATGAAAAAACTCTTCGTGCATCGAGAAATAGCAACAGCACCAAGGACGTTGGCCACACGAATTGGGCCACGCAGCTGTGAGCTTGCATTCGGGAGATGGTAGGTTCGAATCAAACTGTCGGCGGCGGGTTTTCCGTGGTTTCCCATTTCCACACCATGCAAATGCTAGACTGTGCCTTAATAAAGGCTACAGTTGCTTCCTTCCCAATCCTAGCCCTATCCTATCCCATCGTCACCTGTCTATGTCCCTGCGACATAAAACAAATACAAATTTTCAAAAGCAACAGGTGGGGTCCATAGTATAATAGTGGTGTATTGCAATAATTACAATCGGTCAAATAGTTAACGAAAATGAGTACTGATTTTAAATCTTCTGGTGAAGAATATGTCCCCCTTTCTTCATTTAAATCAACCGATGAAGGTAACCACGATATTACACTAAACGATCATTTGATTACGAACACCTGGAGCGTGACAGTTCCTGACCACCTCCTGTGAATGGGGGATGCAGAATAAGAATACGCACCCTGTATCCCCTGCCTGTCGTAAGATGCGACTAAAAGGGGCGACCAAGTGATGATTGAATAAGAACCATGAAATTACTTGTAATTAGTACCATCACGCGAGGAACACCATGGGTCGCCTTTACTTGCGAGTAGTACCTCTATGCTAGGTACACAATAGGTTTGTGATTAGTAGTAGCAGAGAGTGGTTCACTGTGGGTTTACAGTACCTGTGAGTAGTATCACTATATGTGGAACAGCACGGACGTACGTTACCTGTGATTAGTACCATTACATGAGAAACATCACGGGTCTGGGCGTTGCCTGTGATTAGGAGCACTATATGAGCGACACCGTGGGTCTGTGTTGCCTGTGATTAGTACTCACTGTGTGAGGAACACCACGGGAATACCAGCACCCGTGATTAGTACATCTATCTATGTGAGAAACACCATAGGTCTGCGTTACCTGTGCGACGTACAATACTTGTGAGTAGTACCATAATATGTGGAACACCGTGAGTCTACGCTACTTTTGATTAGTACCGCAACATCAGAAATACCATAGTTCTACTTTACTATCCGTAAGTACCATTGCCCAAGGGGCCGTTGGCCTGGATTTTGGACCCCATTAGACAAAAAGTATCATCGATTCAGGATTGTGCTTTGGAAGCAGTCCCTTGGTCAGTTTAAGGTAGTTTCTGGGAAGGTGGAGCATTGCGGGTCGGATCCACTGATTGTTTCAAGTTCATAATTGTTCATCGTTGTCTTTTTGAATTCTAGTCAGTGGATGGATTTTGGAAGTATATTTAACTTTCAGTATTGTGAGTTTGATCCGCTGATCATTTTAAATTCATATTCATCTATTCATTCTTCATCATGGCGTTTCTGAATTCTGGTCAGTGGATGAATTTTGGATTAAATTGTCATTACATTTCGTCTCACTTCGTACCATTAGGGGCTGATGACCTAGACGTTAGGCCCTTTAAGGAACAAGCATAATCATAAAAATCATCATCATCATCGACAGTTCCTGAGCAATGACGCGATACCACGTGGTGACAAAGTCACGCGCGGCACACAGACAACATGCTGCCCTATCCTTTGCGCGTCAGACGATAACATATCGCAGTTATGTGTAAACGTGACTATTTAAGCGAATTCGACCGCGGACAGATAATTGGGGTCTGGGGATGTAGCCAATCTCGTTGGCTGTTCCCGTCCCACGGTATCGAGTGTTACCAAGGGTGGAGGAATCGAGGACAGACATCGAGTAGAAGCACAAACTGCGGCCGGTCACGACAGTTTGATCGGTGAGGCGAGCGTCGGTGTCACGACTGATATTACAGCAACGACGCTCCACAGTTGAACATTTGACCCACCTGTACAACAGCAGGCAAGTACCTCCGGGTTCCCCAGTGACCGCGCGACGTATCTTGCGTCGACTTGGGTCGGGAGCCGTGCACCAATGAGGGTTGACTTCACGTCTTGGCAAACAACGTCTTGCATGGGCGCAAGAAAGGGGTCGGTGGACCTTGGGCGCATAGAGGAAGGTTGTCTGGAGTGATGAGTCCCATCTCATGTTGCATCGTGTTGACGGCCGAGTCCGCATCCTGCGTAACTAGCATGAAGTGGCCTCCCCCACATGTACCGTGGGCTTCCTACAGGCCGGTGGTGGCGGTGTCATTGTATGAGAAGAACTCTCCTGACACGCACTGGAACCACTGGTCATCGTACCACGCGATTTTAATCGTGAAGACTACAGGAACCTGTTAGGTGGCTGTTGTATGTCCGGCGCTCCCTGCTCGCTCCGCCAGCCAGCTACACGCGCGCCAAGTGTCATTCTTCTAGCCTCGACGCGCAGCTCTCAGTGCGCGTGCCTGAACCATCGTGTGTGTACTATAAAGAGGAACTCCCAGCCTGTCCAGATGCCCACTTGCCCCGGTGTCCAGCTCCAGAATACACCCTACGTCGAGCACGGAGGCTACTCCTCTTGAAAATGTGCTTCGGCCAGGTGGACTGAATTTCTGGCAGTACGAGGTCTCACCTCTGGTCACCGCTCCTCTTCCGCTGCCCATATCCAGTCATACTATTACATACCGTCATATTTCCTTAATTAATGCAAGCTCCCTTAGTTTCGCTAAGTAAGAATTCTTCCTACATTGAACTTGCTTTTATGAACTCAGCAAGGAAGGACTTTCCAAAACATTTATGTCAGTACTTCTGATAGTTTTCGACTATCGACTTTTCATATTACAAGGACTATCTTTTCGAGATAGTAGTGGATGTAAATGCTGCAAACTTGTATATAGTGTACAAAAGATAGACTCTTTCTCAAGATTCCTAATTCATTTTGCTTCAAGTTAAATTTCAGTTTTATTTGTGTAAATAGTGTATTTTGCATTTGAAGCGAATAATAAAGTTGTGTTTTGTAAATCTCAACCTTGGTTACAACAGTGGCAATCTGCACCTATATCTCCAGGCAGTTTTTCTCGACAACAGTACCATATTTCAGGATAATGCATCTTGTTACCGGGCTCAGATCACTATAGAATGGTTGAAGAAACATGACACTGTATTCTTCTTTTTTTCTATTTGTTTTACGTCGCACCGACACAGATAGGTCTTATGGCGACGATGGGAAAGGAAAGGCCTAGGAATGGGAAAGAAGCGTCCGTTGCCTTAAATTATGGTACAGACCCAGCATTTGCCTGGTGTGGAAATGGGAAACCACGGAAAACCATCAACAGGGCTACCGACAGTGAGGTTCGAACCCACTATCTCCCGGATGCGAGCCCACAGCTGCGCGCTCCTAACCGCACCGCCAACTTGCCCGGTGACAATGTATTCTCCACTCTGTCATTGTATCCAAAATTTCCCGGACTGTAACACCCTCGAACATGGCGGGGATGTGCTGGAATGCGTTATGAGGGTTGCTCCTACACCTCCAAAAATGTGCATCAACTACACGAGATACTGTGGCAAGTATGGCTTGAATTGGAAATGTACGATGTGGGTTACATTATGGAACCTGCACCCCCCCCCCCCCCCCCGCCAACCACGACGTTTGCAAGCCGTGATCGCCATCAAAGGGTAATCAACGGGTTATTAGAAAGGTGTACGTAATAAAGTGATCATTCCGTGTATGTTACGAATTATCAATCTGTAAATGTCAAACATAAGACAGTTAGATCCGAGCTGAGTGGCTCAGACGGTTGAGGCGCTGGCCTTCTGGCCCCAACTTTGCATGTTAGACCCTGACTCAGTCCGGTGGTAGACTGTTTGAAGGTGCTCAAATACGTCATCCTCGTGTCGGTAGATTTACTGGCACCTCAGTGTCTCCGAAAACCGTAAAAGTAGTTAGTGGTATGATAAGTCAATCACATTATTATTATTATTATTATTATTATTATTATTATTATTATTATTATTATCATCATCATCATCATCATCATCATCATTAGACAGTAAGAAATTAATAGATGTTACTGCACGTTGTCTTATTTATATATGCATTTCCATTTTTTTTTGCTAGTTGCTTTACGTCGCCCCGACGCAGATAGGTCTTTTGGCGACGGTGGGACAGGAAAGGGCTAGGAGTGGGACGGAAGTGGCCGTGGCCTTAATTAAGGTACAGCCCTAGCATTTGCCTGGTGTGAAAATGGGAAACTACGGAAAACCATCTTCAGGGCTGCCGACAGTGGGGTTCGAACCCACTATCTCCCGAATACTGGATACTGGCCGCACTTTAGCATTTTCATTTTAGTGGAATTGCCTATTAAAAACTTTCTAGGCTTCATTTCTTCAAATATTGTCAGATGGACTTCGTCCACTATGTCCTGAACCCCTCGTCTACAAGTCTCAGCAATTCGCTTTTATATAACGAGGGTTCTCTCGAATGCCACCAAGAGAACAAGAGCTGATCTCTTTCTAGGGCAAGTCCGCCGCAGAGAAGACAACTCGCGTGTACAAATTGCAATCACTCTCTTCCTGCTTGTATTCAAGTGTTCATCACGCGAACATGACTGGGGGATACCTGATGGAAGCCACAGGGTTCACAAGGACCGCCAATGGACGTGAGGCGGACATAACGGTCTTATCGAGGTCGAGATGCTGTTGTTATTGTTCGATATTTTAACGTGTGTAATAGGAAAGCTGGCAGTATTCATACAGTCTAGATTCAAATAAACCTTCTCGTGGCCGAGGAAGTTTACTTACGCTACCTGGTAGGCTGTGCATCGTTCGGAGATCTAGGAATCGAATCCCAGTGATCTCAGAAGTTTTCAGTCTGTTGAGGAAAATCAGATAATAATAATAATAATAATAATAATAATAATAATAATAATAATAATAATAATAACATGGGGCTGCCTATCTGAAGTGGTGGAGGCGTGCTTGGCTCACCACACAGGACGAGGGTCGATTCCCTGTCAGAAAGTCGAGACATTTAGATACGATACTTCCACTTATGGATACTGTGCGGAGTGGCCGCGTGTGTTAATACGCTACGGCTATAGAACCAAGCTCTGCATTCGGGAGATGAGTGGTTTCGATGCCCACCATCGGCTGTCCTGAGAATTGGTTTTCAGTCGTTTCCCATTTTCACTTCTAGGCAAATGCCAAGACAATTCCAATCATAGGCAACGGCCGATTCCTTCCACCATCTTCCCAGTTTCATTCGCCATCATTCATTTCATCTGCACTGCCTCAGGAACGGCATCCGGCCCTAAAAAGCATGGCATTTAATTTCATTTCACCTCATACCCGACGCCGTATAAGGAAACGCGACTAAAAGATAGACGTACATACAGTTCACTTCCACTTAAGGAGAGGCAGATGACCCTGGGGTTCACTCAGCCTATAACAGAGATTAATACCAAATTAATTCCTGGTAACAAAGGTGGCCTAGCGTACAGCTTACCACCCTATGCCACTTAGTGCCGAGGTTACCTTCTGCTCCTCTAAATACCTCCATGACCCGTATGAAGATGTTCTTACTTGATGATGATAATAATAATAACAATAATAATGTCTCCACTATCTTTCTACACGAACGGTGGGGAGCTGAAATTTTGCCCTGGAAAGGAATTAATTAATGTGCTATTGATAGAGATGTATCGCATTTGTCCAGCTCCTTGGATAAATAGTGAACACTGAGGCCTTTGGTCAATAGGCTCCCGAGTTCGATTCCGGGATGGGTCTACACAGCGTACACTTACTGACGTAAAAACTGGCAGGACTCTCTTGCGAAAGGATCAGCTTCAGACTTACGAGGGAGTATTCGTGTTTTTTGTATTGGACGAAAATTGATAGGAAAGCTCAAATATGGTCACTGAAAACAGTTGTAGAGTTTTTCCTCCGTGTAAAATTATTCATTTGATAACAAATAACTTGAAATATTTGCGGTTAAAACTATCATGCTATGACGTTTGATCGCAACATTGAAGATGATTGGCTTACGAGTAGTATGTGCTTCTTATTACGCTGCATTGTGCGTCGAACACTTTATAGAAGAGCCCATCTTCATTTTGATATTGACTGAAGATGTACGGAGACACGTTACATTCATATCAACAACTGATTGTAAATTAGGTAAGTAATAGCCTTGTACGTATAACACATTTACTGATAATTTAATTTATTTCAATACGTGATTTCCGGTCATTTTATGTTGCGACCAAGCGCCATAGCATAATTTTAAAATCCGCAACTACTTGATATTACTCATTTGGTCAAATGTGTAATGTTACACGGAAAATAACCCTACATATGCCTTCAGGTATAATATTTGAGCTTTCTTACAAATTTTCATACAGTTCGGAGCGTTCGAGCACAAATGCTTCCCTCGTTAGAAGGGTCTATCCCTCGTCCCGTGTTATGGTATTTGGTAACAAAGTATTCCTTATCTTACTCTTTAATATATTGCGCGTTTGTCTAAAGCACACTTTACTATAAGCATGCGTAGTTAATATATCCTTCACATGGGGTTATTGTCAGGAAGGGCATCCGGCCGTAAAACAGGGCCAAATTGAGATGTGCTACTAGTTTGCAGGCGTGGCCCCACCAGAGTGTGGGAAAATCGGTGTAATAAGAAGAAGAATAAGAAGAGGAGGGGAAGTAGAAGAAGTAAAGAAATACACCAGAACATAGAAAATATAACAGAAACAATAAGAAAAAGGAGATTGCTATTTTTGGACATATCTATAGAATGGATACAGAATAAAGATTGACAAAACATATATTCAACTTAATTTGGGAGAAAAAGTCAATGAGCTGGATACAAGAGGTCGAGAAACATTTAGAAAAAAAAAAAATATGAGGAGAGAAAACTATAGAAAGAATAGAAAAAAAGAGATTTAAGAATGGAAGGATTCCAAGGAGGAATGGAAAGAAACCCAGTCCAAAGTGGTCTGAGGAGAGAAGAATAAAGCATAGCGCTATGAAGAAGAAATACCGCAAACAATGGAAGAGAAAACAACAAGAAAGGTTGAATAGAAATGGACATGTGATCCCTAGCAGGCCTCATAGTAAATAATAATAAAATAATAATAATAATAATAATAATAATAATAATAATAATAATAATAATAATAATAATAATAATAATGTTGTTTGAGTCATCAGTCCATAGACTGGTTTGATACAGCTCTCCATGCCACCCTATCCTGTGATAACCTTTTCATTTCTACGTAACTACTGCATCCTACATCTGCTCTAATCTGCTTCTAGATCTACGAATGCCATGTACGTGGGCTTGTCCTTCTTGATTCGATCCTCTAAGATCAGACGTAAAGTCAGGATTGCTTCACGTGTTCCTACATTTCTTCTGAAGCCAAACTGATCTTCTCCCAACTCAGCTTCAACTTGTTTTTCCATTCTTCTGTAAATAATATGTGTTAAAATTTTGCAGGCATGATATATTAAACTAATGGTGCGGTAGTTTTCACACCTGTCAGCACCGGATTTCTTGGGAATAGGTATAACAACATTCTGCCGAAAATCGGATGGGACTTCTCCTGTCTCGTACATCTTACACACTAAATGGAATAACCTTGCCATGCTGGTTTCTCCTAAGGCAGTCAATATTTCAGAGGGAATGTCATCAATTCCAGGTGCCTTGTTCCTATTGAGGTCATTCACAGCTCTGTCAAACTCTGACCTCAAAATTGGGTCTCCCGTTTCATCAGCATCAACAGCCTCTTCATGTTCCAGAACCAAATTATCTACATCTTTACCTTGATACAACTGTTGGATATGTTCCTGCCATCTTTCTGCTTTGTCTTCTTTCCCTAGAAGTGGCTTTCCATGTGAGCTCTTAATATTCATACATCTGGATTTCCTTTCTCCAAAGGCTTCCTTGATTTTCCTGTATGCAGCATCTACCTTTCCTAGTACCATACAACCTTCGACATCCTTGCACTTCTCCTTCAGCCATTATCCCTTAGCTACCTTGCACTTTCTATCCACTTCATTCTTTAATCGCCTGTATTCCTTTCTGCCTTCTTCATTTCTAGCATTCTTGTATTTTCCTCGTTCATCAATCAGGTCTAGTATCTCCTGAGTTACCCACTGATTCTTAGTTGATCTTTTCTTCTTTCCTAACATTTCTTCAGCAGCCCTACTGACTTCATTTTTCATGAATATCCACTCTTCCTCTATTGTGTTTCCTTCAGCCTTTTCATTTAGCTCTTGTGCAACATGTACCTTGAAACAATCCCTTACACTCTTTTCTTTCAACTTGTCTAGATCCCATCTTTTTGCATTATTTCCTTTCCTCAATTTCTTCAACTTCATATGGCATTTGTGGTCCACGTCTGTTCCTGGGAAAGTTTTGCAATCCAACACCAACACCAACACCTGGTTTCTGAATCTCTGCCGAATCATAATGAAGTCTATTTAATACCTTCCCGTGTCTCCAGGCCTCTTCCAGCCGTCGTTTGTGGTGTTTGAACCAAGTATTGGCAAGGACTAAATTATTACCGGTGCAGAATTCAACCAGCCGACTTCCTCTTTCGTTCCTTTGTCCCAATCCGAATTCTCCTACTGTATTACCTTCTCTTCCTTGGCCTACCACTGCATTCCAGTCTCCCATCACAATTAGATTCTCATCACCTTTTACATATTGTATTAAAACTTCTATCTCTTCATATATTCTTCGATTTCCACATTTAACCACTTTTAAATGCCTGACGATTGTGCCAGGATTTGAATGCAGACTTTTGAACACAGAAGGCATACAACTAAAGAAGAAACAACCCTTCAAATCTCTTATTTAAAATTTTGTGAATCCATTACATTAGATCAAATGATTGCAATTGCGACTGCAGCTATCGAGCTCGGTACACGCAATAGTGATTACATCCCTCCATATTGGGTTGGCGTCAGGAAGGACATCCGGCGGTAAAAAGGCCAAATCCACATGTGCGACACAGTTCGACCCCGCGACCCCACAGATGTGAGAAAAGCGGTAGAAAAAGAAGAAGAAGAAGAGTACATTTATACTCTTAATGATATTGTTTTTATGTCCCTCTGAACGTTCTTCGGAGTCGCAACGTGCCGGAATTTTGTTCTGCAAGAATTCTTTTACGTTCTGGTAAATCCTCCGACGCGAGGCTGACATATTTCACAGTGGTGTGCACTGAACCCGTGCTATCCCAAATAATTTTGTATTTACATTTTCTTATTATACCTTAGAACGTTTCTTTATCAAGTTAAAAATGCAAACAGCTAAGTCAATACAAGTACAGCTGTCTCCATAACCCGTTCACTCTACCGCAGTTCAGGTCTCTCCAGCGAGCTGGGTGTCTTTGCCGGCAACTCCCGCGAAATTCAAGTCGCTTGGTTGACGTGTTTGCTCTAAGCCTCCTTCGCTTGGGGAGGCGAGGTGATACGTGTTGGACTCGCTCGAGATTCACAGCGTCTTACGGTAGCGGATCAGCTAGCTTCGGTACTGTTGGGAGATCGGAAGAATGCACATGCCCGGTGAGGCACGGGGCGAAGGGGTTTTCATCAGCAGAGCCAGTGACGCAATGGTTACCATAGCAACTGTGCTACTATCCAGGCGACTTTATATTATCTTCTACTGGCAGCTCATCGCTTTTGTCAGTTGTAATCCAGCAAACTGCAAAGTGTGAGTCAATGTTTTCGTGTAGCAGATACGAGCAGATAAGAACCGATCTGTCTGGGCAGAACAGGAAGTTCGTGCTTACAGGCCACATTCCTCATTCTTGCATTCTTCTCATCTCTACACAGTACGTGTTAGTTAACACTCGAAGTGTTCAGTGCCACACGCCACAGGCACAAGAAGAAAACAGTATAGCCACTTGCACATATTTTTGCTAATAAAAATACCCATTTTATGAAATCAATTGTAATAGAAAAGATTTATTTTATTTTTGGATTTCTGGATGCATAAAGTCTTTGGGAGCGATTCACTGAAGGCACATGCAGAGTACGTTTTTCGATGCACGTGAAAAAATATTTAGGTTGCCCAGCATGAACACAGCGCCAAGCGCGAAGTACAAGAATTTTGTATTTGGTTGCTTTGTATGAGTGGGTTTGCCTGTAATGGTGGAATATTGTGAATTTTTGTAGCGTCCCTCTTGGTTTACAGGTGAAGTTTTCGCGAGTTCTGTGGCATTCGTGGTGAATATAACAGTGGTATACATCGTGAGGAATAATTTCCCTTGTTTGGCGTTGCTGTATCTACGTTTAGTAAGCCAGTGAAACTGTTAAACTTCAGCGACTGTAAAAACACCTTCTAAATTTAGCTCATTCAGTTTAGGTTAGGCTTTTTATGTTAAAAACAAGAAGTTAGTCCCAGTATTTTTCTGTGAAAAACATGACTATACTATTACGAAGCGTCGGCGGGTGAATCTGTTAGTACATTGTTTAAAATCTGCTGTAGCTTAAGTTATGAGTGGTGCCGTCAATACCAATTTGGAAATATGTATGAGTACTTGGTTGGAAATATTCTTATTTAAATGAATTATAATTTCTTAAGTTCTTTAATACATACATTGTCTTATTTATTTATTTATTTATTTATTTATTTATTTATTTATTGTCTGATCTGTTTGCTTGTTATATTTCCACGTTGTTATCAAGTGAGTGTATAGAATACTAACGTTGGCTGTAGAGAGAGTGGTGGGGCTACAATAGCTTATTTTCTTAATTTTTGCAGCAGGGATAACGAATATGTTCACCGCACGCCACTGGTACAGTATTTCAACATCTTCAATTACCATCGAACTGAGCCAAGTCGAACCTGCCAACTTCTTCATGAAGTTCCTCACTGATGCACCTCGATGGGGGCCGACATTTACCGTTCGAGCCACTCAGACCGGTAGTAAATTTAACATTTTAAATTTAATTACCAGCCTAAACACATTTGAACGAGCCAAGTGAGAAAAAGTGGTGTTTAGAGATATTGGCATAAAACTGCAATCATTGGTTGTATTTTACATATAATAATAATAATAATAATAATAATAATAATAATAATAATAATAATAATAATAATAATAATAATAATAATAATAATTTCGTGTGGTTATTTCTAGCCGGGTGCAACCCTTGTAAGGCAGACCCTCCGATGAGGGTGGGCGGCATCTGCCATATGTAGGTAACTGCGTGTTATTGTGGTGGAGGATAGTGTTATGTGTAGTGTGTGAGTTGCAGGGATGTTGGGGACAGCACAAACACCCAACCCCCGAGCCACTGAAATTAACCAATGAAGGTTAAAATCCCCGATCCGGCCGGGAATCGAACCCGGGACCCTCTGAACCGAAGGCCAGTTCGCTGACCATTCAGCCAACGAGTCGGACATTTTACATATTATTGTGCATTATTACGTAAGTTATTAATATTACACTATTATTCACTGGATGAATCAATCATAGTAGGACTGATAATATGTAAAGTATCGTATAAATTGTAACTTTCAAGAAAATGTTGTTTCGAGACAGTTCGTCAAACTTGATTGGGTACGTTTCTTCATGGAATACATAGGAGTAACTTAGTGTCATATGCTGTTATGTACGGGTGCATATACATGCTTTAAAGTTAGTATAATATTAATTTTGACATAATTACATTTACAGTCTTATGTTGAATATCATAATATTCTTATTTACCGAAGTAATCGCTGAAATTTCGAAGCAAAGCAACGTTAACCCAAATACAGTGTTAAATAGCATTACATATGACAATAACTTTCAGTACTCCTTTTCCTTGTTTGGTAAGATTTATAGCACGGTTCGGGAAAAGCAATTTCTTTCGGATTTGAAACATAGCTCATGTTCTATCTTTGTGAGGACATTGGGATACCAACAAACAAAACCAGCCCCGCCCCGTGGCGCAACAGCCCATTAGGACCTTGGCTTGCCCAGACGGCTGCTGCGCAGATAGTGGAGTGCCACATGGTCAGTGTGATGACATTCTCAGCCGTATTGATTGCTCTCCTTACCTGTCCAACTACCTCCCGTATCAACAGCCCGTCACTTGATCTCACGAGGCTGATTGAACGCCTTTTCGACCCTCATTTCAAAAATATAATTCCTAGACTGGCCGGGAAACAAACCCACAAGTACGGCATTAAAAACTGTGGAACGCTTCACGAATTTACGTGTCATCTTTGCGCAGTGTCCTGCTTAACTTCTCTGCATCGTTGAAATTTATACACATGTACCCCCTACCTACTGTAGATAAAAATTTCACGTCTCCTCCCTTCTCTTCATCAAGTGAGACGTTCAGAGCACAAGGGATTCAAGTCAGTTCTTGGTCATATTGGAGATATTCCACCTAGTATTACTAGTACTACATGTGAAGCTGATTTCAGAGTATAAAAGATGCAAGTCCAGATATTTTAAACAACTCTTACACGATTAGCAATACTGTTGAGCATAGAGGGAAGCAGCGTTTTGTACGGAGCACAATGGGAACAAGTCCGTTGTTAAAATGTACATGGTTTGTTCTGTCCATATGCCAGCTTTAATTAAAAAAGGATTGAGGATGATGAGTGATTTGTCTCCATATATTGATGATAAGGCATCGGAATATCAGCCTTCTAGCGCAGGTTAATGTAATAATTACTTAGGTTTAGTGAAGGAAAACAGTAGGAAAATATCAAACATTTTTACACACGAAATGACTGGATAGATATCGTTAGACAAGCAAAGAAAACGTCCCCCACCCCCACCCACCCATGATTTGAGGTCATTGAAATGAAATTCTCAGATTTCTTATCGGCTGTAAGCTTGGGAAATTCAGTAACTAACAGACAGAAAACAGTTGATGGTTATGACTTCAACTGGCTGACTATGAGATGGTTACACTGTGAAGGAGAATTACATGACACGCTTTTGTAAAATTCAGCAAATTCAGAATTTTTATACCGAACGTCGACGAGTAACAAAAGCGAAGACAAAGGACAAGGCGGATTTACTGCCATACATTCCGCCTGAGCATCAACAAGAAAACACAAGGCAATACGTTTTTCTTTGAATCCAAATCCAATGAGATAAGTTTCTGTTTGGAAATATTTGTTATAAGGAGAGATACAGAACATTTTTTTTTTTTGCTATTGGCTTTACGTCGCACCGACACAGATAGGTCTTATGGCGACGATGGGATAGGAAAGGCTTAAGAGTTGGAAGGAAGTGGCCGTGGCCTTAATTAAGGTACAGCCCCAGCATTTGCCTGGTGTGAAAATGGGAAACCACGGAAAACCATTTTCAGGGCTGCCGATAGTGGGATTCGAACCTACTATCTCACGGATGCAAGCTCACAGCCGCGCGCCTCTACGCGCACGGCCAACTCGCCCGGTACAGAACAAATTATTATTATTATTATTATTATTATTATTATTATTATTATTATTATTATTATTATTATTATTATTATTATTACTTCAAGAAAGGTGTTTTATTTACTGTTCCCTTAATAAAACCAAGAAATCAAGAATACATACAAAAATACAAGTACAATACAAAAGAAGAACACGAAAGAATCAAGTCCATAATTTTACATTTTCACTCAAAGTACAATATAAAAACACAGAAATAATACATTTTAAAACACTGTAAGCTTTTCCCTGTAAATAAATATTAACCAAAAACGTTGTCTATTTTTCTCAAAACTGTCTTATTGTAACTTGATTCCCGTGAGCTCTGAGCGCCCCAAGTATTACGCAGCGTTGATTTTTATCTCCATGATCTGTTAGCAAGTGCTTCTCTGGGTGCGGTGAGATGAACGTCCCTGAGTTCGACGTTGTGTGGAAGGTGAACGCTTGGTGATGGTCAACGATCATTGCTGAATATGCTATCAAACAGGAAGAATATGAAGTGGCATGTAATGTAGTAATTATCTATTTTTATTCAGTTGTTCTCTTGTCTGTTATGATATGAGCAGGCATTGTGTTAGAGCCGTATTCTCACGTGTACACCAAGTCCAACGGCTTGTAAAACAGGTCTTGGAGAAACAATGCATAATACGCTGTAACTTAAAAAGTAATAGGGAGGGAAATATTTCAAGACAGACTACCGCTCCTGCATGTGGCAGTGTATTCGACACTACAGAGTGACTAGTCTGTGATTACTAAAATTGTGCAAGGGCCATATTAATTTATATTGGTTCTCCATAAAGTTCAACTCCGATCTTTAGGCAAAAATGAAACCAGTTTTATTCGTTTAAGAAAATCTCCACCCATCTAATTATTCGCCATACATTCCACAATATTAGTTTATCTTTCTGCAATTTAAAAACTATGTTCATGTAAGATCGGGCGAAAAAATGTATCTTAAATTTTTCCTAACCTTATGGCTATCTTACGTTCAACAGCCACAGTAGGCAGATATTTACATCATATATCATATGGAGAATTGTAAGTAGAATATTTTCGCCCAAATAAACATGGATATTATTTTAAAATTACGGTAATGTAAACTAATATTGTAGAATGGATGATGAGTCGTTAGATTAGGGCAACGTCCAGAATCTCACGGGTGCAAGCAGCGGCGCAGAGTTCCTGAGCACAGTGCATCGGCTCCACTCGGCTCGGCTCGGTTCGGCTCGGACTAACGCTTCGTCTCTGGGCTACCCGGCTAAGCTCGGCACAACTCGGCTCGGATTTGGAGCGCTACGGGGCAAGCGAGGAAGAGGGAGACAGGAGGAGCGAGCGAGACAGGCGTGGAGAGAGAGAGAGAGGGAGAGCGCTATTGCTCCAAATCGAGGAGTGGGGGTCTGAACTCTGGGCAACCAAGCGAAGTCGTCTTTTGCACCGTGCACAGTGCATGCACCGGGCGCATGCACCCTGAGAGGCCCTGCGTTAGATGAATGAAGGTTTTTCCCCAAATTGTTTAACGTCTCACCTGTTCAGACAAATGTAGGATAATGCCTGGGAAGGAAGCGACCGCGGCATTAATGAAGGAGTAGCCCCATCAATTGTGTGATCTGAAAATGGAAACCACTGAAATTATCTTCGGGACTGCCGATAATGGGGTTCGAACGCACGATTTCCCTAATGTAAGCTAACAACTACAAGGCCCGAAACTCTCAGTCAACCCGCACACTATGAAGATTTTCCTTAAACGAATAAAATATGTTCCATTTCTATGTGAGGACCGGAGCTCAACTTTATAGAGAACCAATAGAATTGTGAGATCTTAGTGAAGGGGTAGTGCACTTGCCTCGGACTCCTAGGCCCCGGGTTTGACTTCCGGCCAGTCCGAGAATTGAATTTCCAGGATGAGGGCCGGGATGTGATTCAGTCAGCCTGGTGGGACGAACTAAAAACATATCTGATACGAGAGGTATCGCACTCGGTCACGAAAGTCAAGTAATACGGCTGAGAATGTCATACGCGGACTACGAGGCACTCCTGTGTTTTGAGGTCATCTGACCGGGCAGCAGTCGTCTTGGGGAATCAAAGCCTGAATTAGGCTGTATGTGCCACAGGTTTAGCCCCTTTCAGGGGATAAGGGCGGCCGAGCAAAGAATGGAATTCTCTAATCCACTCAGTGTCGAGTTTACTAGTAACGTTGCCCTCTACCTTCCTTTCGTCTTTGGACATTCATGGCCTGTACGGATATCTCCTTGTTTTGCTTAATAATAGAGGAAAGTGCCCATAACCGGACCCCTCCCCCTAATGCGGACCCCGGTCTTCTGGCTCTGTATTCTCCTGAACTCTAGCGGGACCGAGTGTAAATAGTAGTTTAGGCATCTACCACTCTGTAGCGAAACGCACACGTCACCTGCTTCGCGTGTTGCTTATCAGTTCGCCATTAAAGTGTTCTGACAGTGGTAAGTTTTTATTTTGTGCTATATGATTCGTTATTTCCCCCAGATATAGGCCCAAACTCTATATATTCTTAAATGGTAAGGTTTAAAGTTAATGTTTATCACGAAACCATTTCATATAGATTTGTGATTAGGAATGTATTGGGTTAACGAAATGTTGGCTATAGTCACGCAAACCGGACCACCCACAGTTGCCTAAACCGGACCCCTTATTTTTCATGCTTAAAGTCTGCCTGTATTTGTACACACTCTTATTCTCTTGGAATTTTGTTGCAGATTCCAAGAGGATAATGGGGAAGGTTGATCAAAGAAAGTGGAGTCCGTCTAAAATGACTAAAGCTATTGACGCTGTTCGGAAAAAGAAAATGGGTTGGTAGAAGGCCAGTAAACAGTTTAATGTTCCGAAAACAACATCATGAGGTTGTCCAATATGAAGGTACGGTCCACCTGAGAAAGCAGCAAAAATAAAGAGAGGCAGACCTACAGTTTTGGATAAAGGTCTTGAAGAAGAACTGGTTCACTATTGTCTTGCTATGGAAGCTTCTTTTTTTGGACTTACTCGTAATGACCTGCGAAGAATGGCCGTACAATTGGCAGGGAGAAATAACATTGACCCCCTTTCAAAGATGGAATTGCTGGTTAGACTTTTTCTTCAACGTCACAAAACCAAACTGTCAGAAAGAAAGCTTACCGGAACATCCTATAGCAGGGCTCTTGGGTTCAGCAAAGAAACCACACAGAAATTCTATAACCTTCTGCAAGATCTATATGAGAATGGTAAATTCACTCCTGACAGAGTTTACAACCTTGATAAGATCGGCATTACTGTGGTACAATCTAAAATAGCGAAAGTAATTGGGCTTAAGAGTAAAAAAAAGAAAGTAGCCGCTTTGACATCGGGAGAACGTGGGGCCCTTATAACGATTGTTGCTTGTATGAATGCTAGTGTCTCATTTGTGCCCCCTTTAGTAATTTTGAACAGTTGAAAAAAGGGGCTCCGTCAGGAGCAGTCTTTGCAGTGCAACCTTCAGCGTGGATCCAAATCAACGCCTTCACTCAGTGGTTTCGACACTTCATCGAGTTTGTCGATACTCCAAAGGAAAAACCTGTACTGTTGCTCTTGGATGGCCACTTTAGCCACACACAGAATATTGATGTGATCGACTTGGCAAAAACAAATCATGTTACCATTGTGTCGCTGCCACCTCATTCCTCATACAAAGTACAACCTTTGGATAAAATTTTCATGGGTCCTCTCAAGGTTTACTACAGCGAGCAAATCAAGCAGTATTTAAGGCACAATGATCGTTCTGTCAATGCTTTTTAATGTAATGGAACTGTTTGTCAAAGCCTATATTAGATGCCAAACAGCTCAAATAGCAATCAATGGATTTAAAGTAACATACATATACCCCCTTGAACAAGAAGCTGTTCTCACATGCCGAATACATTGAAGAGGGAAATATAAAACGAGATTCCTCTTTCTATGAATCTGTTTTAAAGAAACAAATTGGAGGAAATCGGAGCTTTACAGAGAACAGAGAAGAATTTGATGTGGACGAGCCACAAGTTATTATAGATTTCGATCCAAACCAATCATCAACATTTTCGGCAGTCCAGGCTGCTCCTTTGTCATCACCTACACTTGAGGATCCACAGGATTCCACATCTTCTAAGAAAAGCCCGTTTGACATTACTCCCATTCCAAAAATGAAAAAGAGGACCCACAATAGGGGGCGAAAGGCCTGTAGAGATGTAACACATTTATGACTTATTAAGGCCAATTGGTAGAAGCGAAAAGAGCTAAAGGAGTCAAGGAAATTGAAAAGCAAGCACGGAATCCTGCTCAAGGACGTAAAAGCAATCGTGGCCGGGTACGTCGTTCAGCAGTAGAGCCTTCAAGAAAGGACTCGTGAAAAGACAACTAAATTTTGAGACAAATGTGAAAGAAACAAGCACCGAAGATGAAAACAGTGCTTCATCTGGAACACCTGAATTGGAGCATCTCCCGGGAGTTTCCCCATCCAAAGATGATGCTTGGTGCATGTTTTGTGACAGCAAATTTTCGGAGGATTCCAAAGGAGAATTTTGGGTCATGTGCGTTATGTGCTCGCTGTGCTGGGGTTGAAATGGACGTGTACATTATACTGAAACCTGTAATAGTTATACTTTGAAAATTGATTAGGCTATGTTTTCTCTGATTTAATATATTTTCTAATTTTTTTAAGCGTTATATCGAGTATTTTTTACAAGGGGTCCGATTTCGGTAACCTTTTCGAATTGCCGAAGTGTAGGATTTTAGGAGATATTTTTAAAATACTAACTTTTAGTTATATTTTCTAAAAGTAAAATGTAAACGGTGCATAACCTTTTGAAGTAAATATTACATGCTCTTAAAACATAATTTCTTAATATTTTCTATTTTTTTATTCATCAGAAACAAAATGGGGGTCCTGCTTTGGGCACTTTCCTCTAATAATAATAATAATAATAATAATAATAATAATAATAATAATAATAATAATAATAATATAGTGTAGACTTTCACGGATTTGTGGAGTGTCTACTCTACAAGAGGAAATTAACACCTTGAGAACCACCTTTGAGAGCAACGGTTGTAGTAAATCTTTGATCTCTACGGTTCTGAAACCGACGCATAATCGACGGACAGAGATTTCTGCAAGATTCAATTCTTGGAGGATTTCTTGGTTAGGGAAGTCAGGATCCACGCCGCGTAGGCCACAACTGTACATGGTGGTGCGATCTGGTGGCGGTTCTCGAGCGGCTTCTGCAGTGGTGCGAACTGGTGGTGGCGGTGGCAATGATGATTCTCGTGCGATATCTACGGAGGTGGATGGCTGCGTTACCGGTGGCGTTGCTGAGGCGTCTTCGTTGATGGGCGAACTCATGGAGTAGCAGGGAGGGATGGGAAGGTAATTGGGCGGGGCAGGGTATGGTGGCAGAAGACGTGTCGTTGTAAGAATCGGTGATGGGTCGGCAAATGTTGCTGTGGTGATAGGAATATAACGATAGGCGAAGGCAGAGGTGGTGGTGGTGGTGGTGGTGGTATTGGCCATGATGGATAGAGTGAAGTGTAGTCTGTGGAGACTGACGTCCAGTGCGGAGTCGGCCATGTGCTTCATTCAGGTCGGCAGGGAGCTTGAGTATCGATGAAGAGCCCCAGGCCGAGCAAAAATAAGGTTGAGTTGATGCGGAGGTCAGAGAGGTCCACATCGGAGAAGTCGATGAAAGACGAAATCAGCTGTTGCTGACCATGCTTTGACACCTGGTCATGATGTCATGTTCCAACGAGTTGATGTTCTTGCTCGTATAAGACAATTTCGCCCCAGAATTATCAGGGAGGCGGTTGAAATACGTAAACACCCAGATAATTTCAACCGCGATACAGGCTTCAACCTCAGTGAATCATGGCTACGTATTATCACAGCCATCAGAAAGTGATGGTTTATTGCTGCCATTCGTTCTTCCTAGCATGGGGATAAAATGGCGTCCCTATTACGTCTTAGGGCATTATTTTAAGTTCTTTGTTGCTTTCTCTTAGCATTTTTTGCAAGCTGCTTTACGTCGCACCAATACAGATAGGTCTTATGACGACGATGGAATAGGGAAAGGCTAGGAGTGGGAAGGAAGCGGTCGTGGCCTTCATTAAGGTACATCCCCAGCATTTGCTGATGTGAAAATGGGAAACCACGAAAAACCATTTTCAGGGTTGCCGACAGTGGGGCTCGAACTCTTTATCCCCCGGATGCAAGCTCACAGCTGCGCGCCCCTAACCGCACGGCCAACTCACCCGGTATTTCTCTTAGCAACCACTGATGCGTCGTGTTTCCGTTTTCTGTTTTCTCCCGACGAAGAAAGGCAAGGTACCTTCCAAAACGTACGTTGAATTTGTTTATATTGCCTACTTTATTACGCGGTATAATCTCAAAAATATTTCATCATTAATAATAATAATAATAATAATAATAATAATAATAATAATAATCGAATGGACACTCTTAGGTTCTTATTCCCAGTCACTTAAATGTTGTTCTAAATCCGTTAGGATATACAGGGTTATTCACCTAACAGGTTACACAGAAATAACTTCTAAACCATTAAAGATATCGGTATTCTGTTTTCATATTCGTAAATGGTACCCAGGGTCTTGTAAAATAACCTACTTAGTCTCATGGAGTGATTAATAACCGAGATATTGATACTAACTCCATATTTTTAAATGGAACGGCACAAATTCATACAGCTGGCCTAAAATATCAACTGCCTACCAGTTCAAATATGTAAGTATTTTCAAAATAGGACAATTACTTTTTCAGATATAAATAAGAACAGCATGCGCTGTTTTGCATGCCGCATCAGACGGCGTGAAGTCGGGCAAGGACATATTGAGGCGCAAGCTGCTTCCTGGTCTTGATTCCAGCCACAGAACGGATACCAGGCATGTACTGTAAACATAATGTGATGTACCGTAACATACCCTGGGTGTGCAACGTTATTGTATGACTGGCGAACACACAACGGGGAAGGGAGATTAAAGTTGTATTGTTTTGTTTTGACATGTAATACGTTGCGCTCAGTTTAGCGTTTTTTCTTACGGATGGGAATGGGAAGGATTTGGAAAGGAAGTCGGCCGTGGCCTATTACAAAGGTACCTATCCGGCATTTGCCTGGTGTTGAACATGTGACACCATGAAAATCACTTTCAGGTTGGGCGAGGCAGGACTCGAACCTACGTTCTCCCGAATGCACGCTACTACAGTCGCGTTGGAGCTCTGCGGAGATTAATGCGTGTAAAATAAAACAGAAATCATAGTGTTGCTGCCATCTCACCACGATCAGCTCTGAACATTTGCTTTTCTAAAAGGAGCTCTTCCGGTGTTTTGTGTTATGTTTATTTCTCAACTCGTTGAGTAGTATAAACTGTAACCAGGCAAAGTACTTATTTTATTCCTTTTAAACACATCAACCCTTTCTGTCCTGTCATGTGTTCGCCTTTCATACACACTTTGCAAACCCATCACATTTGTACGGGGTGCTTACATGCCTGGTATCCATTCTGTGGCTGAACTCACTCCCAGGAAACTGCTTGCGCTTCAATATGTTCTTGCCCGACTTCACGCCGTCTGATGCGGCATGCAAAACAGCGCATGCTGTTCTTACTTATATCTCAAAAAGTAATTGTCCTATTTTGAAAATACTTACATATTTGAACTTGTACACAGATGAACTTTTAAATAAGCTGTATGAATTTGTGCCGTTCTATTTAAAATATGGAGTTAGTATCAATATCTCTGTGTTTAATCACCCCATGAGACTAAGTAGCACGTTATTTAACAAGACCCTGCGTACCATTTACGAATATGAAAACAGAATGCTGATATCTTTAATGGTTTAGAAGTTATTTCCGTTTAACATGTTAGGTGAATAACCCTGTATATTTTTGAAAACGAAATGAATATGTGTTGAAAAGGAAAGTGTGATTTTGTGCTGTTGCGTCCCTCTCACCTATTTCTTCAGCACTGAGTTCCACAATTCACGTTTAAACTACCACACCACTGGTATTTGTATTTTTTCGAAAACATGTGAAGAATCACAGCCATGGGTGTACTTATCGCTAAAACAGATACGATATATTACCTTCTGTGACGTCATATTATGAACTACTGCTGTGGATTAAAGGCAGAAGGAGAAGGAGCCAGATATGCATTTGACCTTCTTCACAATCAATAACTGAGTTATGATGATAGTGACATATTTAACCATATCTTGTAAATGTTGGTTTTAACTAGATATTTAGGTTTATTAAAGGTTGACATGCTGTGAGTGATGTGTTGAGGCAAGGAAGTGTAACTCTAATTGCGACTGCGACCGTAACTGATGGCGATATAATTAATCGTATGCTGCTGAAAGCGAGCCCACATCCAATTACAGACGTGCTGTGCTTACTAAGTGCTACATCATAGCCTTGAAGGACCACGTCTCGAAATATCGTCATGCAGGTGGACGTGCGATATGCTCTAAGCTAAGGCATCGCCACTTTACGGAGACAAGAAAAATAATTAACATACATACATACATACATACATACATACATACATACATACATACATACATACATACATACACTGACTGACAGAGCAAATGCAACACCAAGAAGGAGTGGTCAGAACTTTATGCCAATTGCAGGGTAGACTGACGTCACTGAGGTATGCTCATGATGTGAAATGCGCCGCTGTGCTGCGCACGTAGCGAACGATAAATGGGACACGGCGTTGGCGAATGGCCCACTTCGTACCGTGATTTCTCAGCCGACAGTCATTGTAGAACGTGTTGTCGTGTGCCACAGGACACGTGTATAGCTAAGAATGCCAGGCCGCCGTCAACGGAGGCATTTCCAGCAGACAGACGACTTTACGAGGGGTATGGTGATCGGGCTGAGAAGGGCAGGTTGGTCGCTTCGTCAAATCGCAGCCGATACCCATAGGGATGTGTCCACGGTGCAGCGCCTGTGGCGAAGATGGTTGGCGCAGGGACATGTGGCACGTGCGAGGGGTCCAGGCGCAGCCCGAGTGACGTCAGCACGCGAGGATCGGCGCATCCGCCGCCAAGCGGTGGCAGCCCCGCACGCCACGTCAACCGCCATTCTTCAGCATGTGCAAGACACCCTGGCTGTTCCAATATCGACCAGAACAATTTCCCGTCGATTGGTTGAAGGAGGCCTGCACTCCCGGCGTCCGCTCAGAAGACTACCATTGACTCCACAGCATAGACGTACACGCCTGGCATGGTGCCGGGCTAGAGCGACTTGGATGAGGGAATGGCGGAACGTCGTGTTCTCCGATGAGTCACGCTTCTGTTCTGTCCGTGATAGTCACCGCAGACGAGTGTGGCGTCGGCGTGGAGAAAGGTCAAATCCGGCAGTAACTGTGGAGCGCCCTACCGCTAGACAACGCGGCATCATGGTTTTGGGCGCTATTGCGTATGATTCCACGTCACCTCTAGTGCGTATTCAAGCCACGTTAAATGCCCACCGCTACGTGCAGCATGTGCTGCGGCCGGTGGCACTCCCGTACCTTCAGGGGCTGCCCAATGCTCTGTTTCAGCAGGATAATGCCCGCCCACACACTGCTCGCATCTCCCAACAGGCTCTACGAGGTGTACAGATGCTTCCGTGGCCAGCGTACTCTCCGGATCTCTCACCAATCGAACACGTGTGGGATCTCATTGGACGCCGTTTGCAAACTCTGCCCCAGCCTCGTACGCACGACCAACTGTGGCAAATGGTTGACAGAGAATGGAGAACCATCCCTCAGGACACCATCCGCACTCTTATTGACTCTGTACCTCGACGTGTTTCTGCGTGCATCGCCGCTCGCGGTGGTCCTACATCCTACTGAGTCGATGCCGTGCGCATTGTGTAACCTGCATATCGGTTTGAAATAAACATCAATTATTCGTCCGTGCCGTCTCTGTTTTTTCCCCAACTTTCATCCCTTTCGAACCAATCCTTCTTGGTGTTGCATTTGCTCTGTCAGTCAGTGTACATACATACATACATACATACATACATACATACATACATACATACATACATACATACATACATACATACATACATACATACATACATACATAAGGTCCTGATGGTGTGATAGTCAATTGGCATTGTCTCCGGTCTTTCACCTTGGTGATTGCGGTTCCAATGGCGGCCAATGCAAATGGGAATTTTGAAATGAAAGATCACGTTCTTGTGGTTCGGATTCCACTTAAAACTTGAGATCCCGTGGCAGTGATCACGATGTTAAGAGTCATTAAAACTATACACTTGCGTATTCTTTTTTCTTTAAAAAATAGGTCCACCGCGTAATTCTAGTCCTCAATCGATTGTTTCGGGTTCGTTTCTCGGCTCTGCGACTAATTTAAGTTTGGTTTGAGGGGCTGTGAGAGGATAAAAACTCAGATGTCAAGGGACACATTGGAAAGAACAGTAGGTGAAAATCCCTAGTCTCGACCATCGTACGGGTGATTTTCCACTGTTTCCCACTTACACTCTAGGCGAACGTCGAGATGGTACCACAAATATGGGCTATGTTAGCTTTCTTATCAATCCTAGCCCCCAATAAATTTCAAACACACACACACACACACACACACACACACATGCTTCTTTTATCACACAAAACTCATGTGTATGTTCAATCTTCAGCCCTAAGGCTGGTTGGATCCTTAACAGCTCTGCCATCAGCTGTCATAGATGGCCTAGGCATCAATGAAGAGGCGTACTAGGGAAATGAGGAGTGAGGTAGTTTCCCGTTGCTTTCCTCACCGAGCCAGAAGTTGCTATTACATATCAGTCTGCCAAGCCCACTGAAATGCATGCACCAATCCACCCTATGAGCAACGTTTTCACACCATTCATAGCAGGGACTAGCTGCATAAGGAATGGCATTACTAGCATCGCTCATACCTCAGTCACTTTCACATTGTCAAAGCCAAAGATAAGACAGAGACAGATCAATGAAAGTAACAAAATTGCTCTAGCCCATACCAGAAGACATATTGCACAGTAAACACTAGGTCCTGCCAGCAAAGGCAAACAAAACTCATATACAGTAGGAAATCGAGACACGCTGAAATGTCCCAAGCAACTTTTTGAAGCAACAACAACAATCTTGCACAATGATAATAATGATAATATTAATAATAATAATAATAATAAAAAAGACTAAATTCGGCAAAATTAATCAAGTGAATAACTTCATGTAGGCCTACCTAGGAGAAGTAATTCAGCCATCAGGCTTGAATCGTGAAGTAAATAAGGAAAGGATCTCAAAATTACAGAAGGCCTAGTGTATAGACTCACTTGGAACAGATATAACAAAAATTCAATATCTAGGAATGTAAAATTAAGACATTGCAGCTCAGTTATCAAACCTGAAACTCTATACGCCTCGGAAACCTTGATCATTGGAGGCAGATCACTTATTAAAGACATAGAGAAATAGGAGAGGAAAATATTGAGGAATATCTTTGGTCCAGTCTTCCCAGAGGGAATCTTGATGAAACGGATGTCTCGGGAGCTTTATAACCATTCTGAAATGATCACAGATACCATCAGGAAAAGTTGATTCAAGTTCTATGGCTACATTCTCAGAATGAACAATGACAGGCTCACCAAAAGGATTCTCAGCCTTGCTCTCTCAATGAAAGTCATGAACAGCTGGCTGAGTGAAATACAAAAAGACCTTCAGGAAATTGGCATCCCACTGGAAATTGTTCAAGATCGACTGCAGTTCAAACAAGCAGTCAACAACCATAATTTTGCTGAGGAAATGAATACTAGGACCAATAAATCATGGACTGAAGAACGGAGGAAAATGTTCAGTGCCGAGATGGAGATTTTGGGAGAAGAAAAAAATCAGCATCAGCTAAATAAGTTCTATCGCGCTCCGCATATGTGCATAGCGCTGTAAAATAATAATAATAATAATAATAATAATAATAATAATAATAATAATAATAATAATAATAATAATAATAATAATAATTCTCTTTTATCCATCTCCGTACATGCTGTGAAGTCTCTCGGAGGAGTAGGTGAAGTCTACTACTATTTGTAACCCCAGCACTAAGTGGGATAGAGAAAGTTTAGCCCAGTACTCGTTGACTTTGCCCCCAGGAATTAACATGATACTCTGTTTTGGTGTAGACTGAGTGAACTTCAGGGCCATGTGCCTCTCCAGAAGTGGACATCTCGTTTCTAAAATTTTCGTCTTCTTGGTGGAAAATTGAAACGTCGTACTTTAGGGTGAATCGAGCACGCTAGGGAGGCCCTCGTTAACGAAACAGTATTTCTAAGTAATATTGTCACGAGCTTCTCAAGAAAGCGGTAAAGGTGAGAATGAGGTATGAATTCCACACAAAATTGAAGGTCCCGTGGTTATGGTCAAAATATCCCGATTTTAGGCAAGTGTCGTGTCCATTAAACAAGTCCCATCTACAGCCCCGAAACAGGAGCGTGCTGGCTGGTGAGGCCGATCAGGGACACTAGACTCCACTAGAGCAGTGGCATTCAAAGTGTGGTACGCGTGCCAGTGTGGGCACGCGGGGTCGTCTCAAGGGGTACGCAATTTTTATCGTAGCTTCTGACTGTTTTCAGTGAGCAGTTCAGAAAAAAGTTCAGCCTGCTCATTTTTAATACGATCTTGTTTTGATTTAGTTTTTGGGGGGGGGGGGCGATGCCCGTGGCAATCGACTCTATTCTACATTGCCTCCGACATGCTATTAGTCTAAGAAGAGAAAGATAGCAGGGAGGAGTGGGAGTGCGATACTACAGGAGTATCTGCCTGTCCCCATGCTCAACATGTTACCAGGCCACATGTGGTGATTGGTATCAATAGTGGTGTAATCGGGGAATAAGGGTCAGGACAAAACCACATAGGCAGAAATAGAAAGATGCCTACATGTAAAACCTGACATTTGATTTAGTGTTTTTGTCTACCACTACAGAGATTCCCCTTTCCGAACTACAGTATTAATTCTATTATATGTGTCACTTGTACCTCCCATTGACTAGGAATATAGAAATGCTTACTTATGCTGCATTGCTCTTGTTTTAATTTTGTTTTGTTTCGAAACCGACTTATTGACTTCAATTTTCTCAGTAGCAAAGTTTATAGTACAATAGGAATTGTTACATAATAATACTCGTATATGTATCGTTGCTAGGCAATGATAACCTCGTAATTCCCCTCACGAGAAAACAACGTTTCTCCATTTATCTTGTGAAGGCTTGCCCCGTTGCCTGAGGAGTGAACAGAAGACTCCAATGGTCGAATAATACTGGGCTATCATTAAGCAATGAAAATGCCACGAACAGTTCTCCGGCCATTGCTAACGGCTCAGTTTTGGACTTCTCTTCGGTAAACTTTACTCCGGGGGAGGTTTTCTTTGCCTAGCGACAATTATATACAATAGATTACGGTTATTATTGGGGAAACAGGGTGGTGTAGTGACTTAGCTACTTGCCTGTCATCCCGGCGACAGTGGTTTGTTATCCAGTGTTGGTAGGGTGGTATTTTCAGTTGAAAATCCCGTGGTGTCAGGAAGGGCATGCGACCTGTAATCCCCAGCCACAACTATTTCACGCCTCAGTGCATGCAGGGACGCTGAGCAAGCGAGATAAGCTGCGGAAGATGATGATGGTTATAGTTAATATTTTTTGGCAACCAACAACTATAATTTTTTTTATTTCTGGTATATCTAATCGCAATATACTCGTACTTCGGCGGTACGAAGGCCAAAAAGAGTGGATTTTGGGGATACGACAACCAAAAGTTTGAATATCACTGCACTAGAGGATTGTGGCAAGGATTGCATTCATGGAAAACGGTCGCTGGTGACGATACTTTGCCCTGTATTAGTGTGTTGTACGCACAGACGTCTCTTAAGTATAAACAGAACACTATAATCTTGAAATTCTTACGAAAGTATTATAACGTTCAATTCATATTAGAGGTGATATTAAAAACAATATATTCGTTCATATTTCATATAATTGAATTGAATTGAATTTATTGATCATGATTTACATGCCACTGAGACTGAAAAGCCCCTTTATGTAGCGTCTTCTTATAATACAATGCAGATTTATGAAAACAGTAACTACATTTTTATAATATTAAAGTATTAAACTAAACAAGAAACTAAAAAATAAATGAAAATACAGATACCAAATCCAGTAAGGTTAAGACATACATTATATAATAAGTAAGAAAGTAAATCATTAAGCCCTTCTGTTATTTTGGACTACATGGGTTTAAAGAATATAAAGCTAAAGCAGAGAAACAATTTTCTTCGAAATATACATATTTCTGATTGTTCGACACAAGAATGCCTGATCTCAGCCTCTTGCCTCTTGGGATTAGGGATGAACTATCATAATAAACATCCTTTTTGCATAAGTGATTTCTCTGTCAAAATAATTACGAATGCATATAAATAGTATGTAATTTTCAAATTCTTGTAGAAAGAAGGATGGGGAGGAGAGAACTTGTGTACAAAGATATGTGTTTAATAACTGCAATTATATTTTTCCTACATTCACAAGACAATATTTGACATCATGTAAAATTTCTGTTAATAATAAATAAAAACTGGTCTTCACTAATCAAAAATATAAAATATGTTTCTTTTATTCAGAGTCGGGTTGTATAAAATATTGATCCATATAGCTTAATAAATATACCTTGTAGAAATGAACGAATAAAACACACAAGAAACTGAAATATAACCGTGTTTTTAAGAAAGGCATTGTCCGTGACTGTGAATTCATTCCTTATGAAATACGGTAATATAAACGGTTACCAGTCACAGGTTGTATTATATGATTTATTTCGCAACGTGTTTCAGAGACTTTGTTTCACCGTCAGGTGGTGAAAATGTTATAAAATTGTTGCTCCGCAGCTTTTAAATGCATATCCTATGGCTGTACCTTAATTAAATCCACGGCTCCTACCTTCCGAGTCCTGCCATTCTCCCATCTCCTTGTCACTGAAAACCCGTATGTGCTAGTGCGACTAGGATAAAATACTGCTATAGGGCGAGTGTTGTCTTTTTTTAGCTGTGCACTCCGGAGGAAAACTGGAATAGGCTATGAACCCATTCAGCATTACCTACACCGTAAATAATACCTCAAAGGATAGATTTAACTCGCAGACAGAGGAGGCGGTAATGGTAAAACATAAAAGTATAACTTGGCAGAAACCAAGTTGATTTATGCTAATGTGATATTAAGGTATACTATTATATGGTTAGTGGTTACTGGGAAACTACGCCAGTTCTTTTATCGGCTGTGTATTAACCTTTTTACTGTAGCTAACGTCCGCCTCCGCAGGGTAACGGTTAGTGTTATTAGTTGCCGTCAGCGGGGGCCAGGGTTCGATTCCGGTACTTCCAGAAATTTAGGAATGTCAGAAGGGCCGGTATGTGGTTGGAATGGTACATGCAGCTCACCTCTATGGGGGGTGTGCCTGAAAAGAGCTGCATTACCTCGGGATGAGGACACGAGTTTACTTTACTGTAATTAATGTCTTATTCTTCTCCTGGCCTTTCATCCGATTTCTTGAAGGTCTGTACCTGAACTGAATTTTGCCCAGCTTTATGGCCGAATGCCCTTCCTGCGTGGAAGGGTGTGTTCAATATTGCGTGTTTCTATGGTGGTTAGTGGTTTAGCATGTTGTGTGTGAATAACGAAATATGTCTATTAAGACGAACTCAAACATCCACATTCCCCGATCCAGATAAATTAACTACACACAGTTCCCTACCTGGCCAGGAATCGAACTCGGGGTACTTTGAACCGGAGACCAGTACGCTAACCATTCAGCCAAAGAGACGAACGTCAACAGGAACTAACTAATGCACATTAATAACCGTTTGTGCCATTGTAATAACATGAGTCCCAGAAAAAAATATTTTCTAACTCTATTTATGCCTCAAGTTGTTAGGATGCAGCTTTACCTCATCATGTGCCAAAAATCACATCATCCACTCTAGACAAAGACGATCATCTCGGAAGAAGGAAAAACCATTGCACGTGGTGTTGTGCAGGCCACCTTTCTAACGAACACTAATGTACACATTAAGTTCCCACCCATCAAAATTCTTTATCTCACGAGCAACCTACTGTCCCTCACTTCGTGGTCGTTGAACGTCAGTGTTATTGATATCTTTGAAAGAGCCACACATTTAATTCACATGCCCAATATCAGCTGTTAATGGGAAACTTGTCCGCAAGAGAACAATAAAAATTTCACCTTTGGGTGATGCAAAAATTATCTCTCTCTGAATATAAAGATCTGTAGAAGATGGGAGTTACATTTTACAGAGGCTACGTTACTAAGGCATTCGCCGATCGTAGTCGTTCTGAGACATGTTTTGATAACTTTCATTGTTGAGAACTTCGCTCAGGCGTGGCAATAGCCACGGAGAGGACTTACACAATTTTTAATAAATCTTTCATCTCCTTGAAACACTCTTCCACTGTGTTAATATTTGAGATAATTCGAAGTGTATAGTCACAATCCTTGTGTATAAGATTGACAAGAGAACACTGACACTGTATATGACTAATAGTTTCCTCATCTCGATTTTTTTTTTTTTTTTTTTTTTGGCTTTACGTCGCACCGACACAGATATGTCTTATGGCGACGATGGGACAGGAAAGGGCTAGGACTGGGAAGGAAGCGGCCGTGGCCTTAATTAAGGTACAGCCCCAGCATTTGCCTGGTGTGAAAATGGGAAACCACGGAAAATCATCTTCAGGGCTACCGACAGTGGGGTTCGAACCTACTATCTCCCGAATACTGGATACTGGCCGCACTTTAAGCGACTGCAGCTATCAAGCTCGGTGATTATTTAATTTAGCAAAGGTACACAGGACTTTTGAATTAATTAATAAATCCGAGGAATGATCAGCAACGGAAACGTTGTTAAGTAAAACTGTATTTGGGAAAAGCTTTTAGCCGTTTCTGCAGAATATTGTCTATTATCTGGTTAAATATGAAATTACATTGTTACGTTCTGATCATAGCCATGCCCTTTTCTAAAGTTGCTTTTTTTCTTTTCTTTTCTTTTCGAAACTTGGAAAATCTCAGATCGCTGGAGTAAAATCGCCACTGGCGTGGTGACATATACATGATCGTCCTGAAGGAGTTAACTTTTGATCTGGATGCATTGAGCCTCAGTGCTTAAGTGCAGGGATTCAATCTTCATTCGCTGCTCGTGGTACAAGTCTTTCATCATTACCGAGCGAGTTGGCCATGCGGTTAGGATCGCGCAGATGGGAGCTTGCATTCTAGAGATAGTGGGTCCGAACTCCACTCTCAGCAGCCCTGAAGATGGCTTTCCGTGGCTTCCCATTTTCACACCAGGGAAATACTGGGGCTTGCCTTAAGGCCAAAGCAGCTTCCTTCACACTCCTAACACTTTCCTACAACATCGCCACCATAAAACCTATCCGTGTCGGTGCGACGTTAAGCAAATCTATATATATAAAATAACTTGTCCTGACTGACTGACTGACTGACTGACTGATTCATCATCGCCGAGCCAAAACTACTGGACATAAAGAGATGAAATTTTGGGGATATATTCATATTAAGACGTAAGTGCTCGCTAAGAGAGGATTTTTGGATATTCCTTCGCTAAGGGGGTGAAAACGGGGGTGAAATTTTAAAATGAGTTGCTCTATATCTCAAAACTTTAAAAGTTTACAGATGTAAAAATTGGTATTTAGAATCTTCTTTAAACATAAGGAAACACGTATTTTTTTGTTTTCAGAAAATCCCAATAGGAGGGGTGAAAAAGGGTGAAAATGGGGAAAAATGGGTTGAATGCCTTTAATCAGGATACCGGTACCTATATCTCAGAAACTGAAGATATTACAGACCTGAAAATTGGTACTTTTGATCTCTTTTAAAAATAAAGAAACACGTAATTTTTTGTTTTTGGAAAATCCAATTAATGGGAGGGTGAAAAGGGGGTGAATTTTTAAAATGAGTGAATCTATATCTCCAAACTTTTAAAGTTTGCAGATGTAAAAATTGGTATTTAGAACCTTCATTAAAAATAAAGGAACACGTATTTTTTTGTTTTCGGAAAATCGCAATAGGAGGAGTGAAAAGGGGCTAAAAAGTGGTTGAATGCCTTTAATGAGGCTACTTATATATCAGAAACTGAAGATATTACAGACCTGAAAATTGGTGTTTGGGATCTCCGTTAAAAAATAAAGAAACACGTATTTTTTGTTTCTGGAAAACCCAATTTGGGGGGGGTGAAAAGGGAGTAATATTTTAAAATGAGTGTATCTATCTCAAAATTTTTAAAGGTTATATATGTGAAAATTGGTATTTAGAATCTCCTTTACAAATAAATAAACACACGAATTTTTTCGTTTTTGGAAAATCCAAATATTGGGGGGTAAAAAGGGGGGAGGGTAAATTTTTTTAAATGAGTGTGTATACATCTTAAAACTTTAAAATTTACAGAATCTCCTCTAAAAATAAAGGAAAACGTATTTTTTGTTTCCTGTAAATCCCAATAGGAGGGGTGTAAAAGGGTGAAAAATGGGTTGAATGCCTTTAATGAGGATACATATATCTCGGAAACGAAAGATATTACAGAACTGAAAATTTGTATATGGGATCTCCTTTAAAAATAAAGAAACACGTATTTTTTAGTTTTGGAAAATCCAATTAATGGCGGTTAAACAGGAGTGACAAATTGGGTGAATTTTTGAAAGACTATATCTACAGAATACCTTGGAAACGTAAAATGTTACAGACGTAAAAAGTGGGTGTTTGTAATCTCCTGTAAATCTAAAGAAACATAGGTGATTTGTGTTTGGAAACTCCACTTAAGGGGAACTCAAAAGGGGTGAAATTTTAAAATGAGAATTTTTACAGTTTATCTCAAAAAACTTAACATGTTACAGAAGTGAAAAATGGTATTTTTTATCTCTATTAAACATAAAGAAACGTGTATTTTTAGCTTTCGGAAATACCACTTGGGTGGAGGGGGGAGGTAAAAGTGACTGAAAATGGTGTTGAATTCTTTTAATTAGGCTACTGATATCTGAAAAATGAAGATGTTACAGACGTGAAATTTGATATTTGCAATCTGCTTTAAAAATAAAGAAACACGTATTCTCGGAAAATCCAATGAAGGGGGGGGGGGGTGAAAGAATTGAAAAATTAATTGAATTAATTGAATGAGAATACATACATCTAATAAAAACTAAAGTTGTTACAGACGTGAAAATTCGTATTTGGATCTCCTTTAAAAACAAAGAAAAACGCGTTTTGGGGGGAAACCATCTTGGAGGGCGGGAGTGTAAAGGAGTTGAATTCCTTTCATGAGGACACATAAATCAAAAACTGAAGAAGTTAGAGTCGTGATAATTGGTATTTAGAAGATCCTTTACTATTAAAGAAACAAGTACTTTTTGAGGGAAAATTCACTTGGGGGGGGGGGGAGTAGTGTGAAATGAAGTGAAAAAGCAAATTATTTTTATGGGGATACTTATATCTCAAAACTGAAGGTAATAGACGTGAACATTGGTGTTTGAAATCTTCTTTAAACATAAGAAACAAGCCTTCTTTTAATTAATTTTTTTTGGGGGGGGGTGCCGGTAAATAAACTTAACGGCGGTGGGGTGTAGAAGGAGGTGAGACCAATTGATTTTACTGTTATTAATGTACTTACAAGGATCCTCGGCAGCGCGCCGGCCTCTCACAGCTGGGTTCCGTGGTTCAAATCCCGTTCACTCCATGTGATATTCGTGCTGGACAAAACAGAGGCGGGGCAGGTTTTTCTCCGGATACTCCGGTTTTCCTGTCATCATCCATTCCAGCAACACATAATAATAATAATAATAATAATAATAATAATAATAATAATGTTCCGGACCGTCGTCAAATGTGCGGACCGCGCTGGAAACGGCTCCTGGACGGGTAATGACTAAGAATGCAGTCCGGCCGCGGGTTCAGTGCCTTCTAGGCACCCAATATGACACCACGCCGGATCTCCTGAAGGATTTTATCCATATTAAAAATGATTATAGGAAAAGATGGCAAAGATTTACGGACCCAACTGACCGGGAGGAATACCTGAGCTTAGCCCGGGAAGTACGAAATCGATTGCTGGAAAGGAAGATAGAAAAATGGGAGGAAACATGCCGTAATCTAATAGAAAACGAGTCAGACCGCGAATTTCGGCGGATTATATATCTAAAACAATAAGCATTCAATTATAAATTTCAGTATAATACCGTAGCGAAGCACGGGTATCTTGCTAGTTATAAAAATAAATCTGTGGCTTAGTTCAAAAAGGGCCAATGTAATTTTTTATCGAAATTTAGATATTCACTGATACAAACGCGTTTTATCCTGGCTTGCAACATGTTAAAAGGACCAATGTCTCTGTTAAGTACTAAACGAACAGTTAACGTTTAATTAAATAAGCCCTTGCCAATAATGTTAGATAACCGATAAAGATTGGAGACCTGGCAATTTTTAAAGAATACGATAGAAACAATTAGCGTTTAATAAGGCGACTTCCACAAATAAAGTATAAAGTTATTTAAAGTTAGTTGTTGAAAACAATAATTGGAAAACTATAAGCAAAACTTCAAATGCTCATAGCTCAAAAACAGGTTTTTTGACATTGGCCCTTTTAGAACCAAGCCACAGAAATATCCAAATAAATAAATAAATAAATAAATAAATAAATAAATAAATAAATAAATAAATAAATAAATAAATAAATAAATAAATAAATAATTTGTTCACATTTTTTGACCTCTGACGATCATCAAGTTGTGAAATTTAACTCATATCTCTAATAGATCATCTTCCTATTCGGAAGCAATGCAACCAAGGATAATATTTTCATCGTGCTCCTATGGACAAGGTTTTCCATTATCAGTTAATATTTGCCCATGCGACCTGGATGTAGTGTGGCGCTTCCATGAACATTGCGCTCTCGCAACCTCGAAGTTGAATATCTTCCTCGTTGGCATTGTGATTCGTCAATACAGAGTTTTCGGTTTTTACTCAGAGAGCTATCCGTAGTGGTGATGCAATTAATGGGAGAGGAATCTCGATAGCAGGGCGACATTTCCACTATCTTCTCAACAAGACGGCCACGGTTCGAATCCTGACCATTGAGTGTTAAATATCTAAAATGAAAAATCATATTCCTATGGTTTGGATTTTACTTAAAACTCGAAATCCTGCAGCTATGATCTCGATATCAATAGGCACATAGATGTTTTTATTTTATTTTTTCTTATAAGTTGCTTTTACGTCGCACCGACACAATAGGTCTTATAGCGACAATGGTACAGGAAAGGGCTAAGAGTGGGGCGGAAGCGGCCGTAGCCTTAGTTAAGGTACAGCACCAGCATTTTCCTGGTGTGAATCTTGAAAACCATGGAAAACCATTTTCATTGCTGCCGAAAGTGGGGTTCGAACCCACTATTTCCTGAATACTGGATACTGGCCGCACTTGAGCAATTGCTACTATGGAGCTCGGTACATAGAATTGTACTCTTGCATTATTATTATTATTATTATTATTATTATTATTATTATTATTATTATTATTATTATATTTATTATTACTACAAATTTCTTGGGATCGTAGATTTGGTCCAGTTTCACGGCCGCCAACCCTATGTAGAGGGATGTATTCAGTATAGGTTTCTTTATAGTGGTTGATAGTGTGTATGCTAAAGAGCCTCCGTGGCTCAGACGGCAGCGCGTCGGCCTCTCACCGCTGGATACCGTGGTTCAAATGCCGGTCACTCCATGCGAGATTTGTGCTGGACAAAGCGCAGGCGGGACAGGTTTTTCTCCGGGTACTCCGGTTTTCCCTGTCATCTTTCATTCCAGCAACACTCTCCATTCTCATTTCATAGCATCTATCAGTCATTAATAAATCACTTTGGGAGTGGCGATCCTATCGTACTAATAGCCTATATCTGCTTCATTCATTCCATCCCTGACCCGGTCAATGACTGGAAAGCAGGTTGTAGATTTTCATTTTCAGTGTGTATGCTGTGTGTAGATGAAGATATGTATATCAAGAAGAAAACAAACACCCAATCCCTAGAAGAGTCTTCTTGGGCATATAGTACGCGAACCTTTTCTTGAGCCCTGAGCTCCATAGTGCAGAATGGGAACCAGGGCTCAAGAAAATGTTCGCGTACTATACTTGAACCTGTGACCTGAAAGGTTGTAACCTAGACAATTGCTTTAGCCTAAATTGCATTCCTGTGAACCAATGTCCTTTTGGTGCTGGGATTTCATTTTTCGCCTTGTAGATAGTGCTGCAATGTGCGTATGTCTTTCAATAATAGAAGGTAGGGTCCGTTTAGACTGCATTTCTCGCTGAAATCCACCTTGATCCGTGTTATAAATTCAGGAAGGGGTATAATTAATAAATCGCCCTTTCGTTGATTTGTCAATTTATGCATTGTACCGGGAGGTACACCTCCACGCCGCTAATTTAAAATGTGCGCCAGTTGAAACTCCTCTGCTGGAGGAAGTCTGAACTTTATTGACGGTATTAATTTTCTACTTTCTCAGAAGATGTCACTACCTGTAAATTTTGGAGTTTTAGAACTGTGTCATTTTTGATGTGTTTTTGTTTTGCTTGAAGTAAGAAGTGTGAACTTTCTCTTCTAGAGGACACTACTGAAGAACTACAATAGTGCACCCTAGTGCGAAGAAAAAGAACTGTTCTTTGGAGAAAATTTTATTTCAAAAGTTTGTTCTTTGTTAAATTTCTTTCAGTCATTGGTTAAGTTGGCAATATTACCCCTTTCTTTCCCCTTGTTTTAAATCTAGCCAATCCCGAATTTCTGAAATTAATTTTCCACCAATAATGTGTTTCTTCTTCATCTTGTGTAGGGGTTTCTCTTTATTCTCCAATAAAGTGATTGTGGGCGAGTATTCTCATTCCCCTAACGCCTAGAACCTTCCGCGAGGGTATATAAACTGCTGATTTTAGGGTCTCTGCGCCACTTCTGTTCCATCTTTCAGTGTGTAAAGTACATAGCAGGGGGCGGGAAGCGCCTCTTTCTTCGGCAGCGGTCAACAACAAGGTAATGGCCAATTAATAACTTATTTCTTTGCTAGCTCAGCAGTTTAACTCTCGGGGCGGGTCCGAAGCTTTTTCCATTATGTAACCTTCCTTAAAATGTAAAGAAACTTGTATCTATTTCATCTTTTAAACTGCATATCGGGATAGAGAGTGCTTAACCCTCTCGAGCTCCCAATCATATTGTTTTGAGGTGAACTTATTTTTCTCAACCTATTCTTCGTTAATATAATGTAAATTGTTCTTTTCTGAAGTCACCTCTGTAGTATGGGATTAGCCCTTGCATTAACGGCCTAGTGCCAAGTAGGTTTTAAATAAAGTGTATTAGGAGTGCGGAGAGCCTCCTTTCAAGTTGGTATTTTAGAGGCCATATAATTAACCTTTTCTCACTTAATAGGCCTCAGTAGATTGGGTATTTTACCCCTGGGTTTATGTCCGTTGAGGACAGCTCGAAGGTGGAGTTTGGTGTGGCCTGGGAGAGGCTTAAAGTTGAGAGCGAGTAGTTTTTTTTTTTTTTTTTTTTGAAAACTGAGTGTTGTATGCCTCGAGGAGGCTTTACTGTGTAATTTGGAGCAAGTGCTCCAGGGTTTGATTCGGGTCTTCTGCCCCGTTGTTGAAATTTGTATATCGTAAAGTTGGGCTAGTTGCTCAAGAATTGTGTTTTCAGGGCTCGAAGCCCAAATCCTGTAAATACTGTAATTGTACTTTGTTGCCTTGCTACTCCGTACCTGCCATTCTTGTTATTTTCTGAATTTTGGAAAGAAAATATAACCTTGTTAAATTTTACATTAACTTTAATTCCGTAGTTGGAGACCTATTCACACCCGCACCTTCTTTCACCTCTACCTACCACGGAAATCTCCGTAACATGCATCATCATATACATTAGGATTGTGAAACTAATTTTGTAATCCTCCTGCTCTTAATTCAGTGTTTCTTCTTAAATCGATCAGTCTATGCAAGAGATGCGCAGAATTCACCTTTTTTAATGCGGAATCCCTTACGAAATTCCCAAAGCCGAAAATCGTATTTCCTCTTCACTAACATGTATTTTTGATTTTGTTTCCTTCGTGAAAGCGAGAACAAAGCTTGTCATATATAGTTTTCCTTTCTTCCAATTCGACTGCATTTTCAACTGCTTCTTCTACATGTCACCGAGCGAGTTTGACGTGTTAAGGTTGCGCAGCTGTGAGCTTGCGTTCGGGAGATAGTGGGTTTGAATCCCATGGTCGGCAGGCCTGAAAATGCTTTTCAGTGGTTTCCAATTTTTACAACCAGGCAAATGCTGGGACTGTACCTAATTAAGGTCATCGCTGCTACCTTCTCAGTCCTAGCCCTTCCCCATTCTTCCGTCAGTAAGACCTTTCGATATGTAAGTGCGACGTAAACAAGCAGGAAAAAAAGGGCTTCGACATGTAACTAAGCGAAAGTACCTTCGAACGTTTGAAAATGACCACTGCTTCTTGCCAACTTCATTAATCCAGAACTTCGCAGCTTTTCCGTTATAAGCATTAAAAATAGTGGGCCCTTTAGGTTTCCTTTCTGGACTAGGAATGTAGCTGGAACTCGATGACGTACACGGGGACAGACTCGTTGCCTCACTAGATTCCAGGGATTCATGTTGTTATCTCCTTCGTCATCTTCTGTGATCGAAGAACGAGTTTCGCGATCAAAATCACTGCAGTTGTCACTATCACTACTGTTCTCATTTATATCAAGAGACATCTCCGTAAAACGGTGAACGCCTGTTTGATTACTGTCAATTAAATCGTTTTACAAATTGACTCATTTCTTCTTTTAAATTATTTTCTGTCGTAGAAGAAAAAACCTTTTTTTTTGCTAGGGGCTTTACGTCGCACCGACACGGATAGGTCTTATAGCGACGATGGGATAGGAAAGGCCTAGGAGTTGGAAGGAAGCGGCCGTGGCCTTAATTAAGGTACAGCCCCAGCATTTGCCTGGTGTGAAAATGGGAAACCACGGAAAACCATCTTCAGGGCTGCCGATAGTGGGACTCGAACCTACTATCTCCCGGATGCAAGCTCACAGCCGCGCGCCTTTACGCGCACGGCCAACTCGCCCGGTGAGAAAAAAAAAAAAAAAACCTTATACTCTAAATAACGTGAATAGTTCCCTGTAAGGAATACATTGTGACTCTTCTCTTTTATTTTAAACAACCCTTCCAGTTAAATGTTTATAATGGAAACTGCTCTCCGGCTTATCTGTCCACGCACTTTCACGCGCAGGTAGGCTAGCAGCCGGCCACCAGTTAGGGTCGTCCAATTCAACCAGTTACAGTCACATATAATGTATTTCTATGTGTATAGTATGGCCCTAGATTTGCTACTCTTCCAGTTCAAAGCGGCAGCTCATTTTTTTGCATTGCTGCACCCCCCCCCCCCCCCCACGCCTCCTCTCTCCCACTACAACACACGGAATGAACCGTGAAAATTAGAGGTATGATTCGGCACGAAGAGTTTCGATATTTCCTTTGTGAGAATGAGCTGTAGAAGCCATGGCCTTGATTAAGATACTTAGTGCAAAAATAGAAAACCATTGACAACCATTTTCAGAACTGCAGACGGTGATACAGAGCAGCTGCATGACTCGAACCACGTATGTAAAGTTTTATCATGATTTTATAATTATGGATATAGTTCTGAGCTATTTTAACTTTCACCTTCACAAGCTTGGTGTGCGTTAAAAATGAATGAACTTGACCATTGTACATGAACACTAAGGCTACTCAAAATAGGTTCAATTCCGGCTGCTAATCGAAAGACAGCTTGAGATATACTTCGGTAGTTTTATCCACTCTCTTGACGAGGAATAGTAACTTTAAAGAGTCCATGCAGTCGCCAACTTTCACTGCCCGAATAGGGATCTGTCAGCGAGAATGTTACTTGTTAACAGACACACTTAATTTGGAACGAAGGCGGTGAAGTAAGGATATCTGTCACAGCGTTGCTCAAACAGATCGAGTAACATTTAGGAGAGACATGACTGAACCCAGAAAGACATGTGTATTGCAGTCACTACACAAAAGTCCGGCGTGTTGGACTACTTCATCCATGGCTGTAATGACCAGTCCGGTTTAAGAATACAAGGAAATCTATCACGAAAATGTTATCTTTTTCATGTTATTACATTCATTTTATCGTACGTAAGTGCACTTGTTTCTGTATCAATTCATCGGAACAGCGTATTGAAACAACATTTGACCACAGAACTCACTATCAACAGTGTTATTCCGATGAAGCCGACATATTGAGGGACTGTGGTCCAAAGCATTTAAATGAAAAACTAAAACAGTATATTTCCGTCCTGAAAGTCTTATTCTGTGTATAAGTTTTGAATACGTACCGTATGTATATGATTTGTTTTATATGCTCTTTTGTTATAATTACGTATTTATTTTTGTAGTTTTTCGCTAAGTAGGTGAAAGGTCTGGTGATCTCGCAGGCCAAGGCAACTGGTCGACATTCTATAAGAGCATATTAGATGACAGTAGCGGTATGAACACGAGAGTTATCCTGTTGGAAAACACCCCATTGAACACTGCGAATGAATGGCAGCTCAACCGGTTCATTCACCAGTCCGACGTACAAATCCTCTGCCGTGTGGTTCTTGGGATAACGACGAGAGTGCTCCTGCTGTCAAAGGAAATCGCTTCCCAGACCATAACTCCTGGTATAGTTCTAGTGTGTTGAAGCTGCAGACAGCAGGAGAGCAAAATGTATCGAGTTCGTAGCAAGGAAGGCTTCGAGTTCGGTTTTGTGGATCCCGATGCTTTGGCAATTCCATGTTAGTACTCGAAGCCCCTGCGTGTTATTATTATTGTAGTTATTATTATTATTATTATTATTATTATTATTATTATTATTATTATTATTATTATTATTTGCCAGGTCTCTTAGCCAGGGCATTGACAGGGCCGCGGCCAGCATGTTGACTATCATAACTCTAGTGGTTGTGATTGCGGTGTGGTTAAGGTTCGGGAAGACGTTTTTCAGAATTTCATCTATTCCTTTCCTTGAACGCTCTCCCTGCCATGCTCCCTGTGAGCTGCTGTGCACGGGACCGAGCTCGGATCCAGCGTTGAAGTGACGACGGATGCCGACACCCGCGTTCTCGCCTCGCCAAGGCCCGGCACGTTAGCGCAGACCCACTTCCCTACCAAGCCCGACACGCTCCGATCCTCGGAGCCAGTCTTTATCCCGAAGTTACGGATCCAATTTGCCGGCTTCCCTTACCTACGTTAGTCTATCGACTAGAGGCTCTTCACCTCCCAGACCTGCTGCGGATATGGGTACGAGCCGGCGCGACACCCGGATTTTCAAGGTCCGAGGGGAAGATCGGGACACCGCCGCAACTGCGGTTCTCTTCAACAACCCGTAAATACCCTTGCAACCAGGTGCAGAGATCTGTACCCTTTATTTACAATAATATTTAAGTGATTTCTTTTTACGTTTACAAGCTGCTCTCACTTCATCATTCCACCAAGATGTTCGCCTTTTCTCATCTTTACACACAGTTGTTCCTAGGCATTCCCTTGCTGTTTCTACTACAGCACCCCATACTCTGCCCTTCCCTTTCTAACACCCGTCAAGTACACTTTATAATCTCCTATCTCTTCCTCGTTATCTCCCCTTACCCGAATATCACTTACTCCTAGCACATCCAGATGCATCCTCTTGGTGATTCAGCCAGTTCTACTTTCTTTCTTCCATAAGCCGCATTAATATTGATAGCTCCCCATCGAATTCCATTTCGTGCACCAAGTTGTTTCCAAGGAGTCCCTCGCCTGTCAAATGGGAGTGGGACTCCGTTACTCCCATAGGTCAGAAGCTTGCTTAAAATGTTCTGAGCTCCGTATATTCATGAAGCAGGATGCTACACTACTTGCACATAGTCCAAGTGAGGATTGTATAGTCCTAGCCGCCTGAGCACAAGGAGGACCATGACTCAGAATATGTCCGAGATGCCCACTCCCATTCCATAGCACCTGGTATCCCGACTCTCAGGACCACTTACTAGACCACTCAGCCGTTGCCCATGGTTCAAGAACTAGGACGTGACTACAGTAACCCACAGCGAGAAGATGAAGAGATTGTGGGAGAAGAAAAAGGCAACGAGATCGGCTAAATAAGTTCACTCGCGCTCCTTAGTTGGGCATAACGAAGAAATAATAACGAAAAGAAGAAGAATAAGAGGAAGAAGAAGAAAAAGAAAAAGAAGAGCATTTGCCTGGTGTGAAAATGGGAAACCACGGAAAACCATCTTCAGGGCTGCGGACAGTGGGGTTCGAAACCACTATCTCCTGGATGCAAGCTCATAGCTGCGCACCCGTAACAGCACGGCCAACTCGCCCGGTTGTAGATTTCAGGAATGTGTATGATTCTGTAGGTCGTGGAGTGCTCATGAACGTTCTCCTGGAGTTTAGAACTGATGAAATATCCTTGGCTATAATCAAATACAGTAGAGACAATACGCGACACTTACGGATTTCGCCTTGATAAAATGGGAGACAATTCGACGGTGGCGCTCCTAGTGACTTGACCTGAACAAATCGCGCTAAATTCAAATATCAATGGAAATGATATAAGGAAATGGATAAATAAATTACGTCTAGAAAGAAAGTGGTATTGAGATATTAACTTCGAAGTTGCTAAAGCAATTCTGGACAAATGAATGAAGAATTATTTAAAAGGTTATTATTCAAAGACTGAAATTAGACACATAAACAAGATATGAAATTGGCTGCTGTGAAATAGCTTGATCTTTCATTTATGCATTACTTTTTTAGCTTTAGCATTCCTGTCTGAAGTTTTACGGTTGGATTTGTCTTTTTTCTCATTTAAAAACATTGTATGATCACATTAAGACACTTGTCAATAAAAACATCGGTACATTCCTTACACACATGATGCAATAAATTAACATTTAAAAGCTGGACAATTTTCCTCTTAACATGAAGCCTACTAGCAGAAAGAAAATCTATAAAATTCCAGCTTTAATCTGAGAAGAGGGATAAAAGAAAGAAAAGTATGAAAATGTTGTCGATAGTGATGCTTTGAGGAATATTTAAAAAAGTAACATACCATTGGCTGTATAGTCGAGGATTTTTAAAGTCGCTGGCCTGGAAATGATCTGAACAGATCTTATAATTCTTATATAAGCGTAACGTCCCTTCTTTCTTGTACACCCAAATCACTTCTATGACATTTCAAACCCCACAGATCACACCTACAACAACACATCGGTATTGAAGGTTAACTGCTGCACTATACAATAAAATATGCGTAGTACATTTTATGCCAGTTAAAATATGGGTCGAGCAGGTCAGAAGATTATGAAGTACTATAAAAATCTCTTTGTCAGTGGAAGAATATATCTGCAAACACAATATTACTTACATGTTCTTGTCACGAGGGAACCTGAAGAACGACCGCGCATGTTTCTCTACTTCGTAATTACTGCAGCCAAACACAGCACATACCTTTCCCCTCATGTTGAGAGTAGATATCAAAGAATGACACACGCTACTATTTAATTATGTCAACTCACTGAAAACGCATAAATAACACCAAAAACTTCACACAAAAATACACGTGCTCTTATGAGAGAATCAGTCCTGTTCAGGTCTATCCGCTAGAGTGAGCTCCAATAGCAGTCCCTCGATATCTCGCTCAGTGTCGCGTATTGTCCCTACTGTATTTTCTATAATTAGGCGAATTCTCACGGACACCTCTTCCCAAGTTAAATTTATGGGTGAACATTCTAATCCATTTGAAATGAAACCAGACCTAATTCAAGGAGATAGACTTTCTCCACTCCCCTTTAATTGCATCCTAGAATAAGTCAGCAGGGAATGGAGATCGAGAATGACTGAAAATGAAACTCAGAATGAGGTAAAGATAGGTTGTGGGGAAAACGTCCTCATGCTGGACTGTATAGCATTTGTAGATGACGTTGTTCTGCTAACAGACAACCCTCACACAACCAGAAGGCAAGTGGAAGAACTACGAAATACTGCTGCCGAAAGAGGGTTGCGAATTTCGTTTGAAAAAGCATTCATAGACTCAAGAAAGAGCAGATGACACGTATAAAATTGTAACACAGTTCAAAGGGATGTCCATCTCTCATTCATAAATACCTGGGAGAAATTCTGACTCCCATTGGAATGAAAATAATGCATTAAATGAGGCGGTGGAGAGGATCGAGATGGACTTGTAGGTGTCTTGGCATAGTCTGAAGGCCAAGTCCATCTCCATTCAAGCCAAATTAAAACATGACTGCACAGTGGTCTGAATGGAGTACCTTTATGGAGCAGAAACACTGAAGAGGGAGCCAGTCCCTATAAAAAGAGAACGAAGATTCCTTCGAAAAATCTTTGTCCAAAAAAGAAGTCGCAGAAGTACCAACATACTTTTCGGTTGAGATCGAACCAGGAACTCTTATAAAACCTTCGAATAATAATGACGATGAAGAAAAGGAGACTGACCTTTTATGGGCATATTAAAAATATGAACCAAGAGAGGCTGGCCAACTGAAAACTCTTCCTGCAAGAAAAATGGAAAACTCAGCTTCGTTGGCTTACACAGGTGCACAAGGACCTGGCAGAAGTAGGTGTGAAGGAGGAAGAGATAAAGGACGGAACAACATTTAGAGGAAAGGTTGTGGGAGTGAGGGATGTACCCTAAAAGCCACTGACCAGGCCACGGAACATCTCGGGAAAGAGCGAAAAATTAGAAGGATCTTTGGCGAGAGTGCAAAGAGAAGGATAATAATAATGTTATTTGCTTTCCGTCCCACTAACTACTTTTTAAGGTCTTCGGAGACGCCGAGGTGCCGGAATTTAGTCCCACAGGAGTTCTTTTACGTGCCAGTAAATCTACCGACACGGGGCTGTCGTATTTGAGCACCTTCAAATACCACCGGACTGAGCCAGGATCGAACCTGCCAAGTTGGGGTTAGAAGGCCAGCGCCCTAACCGTCTGAGCCACTCAGCCCGGCGTAAAGAGAAGGGTACTCGTCTGCATGACGGAAGGGAGGGAAATGCGTGGCCCACAGATGGCCGTATCGATGAATAAATGAATAATAATACTATAGGTTTTGCGTTCTCTTGTGTACTTTTCCCATTTTAGAGCCACCGAGGTGCTGGAATTTTAATTCAAAGAATTTCATTCATGCGCCTGTAAATCTACCGGCACAAGGCTGGCGTATTTGAGCACCTTTGAGCACCTTCCTGCTACGGCGAAATGTATACATCGTTAATAAGCTAAAAAGGATCAAATTTTAGACAGGGAAGCTGCCTTCTGCGTCCAAATTAAGCGGGGACGTGCACTGTTACCAGATGAAAGTTTAGACATCATATCGTTTGCGGCCCGTAGCCATTGTACACCAAGTACTGACATAACAGTCTCCTCTACTCCTGAACACGCCCAGTAATTTTGCATGATATAATCTCTAACCCTTTGTCTCCATGAATACAGTTTGACGGTAGGCTTGATGTAAGGAGACTGACGGTGGGATTAATTGAGCTCTGTTATTACTGTTGACGTTGTTGATTCCTAAAAGGTGGTTGGGTCATCGCGGTCTTTTGTCCTGTGTACTTATGAATTAGAAACTGTGTTGTCGTGTTGTTCAACTGCGATTTTGAAGGGCTACATTTAACATATCGTCGTTGCCGGGACAAAACCTCCTATGTGGTAATATTTTTGGAGATATACTGACCCGCAGCACATACATTATGAAGAGCGAGAATGCCTTGGCAATATGTACACAATATTGCACCTTAGATGACAGAACCTTACCGGCCAAAGTTTTAAGCTAAAATATTTCACATAGGAGGTTTTGTCCCTGCAGCGACGATATGGTCTCCCATACTTGAAACAGGATGTGAAATAGGGAGTGTCCACCATCATTCTCCAAAGGAAGATTGTTGTTCTACGCAACTGTCGATATCGTTATCATAACCACGGAACCTCCAGATTTACTTGGAATCCGAACCACGGGACTTGCCTTTTCTTTTAAAACACCCCCATGCATTAGCCGGGCCATCAAGGTCCAGAGAATAGCATAGGAGCTACCTGCCCGCCTGACATCGGATCGATTCCTGATTCTGTCACACATTTAAGATTGTTTTGAAGAATTGGAACGGGTATGGGTAGCATAATGAGTAGAGAAGTGATTTAAATAGCAATCCCAGGCATCCTAGAATTGGCTCTCCGTGCTTATATCTTTTAACTCCAGCAGAATGCTGGAATGGTACTTTATAAATAGGTCACGGATACTTTCTTCCTAAACTTAGTCCCAGTTTATCACAGATACAAAGAGTAGTACAAGCACCACAGTATTAATACACACAAAATATAGTAGCCACGACCTTTCTTTTCATCCTAAGTCGGCAGCCTTTCAGTTGTAGTGGAACACTTACTTATGTACTTATGTCCCATAACACTCTTGAAAGCTACAAACCGCGCTTGCCTGGGCTTCTGACAGCAAGTTATTGTCAAGCTGGCCCATGAATGCTCATTTTCGTAAAAAGGCATTTGTTTATAGACGCAATTTAAAAATCGGAATTTCAAGATGTAGACAAAGATATGAAAAATCCTACAAGCACTAAAGAGAACTAATACACGCGTGAACTGTGTTAGATGTTAAGATACATTGAAGTCGTTGTGGAAGGGGAAAGATATAGGACAGTAACGTTTCTTTCGAGGAACCTCATCTCCGTAGCTTACAGCCTACAAATTTTTTTTCATTTTTGCTGTACGTCGCACTGGCACAGATAGGTCTTATGGTGACAATGGGATATGGAGGAGCTAGTAGTGGGAAGAAAGCAGCTATGGCCTTTAGTAAAATATAGCCCCAGCATTTTCCCGGTTTAAAAAAGGAAAACCACGGAAAACCATCTTCGGTGCTGCCGACAGTGGGGTTCGAACCCACTATCTCCAGAATGCAAGCTCACAGCTTCGCGACCCTAACCGCATGGCCAACTCGCCCGGTTTAAAAGTCTTAACAGGGTGGGTAAGACCGTGAATCAAACACCTTCAGTTCGCTCTGATACTGGCTGAGGATGGAATAGCCGTGGTAACTATATTCAGAGGCGTTAGCCAAGAAGTACCAAGCCACATAAGTGAAACAAGAGCAGCAACTTGACAAGAGAGAGGGAGTACTGAAAATTCGGGAACTTGAGGTTTGAACTTGGAATATCGGTTGAGTGCAGCTGCCCAGTCTCGTTCTCGACCGTCAGCTAATGGTGCTCGTTGACCTAGATTTTTCAGAGGAATATTAATTCTTCTTTGGTATTGAATGTGTTCCTGGTCCTTTCGTTAATAGTACTGAAAATACGAGCGGAATACTCCAGAATCTGAAGTAGCTACACCGAATTAGTTCAAGATCTAATATGTATCTTTTCACAATATGTAACGTATATGTATTGAAACATCCTCAAATGTCCCCGACCTGAGCCTTGTTTAAACCTGCTAGATTGAGAACACAAGGACAAAACGACTAACCTATTTGCTTTACGTTGCACGGACACAGACAGGTTTTATGGTGACGAAGGCTGGGAGAGAACCGACGGTAGTTTTATTAACGAACAACCCCTCTGCATTTGCCTGATGTAAAATGGGAAACCACGGGAAACAACTTTCAGAGCTGCCGAAAGCGGGGTTCGAACCCAAGCCGCGAAGCCAACTCGTTCGGTCAGAACGATTAACCGATCATGCTAATGAAGTCAGCTGCCGCGTAAGGTACATTAAGTAAAATAATACCTCACAGCTATCTTAATATACCAAACACAGTACAGTTACACGGGATTTAAAGTGACCAGCATGTACACGATTTTGCAATCTGTCATTCAAACAGCATATGTTTTTGAGAATAGGCTTTAAGAATACAGATAATGAATTTAAGTTTTAAATTTCCTGCTGTTAGTACAATCTAGAGAGAAAATTTAATAATAATAATAATAATAATAATAATAATAATAATAATAATAATAATAATAATAATAATAATTTATATAAATTTTACGTGATACTGGATTACAGAAATGTTGCTCTGAACAGTCAATTTCACGCACGAATAAATCTACTGACTGGGGTCTCTCACACTTAAGAAACCTTAATTGCCAACCAGCTATGCTGAATTCGAGCCACCTTATACATAGGAGGCGAGCGAACATCAAACTCCACGAACCAGTGGACTATTAAGATAGATAGATAGATAGATAGATAGATAGATAGATAGATGTTACTGGTAATAAAGGAAATACTGTAACCTTGTAGTTTTACGTGGCTGTTGATGTTGTAATCATAGCTATGGGATTAGCAGTATTACGTGAATCCGAGTCGCAGGATCGTGACTTTTCATTTCAAAATTCCCCGTGCATTGACCGAAATTCGAACCGCAGCCACTGTGGTGAGATACCATTCAACTATCACTCGCTCTGTGATTATGCATGTACTGTATATATGGAACGAGGGATGGGAATAGTGTTTTAGAAGACGATCAAAGATACCATTATGACACTTATCTGCTGTCAGAAAAGTAAGACACATGATATCCCCATTCATAATGACCACTTAACGGTGTCGTGGCGCGGGTTCGACCCACTCACCTTGGGGTCCTGACGGGCGCATAGCTGCACTAAACGACCAGAAACTATACAGAGCAAGAGGTCAACAACTGCTGACTCATATACGAACGTTCGAATACTAGAGGAATGATTGACCTTGATATACAGTACATAGGGGCATGAACTAATTAGTAGCCATAACTTTGACCCTCATTTCCCACGTAACATTTGGTGCTTCCTTGTGCAAATTACTTCCGCCACTTTACTGTCCGAACAATGTTCTCTCTTTTCATTCCCATGCCAAGTAACCTCTTTCATGACCTCGCACTGTTCCGTTGAACGGTGATTCTTTCTGCGAGAATGTACTTCACCGATTAGTTCATCTCTACTCCAGTCATTCTTCTGCCAATCTCCTACACTGTATTACTGAAAGGGAGTGGAAATATGACATGAAAGTTCACAAAAGCAAGCAATCATTGACCACTAGATTACGTCATTGCTGCTGGTTAATTGAAATGACAAGCAGTCGGGAGAGGTCGATAGTTCAGTGATATCAGCTGTGAGCTTGCATCCGGAAGATCGTGGGTTCGAGCCCCACTGTCGGCAGCCCTGAAGATGTTTTTCCGTGGTTTCCCATTTTAACACCAGGCAAATGCTGGGGATATACCTTTATTAAGGCCACAGCCACTTCCTTCCCAGTCCTAGCCCTTTACTATCCCATCGTCGCCATAAGACCTATCTGCGTCGGTGCGACGTAAAGCAAATGGCAAAAACGAAAAGTTTAGTGATATCGTCACTGGCATCTCACCAAGGCAGCCTTGGTTTGAATATTAGACAATGCATGTGAGGTGAAATTTCAATTAGCCCTATAATGAACAGACTAATTACTTTGTTATACAAATTTCTTTTTCAGTACAACTATTTCTAATGGTATAAACGTACTCCATTCCTTCTGCTCAGTTTGTACTTTTTCAGTTGGTTCAAGCTTTTCACCTTTTACGTAACATATGTGTAACAATGGGTAATAAATGATGCAAGAATAAATTAGAATACATAGGGGGTCTATGCGACGGCCTTCTGTGTTACTATCCACTGAGATATATTTGTCATAGAATAGTAAGAACCATCTAGTAGGAAATATTTCAACGTCACTCTTAAGTAATTTTCGCTAATGTCTTAATATCACCGACACTTGCTACTAAAAATGTTAGATATTTCTGTGTTATAATATTAGAATACAAACTGAAATTATTTCCTAAAGTTTTAGTCATAGGTCTATGGATAAATGAGGAAACTAAACACAGTCAACTGAATTGTGTGAGACTGATTTCCCAATATTCATAATTTATGATTTTTCTTTAGTTTGTCATATACTTCCTTTTTTCGTGCTTCACGTGTATAAACATTAATAATAATAATAATAATAATAATAATGTTATTGGCTTTACGTTCCTGTATAAACATTCAACAGTTACCTACAGTCTAACGTGTCGAATGTACACGCTTCTGATTAGAAAGTTTTGAACTTCCATTCTAATATTTTCTGTGACAAATACGGATGGATATTCAATACAAAACCTAAATGCCTCCGTGGCTCAGGCTGCAGCGCGCGGCCCCTCATCGCTGGGTTCCGTGGTTCAGATCCCGGTCACTCCATGTGAGATTTGTGCTGGACAAAGTGGAGGCAGGACACGATTTTCTCTGGATTCTTTGGTTTTCCCTGTCATCTTTCATTCCAGCAACACTCTGCAATACCATTTCATCCGTCAGTCATTAATAATTTCCTCAGAGGAGTGCGACAGGCTTCGGCAGCCGGCACAGTTCCCATCCTTGCTGCTAGATGGAGGCTTCATTCATTCCATTCCTGACCCGGTCGAATGACTAGAAATAGGTTGTGGATTTTCATTTCCATTCAATATAAAACCTGAAGCTTACCCATAAATAGAGACCTTTGTATGGAACACTTCATTAGATAATTCTGTACTATACCCTACTGAACATGCCTTGTTACATTAACAAGTTACTTGAGGAGTGAAAGTGTGCTCATAACGTACATAGAATAATTTGTTGCTTATATCATTCAAATAATTAATATTATTTGTTTTACGTCACACTAACTAATTTTTAAGGCTTTCAGAGGCGCCGAGGTGCCTGAATTTCGTCCCACAAGAGTTATTTTATATGGCAGTAAATCTACCGGCATGAGGCTGGTGTATTTCAGCACCTTCAAATACCACCGGAATGAGCCAGGATCGAACCTGCCAATTTAATCTCAGAAGGCCAGACCTCAGCAACCCTCATCACGAATTGTTCTGGCTGCAGCTCATTGGTAGGACTAGATACTAGTAATCGAAATATGTTCAGACTTCTAGTTGAAAATCTGCCCGGAACAGTAGCAGATCCCATAAAGGCGAAGGGTGGACCTCTCTACCTTCACCTCCCAATCCCATATTAACGTTCACCCCTGGAAAGTGTGTCACAGCGACATATTGATTACAGTTTCGAGCAGATGTTCGGATACTCTTGACCAACTAATGTATACTCTTTCTAAAATGTCATCATGGTACTGGAAAGCAAGGTGTTGCCTAGCCAATAGATAAATATTTAAATGTGCTAATTGTTATACGCAATGTGTGTGTACTGGCGGAATCAAGACATTCAAATCAAAGAAAGAAGAAGTACGTTTAATATCATTGTTGTAAAGTTTTCTAGCCTGGCAAAGCAGCCCTCAAGGTTTGTTTAGAAGCTATTGTATTCAATGTTGCTTAGTTTGGGTATACTTTAGAGAAGCTCGAGGTAAGTATCAAACAATATGCACGTTCACGAAATGCACAAGGCTGATTATTACAGTCAATATTATCTTTCAACGAAAATGGTCAGCTTCCATGATTACCAAATAATCTGAGTTGATCCCACTAAATGCATTCTTACACGCTGGGTCTTTACGAAGTCTAATGGTGACAATTGAAAAAAGTTTGAGTTCAGGGAATACATACGCGGAGACTTACAAGTAAAATCCCCGTACTCTGTAAGAAATAGGAGGGAATTTTCCTGCCGGTTTTGATGCTTAAATAAAGCACAGTTGCCCATATCATCACCTAATCTATTTCTTCTTCTTCTTCTTGTTACTATTATTATTATTATTATTATTATTATTATTATTATTATTATTATTATTATTATTATTGTTGTGTATAACGTAAATGTTATTTTTATTTTCAGGAAACAATACGTCAAACCACTACCACTGAGAACAGTAAGGTAGGTTCTGTTTATGTATAATAAAGATGTAGATAAAGAATATAATTGATACAGCATGTGGCTTAGCAGTGTGTAAGGACTTTCAGGAACTATATGTATATGTTATCACATCGTACATGATTTGGGTGTGTTATTATTGTTTTACTTTAAAGGAATTCAACAACACTAGAAAGGAAATATGACTTCCCAGTTTTTGCATTCTATGCAAATGGAGAAACCTATCTTTAGCAGTTTAGAACATTAATTTACAAGAAATATTTTCTAAAATCGCTGCATTTCATCATCGTCATTATCATCATTACTTGAATGGTATAACATCTAGGCCATGGATCTCTCACTGCATTTCATACATGCCTACTCGATCATTGGTATCATCTATGTTCTCTTCCATTTCTTTCTCTAATCTTCTCCCTGCCTCTTGCTTGCAGCCGTATTGACCTTCTGATGCAAGTTTTAACTCTTATTTCAGTATGTTTTAGTCTAAGCTAAGTTGTAGCATGACATTAAGTTAAATGAGGTCAAGTATTCAAACCCAGTCCACTTCATATTTTCTCGTATTTCACTGATTAAATGATGCACCATGATCAAAATGGCAGGCCCTAATTTTAAAAAAAAATGTTTTTCCTCCAATTAACACAGATATTTTGAAGCCTGTGATACGCAACTTTAGCATACTGAAGCATCTGAATAGGGCAAGCGCAATATAATAAATAATCAGAAACATATGTAACCACACTAAACGAAGCAGCTGACGACCAGCACATAAATCAAATCTTTACAAGGAAACCACAATAAAGTGTTTCTCCTTTATTCACATTTTTCATGTCATGACAGGCATTTCAAAATACTCATACACAGTTTTTATGATCCGGGCCGATGACCTAGATGTTAGACCCCTTTAAACAACAATCGTTTTGATGATCAGTCAAGTAATCCACCCTATGGGAGCGAGGAAGCTGCCTTAAAAATCACTGAAATACTTCTTGTTGCAATATCGTCGAAATACACCACTTGTAAAAGGTGATCACAGATTTAACTTTCGAAACAAAAATATTTTAAAATTTTTATTCATATTTTGTGTTGTGTGCCTCAATAATTATTCTTCATAAACAATGATTGTAATTAGGGATACCTAATGGAAGAAATGTAGAAGGCAAGTAATTTAATTGCGATTGTGCTTTTGGCTATCAGCACAGGGAGACTATGTACACTGATAAGTAACAGTGAATTTGAACGTAAGTAATGATATTATGAAACACATCACTCTGGAAAATTTTAAGAGCATCCGAAGGAAATAAGAATACGTGATCGGAAGGCTGATGACACAGAAACGTCCTTAGACGCAGTACCTTCCACTATATGACTTTTAAAGAGCTCTAGGGTTGTCTGCTGGAAAAAATCCTAGATAGAGTACCTTCCGTCATATCACTCTAGAAGAGCTGTAGGTTATCAGCTTGAAACGGCCCCTAGATAGAGTACCTCCCACCATGTCGCTCTCGGAGAACTCTTAAGTTGTCCGCCTGAAACGTCCCTCCAGCTGACATGTGACTCAGAGGGCTCTAGAATATCTGCTAGGAAATTCCCTACATGGAGTAACTTCAACATGTGACTGTTAGTGAGTTCTAGGATGCACTGCCTACGAACATGTGATTCCTGGAGAGTTCTAGGTTGTCAGCAAGAAATTTCCGTAGCTACAATATCACCCGTTATCCGCTAGAAATTTTTCTACGTGTCATATCACTCTCAAAGAGTTCTAGGTTGTTTGTTGGAAACTACCCTAGGTACAGACAGTACCAGCCGTCACGTCGCTCTCAGGAGAACGCTAGGATGTCTCCAGTGACAGCCACGCCCGCGAGCTGTCGCGCCAGCTGCCTCCACCCCCCATGGTGTTGCGCCTGCCTCGGCCGCAACATGACAAGACGATTTCATTTTAGATTAAATATTAAACAGCGGCGAACGACAAGCATTATTGTAACCCACACAATGAGCTCACAGCTCTCCTCATTGTGTTACGCAGTGCTGTACGTAGTCGCGTGTAGAGTACCGCTTCTATCCCAACCAGCAGCTCCGGTCTCCAAACACAATGAGCAATCTTTTCATTCTCACATAGTTGGTGTTTTTTTCTTTTCCTTTTTAATAGTCATTAGGCACTTACAATATTTAGACCGCAACTCAAAGAACTGTTCTTTATTCATCTTATTTTGTAGCCTTCATGTTGTGCATGCGAGCTGAGACAGCCTTATACAAATTAAATGCATCTATAGGCTTACTCACTTGGGCATCTATCATGAAGGGATACGGGTGTCGAAATGATATGCTTCGACTCTAGACCATGGTAACTTAAACAACAGTCGTCAGTGGGACTTGCCTTCTACTTAATCGAGAATGGTGATGCTGTATTTTTAACGTTCCTTCAGTTTTTATACATTTCATGAGACCTCGGAATGTTCGGCAGGAGTTCTTTACCGTGGTAAAAACCAAAGAAACGGAGTTATCTCTTTAACACATCCGCAACTGCTACTGACCTTGGTCAAGATCGATCCTACTATTTTAGAAATGGAAGGAAAGCGACCATCCGACTCCGCCAACGTGGTCCACATTCATTTGAGAAAACTATTGGAACAGTATTTACCCGGAGGCCTCGGATTCGATTCCCGGCCAGGTCAGAGACTTTTACCTGGACCTGAAGGCTGGTTCGAGGTCCACTCAACCTGCGTGATTAGAATTGAGGAACTATCTGACAGTGAGATAGCGGCCCCGGTCTAGAAAGCCAAGAATAACAGCCGAGAGTATTCGTTGTGCTGACCACACGACACCTCGTAATCTGCAGGCCTTCGGGCTGAGCAGCGGTCGCTTGGTAGGCCAAGGCCCTTCAAGGGCTGTAGTGCCATGGGGTTGGGTTTGGTTTGATTTGGTTTTGGTTGGAACAGTGTCTTATTTGCATACTTTGCATGTATTTGCCGGGAGATATTTAAAAATGTCTAACAGCCAAAATTGGTCACTTTTTTGTACCACCCAGGTTAAGTCTACAGGCGGGAAAAACAACAACTCCATTCAAACTCAGGGTTTTACCTGACAGGAGGAACTTGATCCATCTTTAATAAGATCTGTTGTGGTCATGGTGTCTGCACTACAACTCTGTTCGGATCCAGTCCTCCAATTAGGACTGTAGTGCCTCTCCTCAAACTGTCGAACACATTGTGAGAGAATGTGTTAGACGAGGCAATTCTGGTACCTGATCTGACTTTCTGGATGGAAATACAGAGGTGCTGGAGTGGATAGAGGCCTCGGACCTTAAAACGTAACAATATCCACAGTTTTCTCTTCTTTATGCTTTTGTATGATTTTTAAATAGCTGCCATTTATGACACATAATAAGTACCTTACTTAATAATAATAATAATAATAATAATAATAATAATAATAATAATAATAATAATCCGAGTGAGTTGTCCGTGTGGTTAACCGCGCGTAGCTGTGAGCTTTCATTCGGAGGATGGTGGGTTCGAATTCTACCGTTGGAATTCCTGAAGATCGCTTTCCAAAGTTTCTCATTTTCACACCAGACAAACGCTGGGGCTGTGCTTTAATTGAGGCTACGGCCGCTACCTTCCCAATTTTAGCTTTTTCCCCATCCTTGAGTCGTCGAAAACTTTCTATGCGTTAGTACGACATTAAACCACTAGCAAATGAATAAAAAAATAAATAAATAAATAAATAAATAAATAAATAAATAAATAAATAAATAAATAAATAAATAAATAATCTATGGTGTCAGCTACCGTGTGTAGGCATTTATAGTTTGACAGTATCTGGCTGCTTAACCGTCAATTTCGAAATTCCATTTTTCTCTAGGCCTACTAGAGGGATGAGTTTTTTTAAATGTCCGGTAAATACCGAACGTGTCACGAGAGATCTTTTACATGCCGACATCATACGGCATGGAGTGTCGTTTGGACTACTTACATCCTTAAAAAATCCGACTACACCTGCCGGGCTTGAACTCGATATCTTTGGATCCGGAGGCATCTTTCTTAATGATTTGAGGCAACTTTCCAAACCGTCGACCCAGTCTTGCAGAGGCTAGTTTCCAGATTATTTTTTGGTTAATTTATTGGTTCAAATATAATGTTGTCTTTCGCCAAGAAAATAGTTTCCTCTCTGTTTATGAACTGAAAGAATGTCACCAACTATTAATACCGGTTATATCACATAATATACCTTATCATACTTAGTTCTCCACGATACCCTATCACTTATTTTAACATACAGGTATACCATCTTCAAGTGCTCTAATGGTTATTTGTCGGAAACTGTGGCCTTGTCATTAACATTCTGGTTAGCCGTATAGCTACTGCTGATTACCTCCATACATTTCAGTAGGTACATTGGACGTAATGTAGATAACGAACGTAGACTAAATGGTAAGAAATGAAAGACACTTCCTTTCATATTCAATGAATTCCACGATTTACTCTCACGTTTAGGTTCGAGTTTTGGCATAACTGAACATTTTCAAGTGCCTTAAAATATCACCGGACCAAGCTAGGATAAAACCAACCATTCTTTTATTATTATTATTATTATTATTATTATTATTATTATTATTATTATTATTATTATTATTATTATTAACAAAAACACTGCGACTGAGAAATATCTCGGAAGCGATGCTTGCTTGCATAGCTACAAAATGAAATGAAAACATACATTCCATACCAAAAACAAGAACAGAATTACACGAAAACAAATAGATTACAAAATATATATTGTGCCCTTTTAAAGGCACCCAAATGCGGTGGTCTTCTTTCTTGATATGTGCGCCGGCTGCTCCTGAAAATGACATTTAAAAAATACCTACCGCCTCATGTAGACTCTTCTTCCTCAAGGGTGGTGCGTCCTTCGATCCCTCGGGTTGATGGGCCACACGTCGCTCGGGGGGTGAGGAAATGAACGATGGGGTAAACTAAACTACTAAATGACGGTACCCAAGACTGAATTAAAATTGAAATAAATAAAATGGTTTATTTAACAAAATTTTGCAAAGTGAAAAATGAACGTAAACTGGTGTAAAGTAAAATGATGTGAAATGAAATTAAAATTGAAACAATTAAAGGACCTGCTTTACAATAAATTAATTATCTGCCTTAATAAATTTTGACTGAAGGTCGATTAAATTTTAGTGTTCTGGATTATATCGAACCACTGTCTCCATGACGATGACATGACAACATTTAAAACTGGTCAGAAATACAGCCACATTTGAATGAAGGATTTATAATACCTTGGAAAATGTCATCTCACAATAAATTCAGTAATTAATTAATTTATTAATTCATCCAATTGACATTGACTTTGAGGTGTCTATCAAATATTTAACCCATGTCTAAATTCATTTGGGAAGCACCCAACTCTAAAATATTAATAGAATACACTAACCATGTGTAATAATAAACGAAAGAGGGAAAAATAACACAACCATGAACATGGTACTTTATCCGTTATATAACCTTTGCCACATATTTAAACTACTCGTGGCTGAAAACAAGAGAATTTATTGAACTGAACACCTGAGTGCTACCACCACTCATTTGCTTTGTTAAACCTTATTCACTTAACTGTGATAGTCTGGACGCTTTAAATTACTTAAATTAATTAGGCCAAGTGCCTCAAGTTTACATCTTAAATGAAAGCGATCCCTTTACATCGTTAACTTTACCTAGTTTGCCGCTATCTGCATTTTCATTGCGAACGCGTATTTGTGGTACCAACTCTAGATGGAGGCAGATCCCATCGTATTTATCTGACTCATTTGCGGCATTTGATACAATTGCTTGTTAAAGATCGCTTCATTTGCCTAACTGAAATGTAGTGGATTTTAAGACTTGGTGATTACAAACTCCTTTCTGGTATGAGCATACCACTACTGTGGTTTTGACTATGAACTAATCGATGATCTCTTACCCTAACACATGAAATCTTATTTACACAAATGAACATGTCAATGGAGAAACACTGCTCCTAAGAAATACTGAAATTAAAATAACCTGACTACACCTATTTTATTTTATTTACAGACATCAAATCAAACACAATTCACGTATCTGATTTTAAAATAATACGGTGACAAAATATATACAAAGAAATGATATCATAATAAAAATCTAGATCCCAAAAATCGCTGCCTAATAAAAATTAAAAATTAAATGTGCGCAATGTAGAAATATAAAATATTACCCTGATCCAAGTAGCAAAATTACGTGAATTTGATGGCAATCTTCTAACCTCAGACTAAAATGTCTGGACATGACCTTATTCAATCTTTACGGACAATAATTATTGGTATTACATGTCATCAATGATTATACTTGACTGTCGAAACACGCATTGATCAGTCGCTCTGTTCACAATTTATCTCGGGCTCTCAATTGCATATTTTCCGAGCATTTATTTTCCCTGGAAACTATTTGAAGCAATACAGGCTTTCCGCCTACAACCATAACACATGTCGTCGCATCTTTAACCTTCTCGGTTAAATTATTCATCTCTCAATTCTATTTATTCATCAATATTCTCGACGTAGTAACTCATAATACGGCCTCGCTCGTATCCGGCGGGCGAAATAACTGTGTCGTTCACGCATCCGTTTATACGACGTTATTAATGACATGGTCCAAATATCACATTTTCCATTTCTCAACACAAAACATCAGGGATATTACTATTACTTTGCTCGTTATTTTGATTATCCACCGTTTCACATATTATGAAATATCAGAGCTAACTTATCAATGGCTTCCTGTCACTAATTAATTAACTGAACTAACGAGATTGCCTCTCAAAAACACGGCTATCCAAATGTGTAACCACGTTACATAAAGAAATTAACTCTTGCGTATCAACCAGATCGTCTCGAAATACAAAGTATGAAAGCTACCGGAAACGGTCGTTTGAGTAATGATTACAGAACATGAAATAATAAACTGAATGTGCGAATAGCAAAAATAAACCTTTAAACTAACATGGCGGCATCCACAAAATCAAAGCGTCAACAAAATAGCACTCATTACCACAATTATTATTATTATGATCACTTTAAAAATTTGCACTACACCGTATGTAAATTTCTTAGTAAAAATAGGATTCTCATATGTCAAAATGACTTACTTCAAAAGGAAACTACCCAAGTAACACTCGCTAACACTTATTTATTATTATTATTATTATTATTATTATTATTATTATTATTATTATTATTATTATTCTAATTTTATAATTACCATCCGATCCGTGAATTATTTACAATCCTATCTAAAATTCTAAACTACATTTTTGATCATCGATTGTTCATAATCCTGCATATTTACATAATTACATTTTGCTCATTTACCTTATTTGTGCTGGAGGCAGGTCAGATCCTCCTCCGGACCCCGTCATGATGAATTTAGTACTTCATCTTCAAGCTGATGTTATCCAAGAGATCACACACGCAAACTTGATGCATCTTTACAATATCGTTGCACACGTCCATATTTATATTATCACTCGCATTTTAACACTCCTACGAAGAATATTCAGTGACACTGCATTGAACACCTGATGTGAAGTCGAAAGTCTGGACTCCGCTACCTGCCTGTTGTCGCCTCTCTCTCTCACCCCTCTCAGTTTGTATGTGTAAAGGATTATTGGTTATTCACCTTCTCTGACCGTAACACTGGACTCAAGGTCTTAGTGCGGCAGCATTCCAATTGTGAAAACAAAGTTTTTCTCCCTGTAACAGGCTTGACTAATTCTGCTCCCAAATATCTCACTTGCAATAATAGTTCTATGAGAGTGTGGAAAAATTTAATGTAATGTTCCCAATGACGTGGAGAATTTTATAATAATCGTCCTCCAAAATATGACTTTTCCACGAAATATACAAGCTACACGTGAAATAGGGAAAATGTTATGCAGCTACGTGTTACAACGAGATTCAATGTTCACCTCGGTCCTAGCACTTTAAATTCATTTATGGCAAGTGTTGAGAATATAACTACCATTGTCATTTGTTAATTTAATTGCCTGATTATATCTGCATAATCTAAAGCTGAATAAAAGTTTGTCAAAGTGTTCATTTCGGCTAAGAGATTACTCACACAAATAAATACATTACTCACTCGGATGTCAACTACTGTATAAGACACTGAAGATTCTTACAAGACCGCAAATTCTCACAGGACTGCGATTCACCACGAGACTGAAGATTTCCTACGAGACTGAGATTTCGTACAAGACTGAGGTTTCGTACAAGACTGACGTTCACCACACTGGTGTCTTCGTTTTTGTAAACAGTCCTCCCCCACTTCGAAAATAGTTCTGTGGAAGGGATGTGGCGTATTAATCCTGGACTGATTTATCATGTGTCCGTAGGTTAGAATTTTAGAAAATGTGCTCAAAACATTCCTAGTTTTGGTCCGATTTATGTGTTACATTGCGTTATGAGAAACGATCACAGGTTAATTCATACGACGTCGCGCGTCACTGGCTCTATTTTCTGTCAGAGTATGACGCCTTCCCGCCATGACGGTTCATTTCCTGGGCGATACCACTTTTCCATGTAAAGTTGAAAATTTCTTATTTAACCACTGATTAACCACACATTTGCACTGATAAATCCTTAAATATTGCTTGGAAGTCAAGACACAATATTTCACAGCTAGTTCGGGCACCAAATCGCGAAATACTGGCTGTAGATTCCCGCTATAACAAGATATTAAAATTTGCAATTTTGTGATTGGCTGAGACGTTCGCGCTCTTAATAGTTTGGATTCTTCCACTTTCTGCCAAGGGATGACGGGTATTATTCGTGTCTCTCTTACACTTCTTAGGCAGGGCAAATTGGACGTGCGGATTCACGTGGGAACTGGATAGAAAGTTTCCACTTCTCGTCGGCATCATAAAACATAATTGGACGTACCACTCAGGCTAGCTACTTCCTGTTCGTGCCTTAAGACGTATTCTGTGGATATATTTTCAGTCTGAACGGCGCCTGGCTGTTGCTTTGTGAGACTGCAATCTTTTCCCAGCCTACTGCTGTATTCTTATATGCGAATTATTAAACATTTAATTTATGCATTAATATGCACATTCGCTTATGGGTGCAATATCAAAACAATAAGTTACATGATATCGAAAGGAGATGAATAAAAATGAAAGCATGAAAACAAGAAACAAAAATATACATGGAAATTTAAAAAAAGCTATTTACAAGCAGTACAATCACAATCAATCGCATATACATTATTATTGATAGGGAAAATATCAAGAACATCAGTCCTGACGACTGGGTTTTATAGTAGGATTAACCTGTGTTCGTTTCTTGTCACCTTGAAAGGGAGATGTTTAAATCCATGCAGAATCGAGTCATTCGAAGAAATAACACTATGTCCATTTTAGGGTATATGATATGGAGCTTAGTACTTTTGAATGATGTTGCTGAACACCTGCCCTTTTGTACAGGTACGTCTAAATCGAATTTCTCCTTCTCTCCCTTTTTCTGTTCCTAAAATTTAATCAGCATGAGTGCAAACAAATAATTAGATAAACACACACACACATATATAAACTGGCTAAGATCGTGGTTAGAGCAGTTTCCACCAAGACGACCGATGTTCGAATCCCGATGGGTCTCGGGTTGGAATTTTTACCCAGAATGAGCCAAGGTGGCACATGTGACCCCAGTAATACGTGGGACAAGCAGAAGAAACGTTACATTTGGAACCTCGTCATAATATATGGATTAGAGTGGTTATCGGTATGCCTGGATATGTTTGCCCCCAGTAATTACCCTGATACTTATTTCTATTGTAAGCTGATTGAACCCAAGGGCCATGTGCCTGCTCAGAAAGTATGTGGTTGAGTAGACCCCTGGTGAACTACTGGTGAACTAAGGAATACACAAAGGAGTACAATATTAGACAGTCTTACTTACCACTTAATATAATCTATGATTTTTTAACATTTATAGTATCCACTTGAACGGAAGCAAATGCAAGTGCATTATTTACTGACGAATGTTCCGGAAGGAATTTTTGGTTTTACTATCAAGCTTTTAACTGATAATTACAGCATACCATGACATAACACAGGCGTCCCAGCGGCCAAAATGTGAAGTGGACCTCAATGATGGCGCGTTATTTTCTTACAGCAACAGCATTTGCAAATCGCACACTTCATAAAAAAATTAAATTCATTTTTAAAGAAACTATCAATATTTATGACATGAGAGTGCAATTCGTCACTGCTAATCTCTATTCTCTTTCTTTTGAATGCTCATTTGTTACGATCGGTCACTTGTGAGCGCCGCAAAAGAGATCTATACCACTGAAATGATATATATGATTTTGTATGCAATTATAGGGACCTTGCTTAAAGGGAAGTATATTTTTATTAATGTCGAGGCAAGTGGTGTTTCTGAAATATATACTAATTTCAAAAGGAAACAAGGTAATCATTTAATCATTCAATTATTAATGTGTCTTCAATATTGGTGTAATATGAGATTATATTATTGAATAATACACAATAGCAGGAAAATAGTATATGATTTGCATATTTTCTCAATTTTTAAATTTATGAACTTCACGAAGTCACACAGTTATATTCTAAACTAAATCTGTCTTCACATTGTTTTACATTTCGCTGCACTCCTGTATTCTACTCACGGAACATATCTCCACGTTCAACTGTTGGCCAATTGTAGATTGTTGTGTAAAATGCCTGGAATTTATCTGGAACATACCCTTCTAATTTCTTTATGTCAGCAATTTTTTCCGCACTTGTTGGCACACATGTGTTATATGCAGTTGCAGTCAATACCAAGACGGAATGTATGCATGATAGTACTTTGGAAACCGGTATATAACGTTCCAATCACAGTGCCACGAATTTTACTTTTGTATTCATATTCAAAGAATTCGGACGCCGTAAATGATTGTTTCAGATCCCTGGGCACCATTCTACTGGCACTCTCCAGAGAGAGGTTATTCTTTATTGCAAAATCTAGGTCACCAGTTTTTGAATGCAAGAATATCGCTTGTTGAAACTACCTTCACTTGGAACTTATTGACTTTTGAACTTGCATTCGTGATCATAATTCAACAAATCGCTTGTTATGATACACTCTATCCACTGAACGAATTTTTCTCTTCACTACCATGAAGTCCCTATCACAGGGAATGAATGTCCACGTATTTGGAAATAATGATTAATAGTGAGGAATCGCTCTGAACCTGCCAAAGCCAGGAAAAACCTTACAATGGTACGATTCCTATTTTGCCCGGGGCAACCATCTGAAAAGACTCCGACTCGTTGGCTGAATGGTCAGCGTACTGACCTTCGGTTCAGAGGGTCCCGGGTTCGATTTCCGGCCGGGTCGGGGAATTTAACCTTCATTGGTTAACTCCAATGGCTCGGGGGCTCAGTGTTTGTGCTGTCCCCAACATCCCTGCAACTCATACACCACACACAACACTATCCTCCACCACAATAACACGTAGTTACCTACACATGGTTGATGCCGCCCACCCTCATCGGAGGGTCTTCCTTGCAAGGGCTGCACTCGGCTAGAAATAGCCACACGAAATTATTATCTGAAAAGACATGCAAATATTTAATGTTTTTTTTCGGGATGTTGTTATGATGAAATCTAATAAGAATTAACACACCTCATTTGGGGTCTTCTTTGCCGTTCCTTCATGGTAAACGTAGATTTTTGATTCACTGGTCTTCAGGTTAGTGTATATTTGGTGTAGTTGGTAGGTATAGATTTTGTATGAAGTCAATAGCAATTCCTGCTACTTCCTCTTCATCAGTGCATTTCCCGTTAATTTCACTAATGCGAGAAGAGAACGTAGCTGCCCGTCTCTTGTGCACGACGAGTTCTGCAGCAGCTGTGTCATTAAGCATTGTATTTTTCATTTTAGTTAACAGTTCTCCACATTTGCCATACGTTTCAACCTGTGGTTTTCCGAAACAGATCGAAAATCTCTCCCTGAATATTTACAGAATATACTCGTATTTTACAGCTACTCTATGTTGGGAAATTTCACTTGAAACTGTTCATACATAATTTTTACATTAAACTGTTTGTGCAAATAATGGCGCTCTCGAGAGCCATAGTGGGTTACTTTTTGCGGATAGGAGTTAATATGTTCAGCAATAGCATTTATTTCTCTACCACTTTTCGCATTGCCTGAGCGATTTTTACATCTTTGGTTGGTAGGCGACTTGCCACGTGCGAGTAATTTGCTAATCCTTCGTACTCTCATGTTCGTCGCGCCATGCATGCTTAGGAATGCTTGCTTACATACCTCCATTTTTCCGGTACTACAATTCACAGAATACCTGAAGTTTTGCTGTCTAGGTTTATTATTAGAATCATTCTCTCCTTTTCGCGAACGTCTTCTTCCAATACCCTCGACAATAATCAGCCCTTTGAGATAACCGTCTTGTGCATTCTTTGAATCCATATCATAAAAAGGTGTGAAAAACACTATCCTTGTGTTTTCATTAACATTTTCGAGAACATCTGTAAAGTGAGATAAATATTCTATGTGAACAAGCAGTACCAGCATTTTGCTTGTTACTAATTAACGCACAAAATGTACTCGTACATAAAATCTATCATGGTTAGCGTACCTACTTGCAATCATCACCAATTTGTTTCTTTGGCACTGAAGTTTTCGCATTCCTGCCCTTTAGTACGCGGCCTTTTAATCTTCTCGTGTTGCTATTCCTCATTCCTCACTCCCTTCTTTCGTTTTAATGTCCCCCAATCTCGCATTAATTCATTAGAAGACATGTTGCACGATAATAAACTACATACGGATGACTGTCTTCGCGCGCAAAAGAATCTGTGCGAGAGCTCGTTTGTCACTTATTTCGCTTCTGCCAACACTGAGTATAGAAACAACACTTCTCCAGGACAAGTGTTCTTTCTGTGCTCACTGTAAATTTTGCCGGTCCAAAACTCCCATATCGAGGGCGGGGCAAGTGTTATTTTTCTCATCAACCGATAAAGCTATCCTCACAGAACAGTGCTGCACCTTTAACTCAAAACCGACAATTTGTAGTCAAGTGTTTCTGAAATCAGCGATTCAATTTCTTCGGCTATTGCTAACCTGATGCAGCCTTTGTTAGGCAGACCCTCTAACGACGGTGGGTGGCATTTGCCGTGTACTGCGTGTTATTGTGGTGGAGGATAGTGTTTTGTGTGGTGTATGAGTTGCAGGAATGTTGGGTATAACACAACATCCAGTCCTCGAGCCAAGGGAATTCACCATTTTAAGATTAAATTCCCCGAACCGGCCGAGAATAGAACCTAGGCCGTCTGAACCGAAGTCCACTGCGCTGACCATTCAGCCAAGGAGCCGGAAATTTGTATCGATGATCGTGTAATGTTTGTTGGTGAAGAAGAAATAAATGGGCAATTCACCGCAAGTAACCTTTCTGGAAGGACTGGACTGATCCATTTTGGTGACTGAATGATGATCATTTCTAAATAACCAAGCTAATAGAAACTGGCAGAATCGAAACACCGTATCATAGAGATCGGAGCTGAGACACATCGGACAGGGTCATTTTTTAATAATTGAGCGTGAAGCGGACTATTGTTTAATGCGACTAAAATTTATATCACATGTTTTATTATTATTATTATTATTATTATTATTATTATTATTATTATTATTGAAACTTTACTTAAAGAATTGGATTGCGTTTACTCCTGAGCCGGTATGGAACACTGGAACGTCAGTAACTAAATTTTATTTGTCATAGCTTACGTGGTTGCAAGGAGAAAAGTAAATACAGAGGTAGAACGAACTTCTTTGTGAATCTTGTTTTGTGTGCGTGCAGAATTCTCCAGTCGTCGGTTGGGTTGCCCGCAGGGAGATGTTATTTATAACAAAGGGTCAAAGGGCGCTAGACTATTCATGTCTCATTTCCGCCAGCCTCTTCCCTCTGGGAGTGGAGAATTCATTGCGGCTGATGGTGTTCTTACCAACTTTTACTTTTTTAGTTTGAATGTCTGGCCCATGTATCTACCTAGCTTGGGTTAGAGAAAAGTTGTTCAGCTGTATCATTTCGAGAAACACCTTCTAGGATCTTTAGAATGCGGGTGGTGGAGTACACATGAACATATTGTGTCTGGAAAGATGATTATCATAATGTTGCTGCTCGTACTGTTACATTCTGTAAGATATTTGAAACATTTTCATCGTCAGCCTTGTGCACTTGTGTGTTCTGTCTTTAACCTGAATCAATGTGGTCTCTGTATTGGTGTGTACATTTGTAATTGAGATTGGGAAGGAAACGGCCGTGGCCTAAATATTTGGTACCATCCTGACATTCGTACGCCTGAAGTTGAAGTGGGAAATAACGGAAAACCACGTCTAGGGTTACCGAGAATGGAGTTTTGACCCACGCTTATGCTCCGTTGTATTTCTTGAGGTTAAGTGCCTCCTGTTCCAGCCTTTCACTGAAGTCGTAATTTCCTGGTAGGGCCGGGAAACGAACACACTCCAGCTGAGTGAGAAGCTCCCTAATTAATTGTTACGCAGTGAAGCTAATGGGTAGTGTGGTCTTGTATTTAATGTAGTATATATACACGAAATGTTTAGGATGTGGAGATAACCAGATCAATGTACTTACTGTCTGAAGCTCCGTTTGTAGATCACTGGCATTGTTAGTCTCTGGATCTCATGGTCGCGGGCTCATACCTGGCAAAGTTAATCGAATTTTTGAAGGACGGCGAAATGTCCAATCGGCACCTCATGTCGCACGAAGTCGGCTTGTAAAAGTTCTCTGTTGAAACACTTGGTGATAATCCGACAAAATCAATTAAAACTTATCCACAGGCATCGAGTGAGTTGGCAGTGCGGTTAGGGGCGCGCAGTTGTGAGCTAGCATTTGAGAGATAGTGGGCTCGAACCCCACTGTCGGGAGCCCTGAAGATTTTCTATGTTTCTCCATTTTCACACCAGGCAAATGCTGGGACTGTAACTTAATTAAAGCCACTGCCGCTTCTTTTCCACTCCTAGCCCCTTCCTAACCCATCATCGCCGTAAGACCTGTCTGTGTCGGTGCGATATACCTTAAAGGCAATTGGAAGAAAATTAGCCATAGGTCACCCAACAGTGTTCTGGCTTCGAGAGTAAAACAGACCGTCGCAATTGGCATGCAGGTAGCCTAAATTCAGTAAAATCAAAATGCCTGCACACAGTAGCCGAGGCCCATTATTATTATTATTATTATTATTATTATTATTATTATTATTATTATTATTATTATTATTATTATTATTATTATTATTATTATTATCTATATGTCGTTGATAGCTTTACCGTGAACAACGTTTCTTAAAGTATGCAATCGGTACATCCAGCACGGTGGAGATGGGGTAGCAATTTGGTGAGTTCCCTTCGACAACTTGCCTTTTCGAGAAGCCAGTGGCTATCACACTCCGCACATTAAAGTGAGAGGAATAGGGTCGATAAATAGGAAAACTAATGCAGGGTGAGTATGGTTATTTGTTTCACAAGTTAGAAATAATATATTGTCGTAGAGTCAGAAAAGATCGCTATATAACGATGTTGTGAGATAAATACTGACCCGCAGTACGTAAATGATTAAGAACGAGAATTCTTTAAAACGGATCATGCAATATTGAACATTTTCGGGAAGTTCTAGGCTGAAATATTTCACATCTCGGTTCCTCCAGACACAATGACAACATGTGAAAGTAGTGGAAAGAGAGCATGATTGCTGTTAGGAACAGTTTTTCATTCCCTGGGGCTGGGCTGAGTGGCTCAGATAGTTGAGGCGTTGGCCTTCTGACCCCAACTTGGCATGTTCGATCTTGGTTCAGTCCGGTGGAATTCGAAGGTACTTAAATACGTCAGCCTCGTGTCGGTAGATTTACTGGCACGTAAAAATAACTCCTGCGGGACTAAATTCCGGCACCTCGGCGTCTCCAAAAACAGCAAAAGTAGATAGTGGGACATAAAGCCAATAACATTATTTATTACCATTCCCTGGGAGTTGAAGTGGAGAATCTATTAAAAACTATGTCATGAACGGCCCAGTTCTTTTCTAAGTTCTGTTCCGGAGTGCACCACTTTCTAGAAGCTCAAGCCTACTGAACTGGGATATACTGTACATACCTACAGACCATGGCGACGCGACGTCCAGTATATATTATCTTGACAAGTGGAAAGCAGTTTTAATAAAAGTTACCAGGGTATCAACAGCGTCTCCACTATCAATGATATCATACACACCACTGTGTTATTTAAGAAGTAAAACTAGTCATATCGATCGAGCTGGTTGTGCCGTTAGGAGCGCACAGCTGTAAGCTTGCATTTGGGAGATCGTGGGTTCGAACTCCACTGCCGGCAGCCCTGAAGATGGTTTTCCGTGGTTCCCCATTTTCACACCAGGTAAATGCTGGGGCTGTACCTTAATTAACACCACGGCCGCTTCCTTCCCACTCCTAACCCTTTCCTATTCCATCGTCGCCATTAAGACCTACCTGTTCCGGTGTGATGTAAAGTAAAGAGTAAAAAAGTTCAAAAAAATTAAGCCCTTCGTAATTCTCGTAGTGCATTAATATATACAGTAAAGTTCGCTGTTGTGAACACCACGAAGGAGCCGTGATAAGTGTCCAGATTTCACAGGACGTATTTACTCTGTAGTGGTGATAAAGTGTTTAGCATTGTTTTCTGATTAGCGGTTTCAGACCTATCGAATGATTGAACATGGGTTGAATACATCAGTTTTGATTCAAACTGTCTGACTTTATTTTTACCAGTAGTTTATTAATACCGCTAAAGATACCACGTTAGCATGCGAGATAACACGTCGTTCCAGGAAAATGCACAGTATATCTACTGTGCAGAAAGTATGCATTAAATGGTTTGAATCATGTCATATCATACTGAGAAAACGATCTGGACTTTCTATACTGACAAATGCAAGAGGGAATCATTATCACGCAATGATGTCAATAGGTGTCCGTTCTGGTTCATGTGTTGTGTTAGAGCAGTATTGATGAACAGCAATACGCTATCCAACGTCTTCCCTAGCAGTTTGGCAGCGCGTACACCATTTATTACAGCATGGCTTGTTTGCCTGCTCGCCGTCTTATTGAAGGACGTCCGCTGGAAACCCATCTCGAGTTTACAAGACTGAAATGGTGCATAGAATTATGTAGCTGGAGGAATTGCAAAATATTGTGTTTATCTGATGGACATATTCTTGCCAAAGGACAACTTGACAACGGCGTTTTCGCGAATGCGCTCGTAGAAAACATACCGTATGTATACAGGCGTTATTGGATATGTCAATAAATTAACTCGAAGGAGTATCCGTGCCAATATTACGTAATAATAATGTTATTGACATTACATCCCACTAAGATGCCGAGGTGCCGAAATTTGGTACCGTGGTAGTTCTTTTACGTGCCAGTAAATCTACTGACACTAGGCTGTCGTATTTGAATACCTCCAAATACTACCGGACTGAGCCAGGATCGAACCTTCTAAGTTGGGGTCAGAAAGCCAGCGCCTCAACCGTCTGACCCACTCAGCACGGTTACCAATATTACGAGTATTCATTATATCACTATATAATTTAATGATTAAAAATAGTCACTCACTCACTAAAAAGTGAAAAGGAAGATACATTAATGTCTTCACGGTAAAGACTTAAAAAGTTATTAATTTGAAATTTCAGAAACAGGGACAGTCTGGAAGTTCAGTAACATTTTCTAGCCCATTGCTTGACTGATCCGGAAAACATGATCTAACGAACATATTTTATCCGGTGTACGATGCAAAACCATCCATGCTCAGTCTTGCAGTCCGAACCTCGGGACATATTTAAGCAAGGAAATGCCAGGTCGCGTGTATCGGCGGCCACACGTGCCTTCCTTAGAATTATCAACACGGTATTTCTTCCGTGACCATTTGATTGCCAGATTTGTAACCCATTGAAAGTATCTTGAGCATGATCAAACGGTAAGTGAAGTTGGCTATCAAATAGTTATGAACATTGAATACGAGTTAATGTGAGGATGGTTATTCGATGCCCACGCGAGTATTACATGTTGAACAAGCCGAAGGTATTTGATATTTTCTGCATATCCTGTGCCCATCGCAGTGAAATGTTACTTATTTCTTCCCATTGTGTTAAGATGTTCTTTTAAATGTTCTACGAATTCCATAGTGCCACTCGAGAGTGTTTTCTAGCTAATAACACGCGGCTGATCGCTAAATAACAGCATAAATTAAACCTGTTGCTGGTCGGGTAGCACTGCCAACACGTTAACTCAATAATTTTATCTTCTCTCAAAGATTTTCCAGAAAGTTTAGAAGAAATTAAATACTGTATTTATTTCATGTGCCTTTGCTGGCAGGACCTAGTGTTTGCAGTGCACTATGTCTTCTGGTATGGGCTAGAGCAATTTTGTTACTTTCATTGATCTGTCTCAGCTTTATCCTTGGCTTTGACAATATGAAAGTGACTGAGGTATGAGTGATGCTAGTAATGCCATTCCTTCTGCAGCCAGTCCCTGCTATGAATGGTGTGAAAATATTGCTCATAGGGTCAGTTGGTGCTTGCATTTCAGTGGGCTTGGCAGACTGATATGTACTAGCAACTTCTGACTCGGTGAGGAAAGCAACGGGAAACTACCTCACTCCTCATTTCCCTAGTACGCCTCTTCAGTGATACCTAGGCCATCTATGACAGCTTATGGCGGAACTGTTGAGGATCCAACCAGCCTTCGGGCTGAGGACTAAACATACATACATTTATTTCATAGTTAATGCTCCATGAAAGGTTATCCAATGTTTGAAGAAAAATATTTCCCGCAGTGTTAGCAGTTTTAGCTAGACCAAAGTGAAAAAAATTCTACCCACATATTGTAGTTCCAGGGTCCAATAGAAAAAAGAGGTATTTCGAACTTTACTGTCTAACTTCATGGAAATCAAGGATAGAAACATCAAAATGCATTAAATGTCTATTAAACACAAAGTGCCGAGCTGAGTGGCTCAGACGGTTGAGGCGCTGGCCTTCTGATCCCAACTTGGCAGGTTCAATCCTGGCTCAGTCCGATGATAATTCAAGGTGCTCAAATACATCAGCCTCGTATTGCTAGATTTATTGGCACGTAAAAGAACTCCTGCGGGACTAAATTCCGGCACTCGGCAAGCATAGGAAAATGAACACATCGAATATTGTTCTAATGGACTAAATATCCATATGTGGCTGGGAGGCGTGACCAGCCTTGAGGACAGTAATAGGTACGTAGAGCATTGGGAGATTGACCTTTTGCCCAAACAGCCACGAATTTATAACTTTAAAAAGTGTTTCATCAAGTGTATATACTCCATAGTTTCATTTCATTAAATTAACATTTTTGACTATGATAGTATTGCCCTTAATGTATGACGATTAATATAATTTTAATTTCGTAAACATTAATTAAGTAATTTTGGATACTATAGGTATATTTTGTAACTTCCAGTGCGTTAGTGGATTTGCATTTTGTCATTAAAAAAAAATTGCTTGTGGCTTTTGTCGCACCGACACAGATAGGTTTTATGGCGACGATGGGATAGGAAAGGGCTACGAGTTTGAAGGAAGCGGCCGTGGCCTTAATTAAGGTACAGCCCCAGCATTTGCCTGGTGTGAAAATGGGAAACCACGGAAAACCATCTTCGAGGCTGCCGACAGTGGGATTCGAACCCACTATCTCCCGGATGTAGGCTCACAGCTGCGCGCTCCTAACCGCACGGCCAACTCGCCCGGTGTCATAAAAAATGGATTCTGCAGTTCACTGTTACGTTTTCCTATACTGTCGACTAGTTTTGGAGTAGTACCTACAGTATAGCATAATTTTAGTATGATATATCCAAACACGATATAATGTATCACAATAGTATGACGACTATTGAGGCTTCTCACGTATTGGTAAAATGGCTTGGTGGGTTGGTTTTTCTTGTATATCAAGGGCTATCATCGAATGCTATTAAAATATGTTGTAAGAAAAGAATCCTCGTTAAGTATATAAACATAGTGAGATTTTAAATAACTGAATTTTAGAATTATAACACCGTTTAAGGGGATAATTTAATTGTAAATATAGTGAGGGCCATTTGTTGGTAAGGTATAATTTGTTTTGCGGATGTGATTGGCGTGGAATGAATTATTACGTGCCATGCATTTTGACGCAGTCAGGGATAGCCTACCATAAACCAGTAGACGTAAAGATCGTTTCTCATCGAACGTTTATTCAAGATTTATTAGCTTAGAAGTTGTTCCTTGAGTTTGACTAGATAATTAATACGTTATATATGTCAAAAATACAACTCATACTATGTTTTCTTCCTCGTATGTGCATATAAATTATAGATGTATTGAATACTAATCAGTTAGCCAGAAACTTCTTTCACAATAAAACATATTTGCGGAAATAAAACATATGTATTATGGTCATACATTATTCATGTTTCATAAATCATTTTCATTACCAAATGGAATATAGTTTATGTAATTAGTAATGTAGAGGTTCTGTTGAAAATTTCAGGTGTGGAAAAGAATACCACTCCCATTCAGTATCTTGCTCCACAACGGTTATAAAGAGAGGTAGCTTTGAAACACGTTCCCAAGAATGAACACGAGAAAAGCTGCCACATGGACATTTTGTGGTGTATTCAATATTCTCGACGTTTATAGTTTTGTTTCTAAAAAAATATTAAATTTATTAAGAACTCAAAGGAAAGATGGTTGGCTGTTTTATTCCTCCGTATTGGCAAAATGGAAATGCATTACTTTTGGGCCAATTGCTTTCGTAATACGAAATTCTGAATGTTAGACAAATGTTTATTCCTCAATTGATATATATCTCCATACATTCTCAAGGAAATACTATCCCTAATAACCTCCTTAAAGGTCCGAACTTATTTCAAAATTATCCTGAGTGAATACATTATAATATAAGGAAAACGAAACACTATGGATGAGATAGGGATGTCTTAAAATCAGTTTTTACAATAAAAATCACATGAAAATCTGTAATGATCTGCAAATTACGTTCTGGCACTTGTAACAGGGTGTGCACAAGAGAGCACCGGTGAAACTCATATGGTTGTGGTGTAGGCGTTCAGACAAGCGGTCACTCGATGTGTGGTGCCATACAGGTGTTGAATGCCGTCCCTAGGCACATTTTTGCATTCCTTCTCTAGACTGTGATTACTGATTAGATTTTGGCAAGGACCATCGCAATTAACGACACTGGAGTAAATACCGTCCCAGATAATTCCACACATGCCATACTGGCAAAAGTTTTGGTGACTTCACAGGCAATGGTAAGTTATTTTACCTTGTAGAGGCTGTCGAACTATGGATTTAGGGTTCCATTTGGTATGCACGGGAAAAAATGACAGAAAATGGAACTGGAAGATTTCGTGGACATGTAGGTGGGCTGGCAATGAACCTTGCACAAATATAAGAAACATTTTGAAAGCATATCTCATGGCTGCCCTCATTGCATATGTTGGATCCACATGACGTTCCATACACCAGATAGTTAGGAATGCTTCGTGTCCGTGTCACTGCAGCCTGGACTCTGGAGTGAAGCCGTGACTCGCCCAAGAAAGCAATGTGACGCTAAAATGGTCACAATCTCTGCTCCACAGAAAATGTGATTGACGATAGATTGGTACTGTAAGGTAAACTCGTGTCCTCGTCCCGAAGTGGTGCAGCACTTTATCAGGCACACCCCTAATGGAGGTAAACTGCATGTACCATTGTAACCACATACCAGCCTTCTTGCCATTCTTAGAATTCTGGAAGTACTTGTAATCGAACCAGGTCCTCCTAGGTTGGTAGCTAATAGCACTAACCGTTACGCTACGGAGGTGTGCGCGATAGATCGGTGTCGATGTTAGTTTTTTTTTTTTTTTGCTAGTTGCTTTACGTCTCACCGACACAGATATGTCTTATGGCGACGATGGGATAGGAAAGGCCTAGGAAGTGGAAGGAAGCGGCCGTGGCATTAATTAAGGTACAGCCCCGGCATTTGCCTGGTGTGAAAATGGGAAACCACGGAAAACCATCTTCAGGGCTGCCGACAGTGGGGCTCGAACCCACTATCTCCCAATTACTGGATACTGGCCGCACTTAAGCGACTGCAGCTGTTAGTTTGCACAGAGGACACAGTGACTGTAGTCCACCTGCATTTTATCGCCTCAGAATAACCATAAGTATAAATTTAATGGGGAAATTAATGAAAACTACATCAGTGAGTACATACCGTGTAAGAGAGTTCCTTCAAGTTTTGTTCAATATTAGTAGACTTCAACGTGGGACCCATTTGTTGCCCTGCACACGTCGATTTTATCAGTAGGTTTTACTTCATGTAACAGTTGCAATTTATAGGGGCGCAACTTAAGTCTTACTTACTCCTAATTGTAGACTACGTCTGACCAATGACTTCTTCGGGATCCGAACACACGAAGCATGGATCTGTTCAACAACATCTTCAGAAGTTCTCGGTCTACCTAGTGATTTTGCTTTTAAAACACTACCGGTTTCCTTGAAAGACTTTAGCCAATAACAGATAGTTTTGCTGTAGGTGGTTCACCACCATATTGACGTCTAAAATTACGTTGCGCTGTTATAACTGACTGTGTTTTCACAAGCCAGATAACACACACTACCTAAATACTGGGAGTTGTCTACAATATCCATCTCCTCATCTCCAATTCTTAGATGAACAGTTGGAGAGTTTCTACTCATCACCAAGCCAACTGTCTTCGTTTTGCTGATTTTGAAAGCAAAGGTTGTAAAAGCTTCATGCCAGAGATCTAGTTTAGTTTGTACTTCCGCTTCTGTCTCACCCCATACCATCACATCATCAGCAAAAACCAGGGCATTAGTTGTTGGATCCTTTCTCTTAACCGCTTTTAAAACTTCATCCATTATGATTATGAAGAGAAGTGGTGAAAGACAACTTCCTTGATGGACTCCAGTGTTCGTTTCAAACCAACCTTACCTTCCATCCTGGACCTGGACACAACACTTGGTTTCATCATATAATCGTTGTACTCGTGCTATGATATCATCGGGCACTTTCTTATGTCTCAAACATTCCCATATATGCCTGCGTGGTACATGGTCATATGCTTTCTCGATGTCCAGAAAAACAGTTGTAAGTGATTTACCTTTCCCCCAATACTTCTCATAGAGCATTCTGGTGGCAAAATGAGGTCTATAGTTGATCTATGAGGTCTAAATCCATGTTGTTCCTCCTCAAGTGTAGGTTCAACATATTTTCTAATCCTGCTCTCAAGGATGGATTCGTAGATTTTGAGGCCATGTGACAGCAGAGTTATACCTCTGTAGTTGGTACATTTCTTTTTATAACCTTTTTTCAACAATGGGATGATGACTCGTTGCTTCCAGTCATTGGGTATTACATTCTCTTTCCAGATTCTATTTAGTACCCTGTACATCCATTGTTGACCTTCCTCTCCTAGTGCTTTGATCATCTCAACACTTAATTCATCTGATCCAGTTGATGTGTTGTTTTTCAGCTTAGATATTGCTGTCTCTACTTCGAACCATGTCAGATTAGTGGTATTTGTGCTGCCAAAATCATAAGGTTCGTCGTCTAATGGGGTGACATTTTTATAACAGTTCAGCAGTTTCAAAGTGCCTTTGGAACTCCTGTAATATTTTGGTCTTATCCCTAGTCACCTCACCATTAGGAAGTTCTACAGATTGGATAGATTCATTTTGAGTTCTTCTATTCTTAACAATACTGTATAACAGTTTTTTATTTCCATCTTGCGTTATTTTGGTAGTCAGAACTTCCTTGCATTTCTGCTTTTCAGCTACAACCAACCGTTTGACGTGTAATTTTTTCTTTCTGTAAAGTGACAACTTCTCCTCTATTTCATGTTGATCTCCCCGCGTTCTTGAGTACAAGGAGCAATTCCTTGGAAAGAAAATATTACAGGAAATGCTACTAGTTTAACATTCCAAATCTTCCAGCATCATCATATACAAATCCACACACAAGTTAAGTATTTCCAGTCCTTAACAGTACGGCTTAAGATACTATAGGTTGAGCTTACTACTAGCTTAACATTACTACACCGTCATATACAAATTTACAAATACCTTAAGTATTTCAGAATTTTACACTATGATTTACAGTAGATTGAGCAGTCCAATGCTATTATCTTAGCATTGTAAATAGAGAACGTCCATATACAAATTCACACATACTTTAAATAATAGAAATGCCTTAATACTACAATATATTTAGAGTGGGTTGAGTGTTTCATTAAAATATGACACCACCACATAGAAATTTACACATAATTTATAAAATTTATAGAATACTGGAGTCTATTCTTGAAGTGTCTTACATTTTTGGGAAAAGGCTCTAAGAAAGCTGCAGGTAAATGCATTACAATAATTTCTCCGAATCAAAAACGAATATTTATCATAGTTTTCTGCGATCTACCTTTTACCTTATACGAATAATCTGTCCTGCTTATGTAACCGAGTTTTTCTAGTCGGCTCTTCAACTCTCCCCAAGGTGGCTTTTTCGCGTAGGCATTATACATGGCACATAACCGTGTTCGTTTTCTTTTAGTCCCCAACGTCTCCCACCCAAGTTTTTCTACCATACTTGTCACATTACTTCTAGGATTGAAATAGTTAAGCACGAATCTTGCAGCTTTTCGCTGTACCATCTCAAGTTCCTTAATGAGTCCTGTTTAGTATGGATCCCATACGGCTGCTCCTTTTTCCAGGACTGGCCTAATGAGTGATATATAGCCCTGCACCTTCGCCTGGGAACTGCTGCCCTTATGCTCCCTCATCACGAAGTGTAAGGACTTTCACGCTTTAGAAATTGCACTTCCTACGCAAGTGTCCCATTTTAGATCTCTGTTTACGTGGATTCCTAGGAACTTGCATGAGTCACTCTCTACAAGTGTGTCCGATCCAAGACAATATTTAAAGTCCCCTTGCCTACGTTTCTTTCCCATTCTTATGAGACTGCATTTTCGAGAATTTATATTTTCATTTTGTTATCGAGTGCCTACTTATGAAGTATATTTAGATCGGCTTGAAATAACCTATTAATTGCCAGCATCCTGTATTCTTGTGTATATTATCCAGTCTTCTGCAAACAATCTGTATTCACTTCGAATCTCATTCGACAGATCGTTGATACATGCCGTAAATAGGAGTGGCCATATAACACTATCCTGTACTACTCCCGAAGTTATAGAAACTTTGTTGGAGTATTTCCTACCCAGCTTTATCCTCTGCGTGCGGTTTGTCAAAAATTCCCGGATTCACAGAACCACCCTTTTATCAATACCTACTTATTTCTAATTTTTGGATCAGAATGTCAGGTGACTACCTCAAATAATTGATTTAGCAAAATCAATTACAATAGCATCAACTTACACACCTCTATCTAATGACTCGCTAAAACCTTGAAAGGGCGACAATATCTGGCTCTCGCAGGAGAAACCTTCCCTAAAACCATGTCGACGGCCATTAATGCACGAACTTTTCTCCCATTGTTCCCATAAATATTCTGAAATGAGGTGTTCCATTGTTTGCATAGAATGGACGTAAGGTTAAAGGGTCTATAGTTGTCCGTTAGCAGCCTGTTGCCCCCTTTAAAATTCGGGACTACAGTTGCTTTCTTCCAGTCATCTGGAACTTGCGTATTGTTGAGAGACACAGTAAACAGTAGTAGGACAAGCTTTTGAGTGGTTAGGGCGTGTGTATTTGCAGAGTTTCGCCCAAACGTGCCATTTGGGCTCATCAGTTGGATTGACACGTCCCACCAAGACTCTGCTTAGCAGTGGCAGACCAACTATTTTGGGGGGCGGGCGAAGCCCGCGTTGCAATCGTGATAATCTACATTGCCTTCGACATGCTATTAGTTCTAAGAAGAGAAAGATAGCAGGGAGGAGTGGGAGTATGATACCACAGGAGTATCTGAATGTCCCCATGCTCAGCAGGTTACCAGGCCAGATGTGGTGATGGGTATCAAATAGCGGCGTAATCGGGTAATAAGGGTCAGGACAAATTACTGTACACTAAGTTTGAGTGCAGACTCGGGGTTCCACTCTCTTGTCGTTGCAGCCAATCTTATGTGATTGTTGTCCGTGTGCGCTTCTTGAGGTGCAGGTCGGCAGTTTTTCCCTCGCGTTACTGAAACATATACATAGAAATACAAGGAAAAGGAAAACATATTATATACAGTTTATATACAGGTTTCTTTGTGTGTGTGTGTGTGTGTGTGTGTGTGTGTGTGTGTGTGTGTGTGTGTGTGTGTGTGTGTGTGTGTGAGAGAGAGATGTTTGAGTGGTGTTCGTTTGAATATTTTTTTTTTTTTGGTGTGGTTGACGCCTTAGAAGGGGTGGCTGTATAGTATTTGTTTTGGGGTGGGGTACTTTTTGTATTGGTCTGGGTCGTACCTTCCAACACTCCTGATTAAGGGATTGATTCTGTTGCCCCACGCCTTGGCGCACATTCGTAGCGTTTGCTTTCTAAGGTGGTGTCTTATAGAGCGAGTGTTTGTTAGAGTGCGTTGGTCCCTTATTGCCGTTCCGTAAGGGAGTTTCGCCGCTGTCCGCAGGCATTTGTTTTTGTATGTGCTTGAGGCTGATAATGTTAGTTTTGACCGTGTATCCGCATGCTGGGGCAGCATACATGATGATTGGCCTGATTAGGACTTTATACATGTTGATTGCTACCTTGGTGTTTATACTGGATTTACTGTTTAGTATGGGGTACAGTTTGACAAGCCTTATGTAAACTTTTCGCCTTAAGTCTCTTACATGATGTAGCATCGTTAGCTTTTTGTCTAGGATTATCCCTAGATATTTAGCTCTTTCGTGCCATTCTATTTGCTTGTTAAATAGTGTCAGTGGTTTGATGTTGGCGGGGTGGTATGTGCGTCTGTTTTTACGTGAGAACATCACTGCTTGGCACTTATCTACGTTGACTTTTATGCGCCATTTAATGAGCCACGGTTCTAGTGTGCGCAGCGCTACCTGGAGCCTCTTTCTAGTGCATAGTAGCTGAGGGTCCTGGACGGTAATTGCTGTGTCGTCCGCGTAGAGGTACGTGGTGGTGAGCTCCGTTGTCGGCATATCATTGGTATAAAGGACAAGCAGGATCGGCCTATAGTGAGCCTTGGGCTACGCCCGCTCTGATGTTTCGCGTACTTGATAGTGTTATGTACGTCTACTTGAAATTTCCTGTCTTTTAAGTATGACTTTATTAGCTTTACATAGCCAGGATGGAACTCGCAGTCAATCAGCTTTGCCAACAGGCATTCATGCCACACTTTATCGAAAGCCTTTTGTATATCTAGGAATACCGTTGACAGAGCAACTGCGTAGTTTCGCCATGTTAGCAAATAGGGGTTGCTAACCTGCTAAAGGAGAAGTGAATTTTCCGGTCTCAAAAATATGTACTCCCCATGTAGACACAATTTCAAAAATGGCTTTCACGGCCCCAGATCTTACGATCACGGGAATCAAACCAGCTACTGTGTGGTTAGGCCGTGTGTGTTTGCAGATTTTCGCCCAGGCGTGCCATTTGTGCTCATCATTTGGTCTGCTACTGCTAAGCAGAGTCTTGGAGGGGCATGGCAATCCAACTGATGAGCTCAAATGGCACGTCTGGGCGAAACTCTGCAAACGCACACGGCCTAACCACTGAAAAGCTGGTTCTATTCCCGCGATCGTAAGATCTGCGGCCGTGAAAGCCATTTTTGAAACAGTAAACAGTATTTCCAAATAGCGTAGAAAGCTCTACCTCCCTGTTTCAGAACCTCCCCAACAGTACTATCAGGCCCCGCCGCGCGGTTTGGGTCACATAGTTATCAGTTTGTATTCAGGAGGTAATGGGTCCGAATACCACTGTCGGCAGCCCTGAAGATTGTTGTCCGTTGTTTCACATTTTACACACCAGGCTGTACCTTAACTTAGGCCACGGCGGCTCCCTTCCCACTTCTAGCCCTTCCCTATCCCATCGTCACCAGAAGATCTATCTGTGTCGGTGCGTCGTAAAAACAAACAATCAAAAGCAAAAAAGGCACTGTTTTCCGTTTAATGTACTTTGCTTCTCAGAAGAGAAAGATAGAAGAGGAAAGGAAAGGGTCTTATGGGGATTAATTCTACGCTGCCAAGCCTCCTCTCGGCCTGTGACACGGTCATTAGATAAGATGAGGCTATCTCCGGGAGTAAGCAGTGATCCTCTTGGAACGTTCTGGTAAAGGGGAAGACTTCCGGCAGCAATCTACCAGCGTGACCACAGTCTACGCTAAGAAATTAGATAACATTGTTAGTGTATATTGAAAGTAAGGCTTCAGGATGGAATGTAGAAATCTATTCCGTTTCCTACCCTTGAAGACAAAGGGCTTTTACCGGAATTCACTCCAAAGTAGTGCTGAAAATGTACACTCAACCGCAGAAAAATTGGCCATCGCAGAAGATGACTTTCTTTCAAAATCCTCTTGTTTGAAATACGATGAATATATCGTGTAGGCGGTACGATTTCAAGGATCATCTCTTCGGCCACCGGCTATCCAGAGTTTCTCGCATTTCGAGAATTAAATACTTTTTTGCCGGCCAATTTTTGTGTGGTTGCATGAAATTCTTCCTTTCACTGACCAGGAGTTAACGATTTTTTCCCATGTAAGAAAACAGGAATGACTGTAGCAATCTTCGGTATATTTCTCTAGAATTAATCCAGGCATGGTGTTTATGGCCATGGGGAAAAACAACTCGTCGTTGGTAGCGCTTAAGTTCAGTAAAAGCAAGAGGGTACATTTTGTAGATATATAGAAGGCGTTATGACCCAGTCGTATAGGAAGATATAACGATAAACCGGATTGTTTATGGTATCAGGGGAAGGCTGTTACCTGGTACTACTAGGTTTTGTGTTGAAAGTCAGACTGATGTAGGAGTCTTTGTTCAAAATAGTCACTTCAGTAAGATAATGATATAATTGTTAAGTTATCGGCCATATTATACATGGATCCTATACTGAAGGACACAAATTGGTAGGACAGGTTTCAGTTAGTTGGAAATAATGTAAGCAGATACGCTTATAAAAATCACGCTGTTTTAATGAGGTAGACTGTCGAAAACTTGCCGTCTAAAATGTTGAAATCTTAACGAACATACAGGGATTTTGATGTGAATATCAACATCTTCAATACGAAAGATTATCGACAGATAAGATTTACCATCCAGTTAGATGGGGAAGCGGGCCTCTCAGAAGGTGACGCCGTCTCTCAGGCCGGGAGATTTGTTACAGTGAAGGAGAAGGTGAGGGGGTTGGCGGCCGTAGTCTATACTAGGAACTGTACCGGCATTCGCCTTAGTGCAGGAGAATGGGAATCCACGGAAAACCATTCTCAGGACAGCCGACGGTTAGGGCCAGCTGTGAGGTCCAGTCATGTCCCGTCTCCCGAATGCAGAGGCGTAGAGCCACGGTAGAGCCGTGGCCACCCCTCCTCTGCTCGGTTGGCCGGTCAGAGTGCAGAGCACCGGGCGAGTTGGCCGTGCGCGTAGAGGCGCGCGGCTGTGAGCTTGCATCCGGGAGACAGTAGGTTCGATTCCCACTATCGGCAGCCCTGAAGATGGTTTTCCGTGGTTTCCCATTTTCACACCAGGCAAATGCTGGGGCTGTACCTTAATTAAGGCCACGGCCGCTTCCTTCCAACTCCTAGGCCTTCCCTATCCCATCGTCGCCATAAGACCTATCTGTGTCGGTGCGACGTAAAGCCCCTAGCAAAAAAAAAAGTGCAGAGCTGTTTTCACGGACCAGCCGTGGCCGCTTATGGGTCGAGACCCAGTCTGCATCTACCGACCCCAGTTTAGAGAAAGTAGGCTATATCAAATGAATCTATTTAGTCAATGATGCGGAAGTACTTTCTTCCCTATCACTCTTTTCAGAGACTTGTAACTTTATAACTCTCTTCTTGGCCGCTACCCTTCCATGAAATACAATTGTACTCATTGATTGTGTTTACTCATTTCTATTTTTTTTTTTTTTTTTTTTTTTGCTAGTTGCTTTACGTCGCACCGACACAGATGGGTCTTATGGCGACGATGGGACAAGGAAGGGCTAGGAGTGGGAAGGAAGCGGCCGTGGCCTTGATTAAGGTACAGCCCCGGCATTTGCCTGGTGTGAAAGTGGGAAACCACGGAAAACCATTTTCAGGGCTGCTGACAGTGGGGTTCGAACCTACTATCTCCCGAATACTGTATACTGGACGCACTTAAGCGACTGCAGCTATCGAGCTCGGTACTAATTTCTATAAACGTAACTGAAACACTAATTCAAATCGTGTATGGAGCTATGATTTTAAATCTGTAATACATAGCCATGAATTTTATTGGAAATGAATCACGTGGCTTTTGATGTTATGATCATAGACACGGGACCTCCAGTTTTTACGTGAAATCCAAACCAAGGAAGCACGAGTTTTAAATTTTTAAAAAAATCCCACGTTCATTGGCGGGATTCGAACCACGGCCGCCTTTGTGAGAATACAGTGTTAATCCCACAGGGCTGTCACGTCCATCATATTGCACCACCCGACTTACAATTATGTCAGTCACTACCGTAATATTCGAATGGAAAATGCCGGGTGAGTGGCCGTGCGGTTAGGGGCCCGCAACTGTGAGCTTGCATCCGGGAGATAGTGGGTTCGAACCCCACTGTCAGTAGTCCTGAAGTTGGTTTTCCGTGGTTTCCCATTTTCACACCAGACAAATGCTAGGCCACGGCCGCTTCCTTCCCACTCCTAGCCCTTTCCTATCCCATCGTCGCCATAAAACCTATCTGTGTCGATGCGACGTAAAGCAACTAGCAAAAAAAACGAATGGAATATTAATTGTTGATCTCAGTAAGTGAATAATTACTTCCCCTCCAACTCCTGCCAGTTCTGTATCGCCAGAATTTTAACGTACATTTCCAGAAACTTGGACCACATTCAAGGAAAAATGGGGAATAATGTTTAAATATTTTTCCTAAACACAAAAAAAGCACAGGGACTCTGGATATCTTAATGCAAAAGAGGACTATATCACTGTATAGTGTAGATTAATTTTGGAATGGCCATTGTGAATATTCGAATGATCATTGTGAATATTTGAATGGTCATTTGGACAGAAAAGTTTAGAATTTAATGGTCTGTCTGTCTGTTAAGTCATCAGCCCAGAGGCTGGTTGGATCCTCAAATAACATCACCAAAGGCTATGCAGCTATACGGAAACTGAAAAAACCAATGGCAGAGCCGAAATGAGGCGTACTAGGTAAGATGAAGAGTGAGGTAGTTTGCCATTGCTTTCCTCACTGGACCAGAAGGTGCCACTGCAGCACGACTGATCCTATGAGCAACACCTTTCCTAACACTCGGACACTAGTTGTGCCCCAAATGTCATTACTCAGCACCACCCATACCCCAGAAGCTTCCATATTGTCACAGCCATGGATGAGACTAGGACTTCGGTGGAAGCTACACTTTGCTCTAGCCTGTGCCAAGAGACGGATACAAAAATACTGCATCCATCAAGAAATGGTAATAGGCGGAATTTAATGGTATCATTCATAATGTTAGGGAGGTAAATTCTTACGATTTCTTACACCGTGCTGAATTTCCTCTGGCGACCGCTATGATAGCAGTGTATCGATTTACCTGTGTAACTGTAACTACAGTATTTGAGGTAACGATTTTGAAACGTGTCCTGGGACTTAAAATACAGCAGTGCTCTAACATTTACCTGGAGATATGGAAGATCTCAGATCAGACCACTCTCAGGAAAGCCAGATGTTCGCATGGATCGGAATCGGTCGACTCCTAATTTTCTAACGGCCGTAGAAGCAGGTCTACACTAAGGAATAATACGCGCAGGTGTTTTTAGACAGTATCCTGTTATTACGGAATTGTGCAGGCCTGACTTCCGGCCAGTTACTACGTAATAATATAACTATGAGAACTTGCCAAGGACGGATAATGATACATTCATTCAGATTGTTCACACGCTATCCTGTAGGCGAACACTTTTTATATTTCTGATTTACTCCAACTGCACACTGATATATATTAGAATTTTTGTTACTACATAACATGTTTATACTCTTGTTACCATTCCCTGCTGCAGGTGAACTTGATCACTTTATCTTTAAGGGACTCGACGATGTGTCTTGCACTACCAGGAGTTGTGATTAACTGTGTATTTTTTTTTGCTACGGGCTTTACGTCGCACCGACACAGATAGGTCTTATGGCGACGATGGGATGGGAAAGGCCTAGGAGTTGGAAGGAAGCGGCCGTGGCCTTAATTAAGGTACAGCCCCAGCATTTGCCTGGTGTGAAAATGGGAAACCACGGAAAACCATCTTCAGGGCTGCCGATAGTGGGATTCGAACCTACTATCTCCCGGATGCAATAACTGTGTATTGACCACGGTCTGTTGACATTCTACAACACAGCAGTATGCAACAACATAATTTTCAAAGGGTGTTTTAAAACTAAAACCAAACCAAACCCCATGGCGCAACAGCCCTGAAGGGCCATGGCCTACCAAGCTACCGCGACTCAGCCTGAAGGCCTCCATATTACGAGTTGTCGTGTGGTCAGCACGACGAATCCTCTTGGCTTGGTAGACCGGGGCCGCCATCTCACCGTAGGATAGCCCCTCAGTCGTAATCACGTAGCCTGAGTGAGCCTCGAACCAACCCTCAGATTTAGGTGAACTTCCCTGAACTGGCCGGAAATCGATTTTTAAAACAACATTGCTATAATTTCGATGAGAAGTTTGTGAATTTTATTTCAAAAATGTGAGTACCTATTTACCGTAGCGAGCTGGACAAGCATATAGCTGTAAGCTTACATTCGATAGATTATTTATTTACTTATTTATTTATTTAATTATTTATTTATTTATTTACCATAAATCATACAGACTTTATGGATGGTCTAGTGAAAAGGGCAAGTCCCCATGTACAGTACATTAGATTCTTCACAGACCCACTAAGCTAATATTTACAATAATTACATTATTCACATATGTACACTCATACAGTAATTCATTCACTCGATAACACTTGCAGTCTCTTTCGCCCCCGTTCAAGCACATAGAGAGATTCACCACATCATTTTTTTGCATGTACTGTACACTGTGTTAGAAGCAAGGCTTTTATTTTAGCCGGTAGCCCATTCTAGAGTTGTGAGGAGCGGCCGTAGTAACCGGATTGGTAGGAGGTGGTACGGGCAAATGAAGGGTTCAGAGCCCCATCGTCGATAGACCTAAAATTGGTTTCGTATGGTTTTCCGATTTCGCTACTGCCTGCAGTCGCTATCCTGAGTGGAATTTATCATTTTTATCTCCTACCACTAAACAGGAATGCTTTCAAAGTGCACCTGTATGAATTGTAACCAAGCGAGTTGGCAGTGCTGTTAGGATCGCGCATCTGTGAGCTTGCATTCCGGAGATAGTGGCTTCGAGTGCCACCGTCGGCAAACCTGAAGATGGTTTTCTGTGGTTTCCCATTTTCATATCAGGCAACTGCTGGGACTGGGGCTGTACCTTAATTAAGGCCACGGTCACCTGCTTCCAACTCCTAGCCCGCAAAGTAAATGGTAACATTAAAAAGAAATGTGACCCTTAAAATTACTATTGCGAATATACTCACAATCACCACAACTACACAAGCTGTTTGAGAACATATGTTCATACAAATTCATGGACTTTATTATCAAAGATACCTTCCTTTGATAATGGGCGGATTTATTGTTATGTTATTGTTCCTTTCATTGATGTCGATATTAACAGGTGTCATTAAGTCAGATTTTTTGTCTTCAATGGTTCTTTCTGACGAGCTAATATATCTGCTGACAAGAATCTCTTGCATTTAAACACTCTTAAACGCCAGTTGACTTTGTCATGGTTCGATCGTACGACCTTTGAGAATGGAGACGAACCCCTCATTAATAGCAATACATCAGAAAGTACATAATGACCGAAAGAGTGTGGTTTGCTGCAGACCAGTGACTGTATAGAAACGTTCAAAAGTTACCTACCCCCCTGAATGTCAGACTCACAAAGGAAATCTTCCGTTATTGTTGAAAGAGCACTGGCGTGGTAGTCACTCATGTCCTGTATGAATCATTGTGATGTAACTATGTGCATCGAAGCTTACTCCAAGCACCTGAATCATCGTCTGTGAACCACAACACAATACGTTTGTGCCCTCCATAGAAGGTTTCTTTATTTATTTGCTGTCAGCTTGGCTAACGCGATTTAATGCAGATTTTACCTCTTCAAACTTTTTTTTTACAAGTTGATTTACGTCGCACCGACAAAGATAGGTATAATGGCGACGATGGGATAGGAAAGAGCTAGGAGTGGGAAGGAAGCGACCGTGGCCTTAATTAAGGTACAGCCCCGGCATTTGCCTGGTATGAAAATGGGAAAGCATGGAAATCTATCTTAGAGCTGCCGACAGTGGGGTTCAAACCCACTATCTCCCGAATGCAAGCTCATAGCTAGTGTACGTGTTATTGATTCTACGTTCCACTAACTAGTTCTACGGTTTTCGGTGACGCTTAGGGAGTCTTCGCAGTCTTTGTGCTTCTACATCAGTTGAAGACCGTCCGGCTCCGTGACTAAGTGGTTAGCGTACTGGCCTTTGATCCAGAGGGTCCCGGGTTCGATTCCCGGCCGGGTCGAAGATTTTAACCTTAAATGGTTAATTCCCTTCGCTCGGGGACTGGGTGTTTGTGCTGTCCCCAACATCCCTGCAACTCACACACACCATACATAACACTATCCTCCACCACAGTAACACACAGTTACCTACACATGGCAGATGCCGCCCACCCGGCTAGAAATAGCCTCACGAAATTCACCCGGCTAGAAATAGCCACACGAAATTATTTTATAGTTGAAGACCCAGAATAAAATATTAATACACTAGTCGAGTGCCTCCAAATTACAAAATATCGGACATATTTCACCCACAAACAAATGGCTAAGTTGTTCGTAGTTCCTAATTGACCAGCAACAACGCGAACAATCATAAAAATGACTTGGTTCCCACAACGTGGTGACTGTCTTACTTTGTGCGATGTATAGAGGAAGTGGTCTGAGATTCTAGGAGCAAGCTCATGACTATAATATATTCTACTAGCACTTTTCTATTTGGCCTCATTAAAGGTACCGCCGCCATGACTTGCACTGGCTTAATTAATGCCTACTTGTAACACATGGTCTCAGGGCAGTCCACATAATTTATGGCAGCCTTTCTATTAACGAATGACTTGTGCGGTAAGATACTTAAGATGTACAGTACATTTGCATCTCTGTTGAAATGCATACAACTACTCTATATTCAATATTCTCTGTACAGCGGGATGATTCACCATCGTACGGCAGCACCGATAAAATGGTTTCTCACAGGCCGAAATACAAGTATACAGCTTCATGCAGAGGCACTTCACCTAGCCTGTCCGACTCGTTGGCTGAATGGTCAGCGTACTGGCCTTTGGTTCAGAGGGTCCCGGGTTCGATTCCAGGTCGGGTCGGGGATTTTAACCTTCATTGGTTAATTCCAATGGCCCGGGGGCTGGGTGTTTGTGCTGTCCCCAACATCCCTGCAACTCACACACCACGCATAACACTATCCTCCAATACAATAACACGCAGTTACCTACACATGGCAGATGCCGCCCACCCTCATCGGAGGGTCTGCCTTACAAGGGCTGCACTCGGCTAGAAATAGCCACACGAAATTTACTTCACCTAGCCTGAGTTCGTGCTAAGGCTAGTGATATCCAGGTACTCAGGTAAGAAGAATCGGGTACCTGTATTATCCGGTTACCCGTTTACTCCCAAACTGGTCTTTGTGTTGCCCAGGTATTCGTTCTTTACAATTTTCCAGTCTATAATTTTATGATAATGAGAAGGATGAATGAGCGCCATTTGTTTAGAAATGTTTATCCTAACTCAGTCCGGCTCCATGGCTAGATGGTTAGCGTGCTGGCCTTTAGCCACAGGGGTCCCGGGTTCAATTCCCGGCAGGGTTGGGAATTTTAACCATAATTGGTTAATTCCACTGGCACTGCGGCTGGGTGTATGTGTCATCTTCATCATCATTTCATCCTCATCACGACGCGCGGGCCGCCTACGGGTGTCAGATCAAAAGACCCGCATCTGGCGAGCCGAACTTGTCCTTGGACACTCCCGGTACTAAAAGCCATACGCCATTTCATTTCATCCTAACTCAAAAAGGAATAGAGTAACGTTAGGGTTCTAAAATAAATTGCACTTTATGTAATGGCTGTGATATAAATGACAAGATGTAAGAGAGTTTGCTTCTCCTACATATTCACCAATTTGAAATGGAGGGATTTCGTTATGGGAATAGGTATATGCTCCCTCGCTTCTTCCCCACCTTTAAATTAGTTGCAATAGTGGTATTTTAGTCATAGATTATTATTTAGTCTTAGTTCTTTTATTTAAAGAACATTTGATCAGGCCTACGCTTAAACCTGGCAGCAACACATCATATCTATTTGTTAAAAAGAACAAGGCATGATGGGCCGTTATTTACACATACCAAATCTCTCGAAAAGTTAAATTGACTATTTCTAAACAGACTCGGAATTAAAAAAAATACGTTTAAAAAATTTAAGTATAATTATAAATAATAAAGGTAAGAAAATGTGACCTCAATTTAGGTTTTTAGCAAAGCTCTGTTTCTATGTAAAAAAAGAAAAGGAGAAAATTAACGTCCTCTGTTCACAAGGAGCTACGTTTAGCGAGAGAAGCAATCGCGCAGGGGAAAGAGAATTAAATGTATTGCCGGGAATACAAGCAAGCATTGATTTGTACGTGCAACGGGTACACGGATTTTCAGATCTGTGCCATATGTAACGAGTTCTAGGTGTTTTCATTTCCGGTAACTATCTAACAGATACCCGGGTTCTCAATTACCCCGGTTTCATCGTCAGATACTACTACTACTACTACTACTACTACTACTACTACTACTACTACTACTACTACTACTACTACTACTACTACTACTACTACTACTACTACTACTACTACTACTACTACTACTACTACTACTACTACTACTACTACTACTACTACTACTACTACTACTACTACTACTACTACTACTACTACTACTACTACTACTACTACTACTACTACTACTACTACTACTACTACTACTACTACTACTACTACTACTACTACTACTACTACCACTACCACTACTACTACTACTACTACTACTACTACTACTACTACTACTACTACTACTACTGATTTTACGTCCTACCAACTGCTTTCACTGTTTTTTTGGAGATGCTAAGGTGCTGGAATGTTGTCCCACAGGAGTTCTTTGATGAGCCAGTAAATCTAATAATAATAATAATAATAATAATAATAATAATAATAATAATAATGTTATTTGTTTTACGTCCCACTAACTACTCTTTTACGGTTTTCGGAGACGCCGAGGTGCCGGAATTTAGTCCCGCAGGAGTTCTTTTACGTGCCAGTAAATCTACCGACACGAGGCTGACGTATTTGAGCACCTTCAAATACCACCGGACTGAGCCAGGATCGAACCTGCCAAGTTGGGGTCAGAAGGCCACCGCCTTAACCGTCTGAGCCACTCAGCCCGGCAGTAAATCTACTAACATGAGGCTGACGTATTTGAGCATCTTCAGATACACCATGACAGAACCGGGATTGAACCCACCAACTTGAGCTCAGAAGGCCTGTACTCTAATGCATGAGGTACACAGCTCGGCTAAATTCATACTTTTATTAACAAGTAGAGAAAGGTTAATGTCAAAATATTGGTCATTATACATTAAAATGGCCTTTTAAGTGGAACCTGCTAAATGCTGTCAATCGGCCTGGCAATATAGGTATATTCTGAGGATCTTAGGCTGGGACAAAGGAGATTATGAAAGCCAGGCAGTAGGCTGATGGTGTCGCCACGCTGATCAGGGGCCTACGCAGAAATTATTTTCGGGGGGAGAGTAAGTATTACAGTTTGAGGACTTCTATAAAATAATGTTGGGCGCATATTGTGAAATTAGAAACACTAAATTAAAATTTTCAAAATAACAAAATAATTTCATTAAGACATTTGAATGCATATTGATGATTGCAATGGCAGGCGTCTTCTGCCTCTTTCGGCCACCTCATAGATTATATTTACTACGGTCACGTGTTCTTCTTCGTGTGTATACAAAAGAGCTGACACATTCAATCTTTCCTGTGCAGTCATATAATTCAAATAAACTTTTAAATACCACATTTCATGGATGAAAAAGAGCCTTCTGGTGTGGCTGTGGTTACCAATAAGACAGCAAACAGTTTCAGTACTCGATGTATTGTTGGGAAAATATCACTGTTGTAAAATGTTACGGGCAGGACGATTGCTTTTAGAAGAAAATTGTGTATATATTTATTAATGGAAGCATCAACACAAATACGTAGTTCAAATTCAAAGCAAAACAATTTTAATTTCGTGTGGCTATTTCTAGCCGAGTGCAGCCCTTGTAAGGCAGACCCTCCGATGAGGGTGGGCGGCATCTGCCATGTGTAGGTAACTGCGTGTTATTGTGGTGGAGGATAGTGTTATGTGTGGTGTGTGAGTTGCAGGGATGTTGGGGACAGCACAAACACCCAGCCCCAGGGCCCTTGGAATTAACCAATGAACGTTAAAATCCCCGATCCGGCCGAGAATCAAACCCGGGACCCTCTGAACCGAAGGCCAGTACGCTGACCATTCAGCCAACGAGTCGGACAAGCAAAACAATGAGCTACCGGTACCTCAAATTTTTATTTACTTTCTTGCCACAATTAATCACAAGTTCTACACTTCAAAATGTCGTGGGGGATGGCCGATGACCTTAGATGTTAGGCTCCTTTAAACAACAACAAGCAAATGTCGTGGGAGGATTATTGCCCCCTCTGCATACGCCCCTGACACTGACCACTTGTCACTCAGATATCTGTAGACCATTATTGTCAGAGCACAGTCATATTGACAGGCCAAGACTTCACAGACTGTACCTGCCACTAGATTTGGTGTGTACACCTTTTCGGCTGTTTAAAGATAATATGAAACAACGTTGTAAAATTGGTGCATTTTATGTGTTCTGTGTGTTTCCTTACTTTTGTAAAATACTAGACTTAAAAAAAATATATCCATCTTGAGAGCATAGGGCGTCCCTTAAGCCTGTCAGGACAGGAATGAGTCAAGTCACGAGAAACTAATCACTCTACAAAGCGAGGCAGTATGTATTATTATTTCCACAACGTGTGATTGCTCAAAGATGTCGTGACCTTGTGATAAGTGAAAGTGGTGTTGTGGACTGACAGACGAAACGCCTAGCTCTCTACGTCCCGGTGATTTCGAGTCAACAAGATGAGACTCTGTGAGGTGTGAGGTCTTACCGATCTTCGTTACCATGATCAGCCTTCAGCTGGTACGGGTTGACTTTCGAATCACATACAGTAGGGCAAGATCTGTCACCCGGTTAAGTTGTATATGAAAATGATAGCATAGATACTTCAACAAACATTTGGAATAATGCTGTGAGTTGTGATCCATCCCGTAATGCATCGTATTCTCGGTTGTGTTCTACATGAGTATTACCGTATTATCTATCATTCATTTAATATTCAAATATCTTTATTTTTCTATGGCAACATAACTGAATAGTTTCAGGATATTGTGTACCTAACCTGGTATTCCAACATTTTATTGTGGTGATTGCATTCATATCCATTAGGCAGCTTATATCTTCACCGATTTCAACATATTCCTTCCATAAAATATTAACGACTATTCACGTACGTATATGCATGCCTTTTTTTCTATTTATTTTATAACGCATCTACACAGACAGGTCTCATGGCGACAATGAATAGGACTGGGAAGGAATAGACCTTGGCATTAATTAAGGTGCAGCCACAGCATATGCCTGGTGTAAAGAAACCAGTGTGCTTCTCAACATAATTTAATAGATACGAAGGATTAAAAATAATTAGTGTAAACCTTGTAACTCATACTAATCAGTTGATTATATCTCAGGTGAAATATCCTGTTTTAGTAATTGTTTTAAGTTTTATATTAAATTTTAATTTGTCTTTTCTTTCTTTCTTTCTTTCTTTCTTTCTTTCTTTCTTTCTTTCTTTCCTTCTTAATACGTTTACCCTTCAGGGTTAGTTTTTCCCTCGGCTCAACGAGGAATCCTAGCTCTACCGCCTCAAGGGCAGTGTCCTGGAGCGTGAGACTTTAGGTCGGGGGATACAACCGGGGAGGAGGACCATTACCTCGCCCAGGCGGCCTCACCTGCTATGCTGAACAGGGGCATTGTGGGCGGGCGGAAAAAATATTTCGAGGATGGCTGAGGTGGGAATCGAAACCCCCTCTACTCAGTTGACCTCCCGAAGCTGAGTGGACCCCGTTCCAGCACTCGTACCACTTTTTAAATTTCGTGGCAGAGCCGGGAATCGACCCCTGGGCCTCTCGGGGTGGCAGCTAATCACACTAACCACTACATCACAGAGGTGGACATTTTAATTAGTATTTTGATGTAATATTAGCCATGTAATGCTTCATGTTGTTTTAATCTGACTTAGCTGTCACTCGAAAGTAATTTTAAGAACATAGTAGTTAATGTTTTACATATAAGTAACAGTTAATTGTTGTTAACATTGTAATTGGGACTTAAGACCTGTTACGTTCACAATATAAAATAAATAAATAAATAAATAAATAAATAAATAAATAAATAAATAAATAAATAAATTAATTAATTAATTAATTAACCATATTCGGGGCTGCCGGCTGCGTGGTACGAACCCACTGTCTTCTGAATTCAAGCTCACAGCTACATGACCAAACCACGTAGCCAACTCGCTTGGTACATACATACATACATACATACATACATATTCATTGTAGACTGTCATATCTTTCAGCATTCAGTCTGCAAGCCTCTGTAAATGAAGTAAGCGCCTCCAACTAACTATGTGGCCTCGTTTCTACACCTATCATTAAATAATTAACACTGAATCCAACCATCGTCACCTTGGTCTTCCTCTGCTTCTCTTACCCTCCGTAGTCGAGGACATTATTTTCATAGGTACCCTATCCTCTCCCAATTCGTCTCGCATGACACCAATATCAAAGCCAGGTCATCCATCGAGCTCATTCCTAAATTAGCTTTTATCTCCTCAATTTTTCCCGCCTGTTTGTACTAGCAATCATTCTCGTTACTTGTAAGTGTATTACTACCATCCTTTGAATAAGTTTTCTCTCAGATTTTACTCACGTATCAATGTCGGGCTGAAAACAGAGCTGTGTGTTGGAGCACGATTCTTTCTTACTGGATAGCTTTGATTTCACTGGCTTAGCTTTGTTACACCTGGATACGATTTCGTTTACTACACTACCATCCGGGGAAAATTCGCATCCTAAGTTGCTGAACTGTCCCACCTGTTCCAGTTTCGTATTCCCAAAATGATATTCAGTCTTCTTGGGTTGCTTCTCAACTGGCATCTCGTTAGTCTTTTGATTTCCTTCTATTTGAAGAAAAGTGATTAATCCATTTTAAAATGTACAAACTTCAAGTTCGATTTGTGGAAAATTGGTTATCAAGAAGCAATATTTCTGAAAATAACGACATAACATATCGAAATAATATTCATTTAAGATTTTATAAAACATTTTACAACTTGCTTTACGTCGCACCGACACAGATGGGTCTTATGGCGACGATGGGATAGGAAAGGCCTAGGAGTGGGAAAGAATCGGCCATGGTCTTAATTGAGGTACGGTCCCAGCATTTTCCTGGTGTGAAAATGGGAAACCACGAAAAACAATTTTCAGGGCTGCCGACAGTGGGGCTCGAACCCACTGTCTTCCGGGCGCAAGTCCACAGCTGCGCGCCCCTAACTCGCCCAGTCATTAAACATTAAAATAGTGGCTTATGTAAATAAATCTTCGTATGCACATTTTGTAAAGATCACGTATTTTCTCATGAAATTCATACGACTCACTGTTTAATACAGGTTTAATACTGACTTCTTCGAACAGCAACAACCGATCGTTTCAAAGGAGTAAGTTGTATAAATTCAAATATAGCTTTGGGTCTTCAGAATCCAGCCGTTCGACGAACGTTAAAGATGAGATTCAGACTTCGGGGGAAAATTAAAATGTTGTTTAAATGTGCGCATGTGCCACCCGTAACAATATGGTTCGATTCTCCATCAGACGGTTGGGAAATTTAGACAAATATTTCAACTTCTGGTGTGGCTCAGGGCCCTAGAACTTCCCTCATGTACATCAAAAATAGGTGCTAGATTTATTGTTGTGGGGAAAATTGGCTGGAGGTAGAGCTAACTACACTCCTCGACTAGAGTTTGGAATACCAATTAAGGAAAATGATATATCGAATCAAGCCAAATTTTGTTTTTATACAGAATAATTCATTTGAAATGTTAAATATATAGAGAACACTTGATCTTACTCCTAAGAGTATAATTAAGTGTTCGTTCATTTATGTGTTAGCCTGCAATACATTTACGGCAATATTTCAAACTTCTGCTGAGGTATATATTTTATAAGGGGCGGTGAAATGAAAACGTACCTCAAAGGTAATCACCAGAACTGCTAGGTCATGTATCGCTCTGGGTGCTGAGAACTGTCGACGAAACTACATCTGTATTTAGGCACACACATCGTCATTCGAGGCAAACCGATGTCTACGAAGCATTTATCTTCCACTCATCCAGTGGCCTGTAACAAAGATGGTCTAGCTTTTGCATTTTACTATCAGATCAGACCTTAGCTACTCAAAGATATCGTTTGTAATTTCTGAAACCAATTTATTCCATGGACGTTCTTTAATAGACTGCATTACGATGTTTCGTTCCAGATCACGACTTCAATGTGTTTTGCATTGCGTACGAATGATGTTTGTCATCCATTTTTCATTCGAAATTCTACGTGCCATGGTACTTCAAACACTTTGTATCTCCTTTATATTGTTGTCAATAAAAGCGCACGCGAATTTTCTGGAAACTCGAAATTAATGTCTAAAAATGATGGAAGAAAGAAAGAAAGAAAGAAAGTGTACATATTGAATGGTGTTGTTGGACTTTTGTTGCATGGTGTACTTTGAAGTTCAGGTTGATTAGTGGAGTCCATTTGTTTTTTGAGGCATGTACGTGCACTACTGTATACTACTACAGATCGTCCTAGATTTATATCTCGCAGGTGGTTGTTGGTCCATGTATGGACAGAAATATGGATCCAAGAGTATTTCGTTATGGTGATTTTCCTGATAACCTGGGAGTTTGTACTTCCTTCTATGATGAGTTACTTATGTATGTCCTCAATTGAAAGAATGTTCTTTGAACTTAAGACATGATCCAATTCATATTTGTGATGAAAAGTCGTGGGGTCGGTGTGCGTTTAGAATGGCAACTGAAAGTACCCTTGCCCATCATTTTAGATGTGATTTGCCCAGCATGAGTATAGAGATCGAACTTAATTTAGGTGCGTATATGTATTGTGAGTTATTTGCCTGCCGAGGCACAGGTTAATTAAGTGTACTAAAGATGTACCGTAGAATGAAATATTGTCCTTAATGTGGACATTTCGCAGGTCATTCTTGGCAAATTATGACTGTTTTTGTTACTTAAGCAATTTTATCTTGATTAAGACGGGAATACTATTGCGTATTTTGAAAGACAAATGAGCAATATATTCTTATGAATTAAAACATCAGTTCCATTCATATACATTAATGTCCTCTTAGGCCACAGTATTGCCGATAATTATCTCTGTATTCGCCTGTTTGTATGATGTAGTCTAACCTGTTAAGTAAGTAGAGAGCCGGCTTTGAATTTACTGACCACGATTGCTAACGACGTTGCCTCGTACGCACAAGTGGAAAGCTGTATGGTTGAAATCACTATCAAGGCATCATTCGGTGTCTATCCAGGGTGGATATTTGTCTGCTGATTTAGAGGCCGATGACTTAGAAAGTAGGCCTTTTAAACATCATCAGCATAATTATTATCATCATCTGCTGACTTACCTCTCTACAAGCATATGTAGAGAGGGAACTATCTTTCAAAAGTTAATGCATATTTGCCAGTCCACTATATAGATAATCATCACTACGTAATTTAGTAAGAATTATAAAGAAATGGAACGTCTAATGGATTATCAACTAATTGTTCCTTATGGCTTGCGTAATAGCCATAATTATGATTGGTATTTGTTATGATTGTGTTGAATTCCCTCTCTGGTGAGATATAGTGCTTACATTGTATACAATGCATATATTTTCTGTAAGGGTTGGAAAAGTGTTGCTTTCATCGACCTCTCCCACCTTAATTAATGCCATGGTCATTTCCTTCCTACTCCTAGCCTTTTCCTGCCCCATCGTCGCCATAAGACCTATCTGTGTCTGAACGTTGGCGTTGACAATATGAAAATCCGAGCCATTTGGCTGCGTGGTTCGGGCCATGTAGCTGTAACCTTGAATTTGGGAGATGGTGGGTTCGAACCCCATCATCGGCAGTCATGAAGATAGTTTTCCATAGTTTCCCATTATCACACCAGAAAAATGCTGGGTCTAAACTTTCCATCCCTGTCCTCGTCCTTTCCTATGTCACCTTCACCGAAATCTTGTGCAAGTCTTTGTGACATTAAACCGCTAATATAACATTTAAGGTTTTCAATTAGTCGAAACACTAAATACCACTATAACATACCTGTAAACATTAATAATAGATTTGTTCTCATAGACATTGTATTTCGTGCTTCGACAGGCAAAGGTTATCTATCTATCTATCTATCTATCTATATATAAAATAAAGAGTTTTGTCTGTACATTGCTCAGAATTTAAAAAGGCTGGTATTTCTGTATCAGGCGCGTCCACAATAACAAGGAAATTTTCTTTTTACTTTTCCGTAATTTCTGTCTGTCTGTTTATCTGTCTGTCCGTATGCATGTACACGCATCACGAGAAAACGGCTGAAGAGAATTTAATGAAAATCGGTATGCAAAGTCGGGGAGTAACTCGCTACAATCTAGGCTATAAATAATTTTATCCACGCTGACTGAAATGGTAGTTTAGGGAAGGCCTGAAATTTAATTGTCAGATATTTATGTTATTAGTGGTCGTATCTTAATGAAACTCGGTATGTAACGTCGGGGAATAAGTCTCTATAATCTAGGTCATAAATAATTTTATTCACGCTGAGTGAAATGATAGTTTAGGGGAAAGCCTACAATTTAATTCTCAAACATTTATGTTATTATTGGTCGTATCTCAACGAAAACTGGTAGGTGAAGTCGGGGAATAAGTCGATACAATCAAGGCCATAAGTAATTATATTCACGCTGAGGGAAATTGTAGTTCAGTGGAAGGCTTAAAATGGAATTCTCAAATATTTATTAGTGGTCCTATCTTAATGAAAATCGGTATGCAAAGTCGGGGAATAACTCGCTATAATCTAGGCCATAAATCATTTTATTCGCGTTGAGTGAAATGATAGTTTAGGGGAAGGCCTAAAATTTAATTACCAAATAATTATGTTATTAGTAGTCGTATCGATAAATACTACATAGGTTTAACTAAAGTTATATAGTACTGGTATTAAATTTCAGATCATTTATATCTTACACATTGTTACCGTACCGGCTATAATAGCAAAGATGAAGTATTCATGAATTTGGATTTTTGTTACTAAGTCCATATCAGCGCCGAGTCACGACAAAATGGGTAAACAGGACTTAATGAAAATCCGTATGTAAAGTCGGAAAATAAGGACCTACAGTCCACGTTAATAATTTTATAAGACGCCCTAATATCACAGAGTCGGAGGAAAACTAAATGTGAAGGCCTACAATACAGAAGGTTCATAAAATGTATCTACAATAACATTACGTTGACCATTGTTTGTTGTGATGTGCTTTGTGTCTTCTGTTGCCACTCATCTCCGATAGATAGGATTACTGCTGCGTACTGAGTATTTTGTTTTAATTTGCCTTACTTCGCACCGACACAGACAGGTCTTATAGCGACGATGGGATAGGAAAGGACTGGGAGTGTGAAGGAAGCGGCCTTGGTCTTAATTAAGGTACAGCCCCAGCGTTTGCCTGATGTGAAAATGGGAAACCACGGAGTACCATCTTAAGGGCTACCGACAGTGGGGTTCGAATCCACTATCTCACGGATGCAAGCTCACAGCTGCATGCCCCTAACCACACGATCAAATCGCCCGGTCATACCGAGTGTAACAATTTGCCTGAATGTTGGCGGGGAATAGCTGGGAAGGTAGATAACTTTCTTCTTTAGTATGCCATTCCTCTGGTTCATACATTTTTTGATACTGCTGGTACATAACACACTGGTTAATTATAGAATTCCAGCTATTCAATCCCTACTCTGAGGCACTGATTGGAATGAACAGTGTGCATATTTAACGGAATAATGGCAGAGGAGAGTTCTCGGCTGTCTGCGGCCTGGTCATTCCAGCACGAGAACTTTGGACTGTTAGATCGGCACCTTAGTACTATTTGTTAAAAGTGAGAAAATGTGCGATTTTTCATTTGATCGAATATTTTATATGATAACATTGCTTTTAATCGCTACTTTACTACTGACGTTTTTGTAATGACTCATGTTGACTTCAGTTAGGAAAGCCACACAGTCTGTCTTTCTGAGAATCCCGTAGCAAAGCACGGGTACATCAGCTAGTAATAACTAAGTTGATACTGTAAAGAACGGATTCTATCTTAACAAAGGTAAACAAACCGATAGCAAATAAATAAATAAATAAATAAATAAATAAATAAATAAATAAATAAATGAATGAAATTGACTAAATTATTTGCAGTGCTAGTAACATCGTTCCTTATGCAGCCAGTCCCTGTGATTAATGATATGAAAGTACGAATTGCTGCTGGCATGCTGGGTCATTTGATGTGTACTTTTCAGTAGGCTCGACTGGCTGATATGTAAGAGCACCTTCGGATTCAGCATGAATAGCATCAGGGAATTACCTCGCTACTTTAGTATGCCTCTTCAGTGACACCATGGCTTTATATGATAGTTGATGGTGGTGCTGTTGAGGATCCAACCAGTCTTTGGAATGCCGACTCGATATGCATTTATTTTGACAGACACTATATTACTCCTAGTTGAAGGACTTTATCCTGAAAAAAGTGTATTCGATATCGATCACATCTAGAATATTTGTATACAGCTGGGTTATGCTGTCTCTACTCGAATCCTTGCATTCGGGAGATAGTGGATATGAACACACCACTCTCAGTTTTCCGTGGTTTCCAATTTTCACACCAGGCAAATGCTGGGGGCTGAACCTAAATTAATGCCACGGTCGTTTCCTTCCCACTCCTAGCCCATCGTCGTCATAAGACATATCAGTGTCGGTGCGACGTAAAGCAAATTGTAATCTATCCGAATCGCATGCCCCTAGTGTGATCGCAGTGTTGTGTGAAGCACAGGCTTGGTGGTAGTCAATTAACCTGTCACTGTGATAACCATAAACAGACCCCTAAGTCATGTAACAACTCATGTTAAACGTAATACAAACAAATCCCATATCGCAACAGACCCAAAGGGCCATGGCCTACCAAGCGACCGATGTCCATCCCGAAGGCCTGCAGATGATGAGGTGAAGTGTGGTCAACACGAGGAATCCTCTCGGCCGTTATTCTTGGCTTTCTAGACCGGGGCCGCTATCTCACCGTCAGATAGCTCCTCAGTTGTAATCAAGTAGGCTGAGTGGACCTCGAACCAGCCCTCAGATCCAGGTAAAGTACCTGATCTGGCCGGGAATCGAACCCGGGGCCTCCGGGTAAGAGACAGGCACGCTACTCCTAAACCGCGGGGTCGGCGTGTTAAATATAATGATCAAGACGAAGGGGAACACCTTTAAAAGTGTTGTTGGAACCTTCAATCTCATCCCTTCAAACAGCTTGACATGAATGATGATGGCAACGATTCTTGTTTTAGCAGCTCGATTGCGTGGCTACGAGCCCCATTTGATAAGAACGAAGTTTAGAAATAAATAAGATGCTCTTAACTAGGGAAGAGTAATTGCATTCTCAGGATTATGGAAGAATGAGAGAGAGACCGTAAGGGAGGAGATAATGAAGTTGTCCCGAGGTTATTAGCCCTTCTTTACATAGGACTGGAAAATTGCACATTTTGTGAATCCGAAGTTCACATTCTCTCTGTGACAGCGGCTACCCTGAGTACGGTTTTACCTAAGACATGTATCACACTTAGAGTTCGGCTCCATGGCTAAGTGGTTAACGTGCTGGCCATTCGTCCGAAGGGTCCCGGGCTCGATGTCCGGCAGGGTCGGGGATTTTAACTTTCATTACTTAATTCCTATGGCTCGGAGGCTTCAATGTCTTCAACATTAGAATTGATTCGAAGTAGGTCCTGACAGGTCCGGCCACGGGGCAACGCGTCTGCCTGTCACCCGGCAGCCCCGGGTTCATTCCCGGCAGGGTCAGGGTTGTTTAATTGTAATGATTAATGTCCCTGGCCTGGGAACTGAGTGTTTGTGACGTCCTTGATCTTCCTTTCCTCACACACAACATTCCACGTTACCGCCATTCCAATTAGACGCAGGTTCATACCAATATGGTGCCAATAGGGGCAAAAAATCCACATGGGTCGACGCCCCGAACAAGTAGCATTTAAAAAAAGAGGTCCTCACAGACGCAAAGGTCATCTATACGGTGTCAACTCGAAAGACCTGCATTAGGCCTCTCCGGAGGCCAGACGCCATTATTATTATTATTATTATTATTATTATTATTATTATTATTATTATTCATGGTGTTAGATTTTAGTTTTCTTGCAGTAGGAACGAGGTGCAAAGAATAAAATTTAAAGAGGAAGTGATGCAATTTGTTACTCTGGTGATTGTGTGTACAAACCTGTACGCTGGATAATATTCTACTGCCGCAAGGCTTACCTTTGTTATCCACAACTTGCTTGAATAATTGTAAATTTGTCACGAATGAAAAGAATAAGTCATATCAAGGAAGGTTATTTTATAATGCAAACCAAATTGTTACGTCCAGACGAATATAGAAGACAATGGGTCGTGTAATAGTAGAACCTTATGTGTACCTGCGCTTAAGATTACAACAGAAAGAAAAAGCTCTTCCTAGTGATTATGTCTCGACTAAAGCGTGCTCTGCAATCACGGGAGCCGTCCAAGACAGCCAGCATGTAGTAGTCTCATAATAAGGAACTGAATTCCGAAACAATCGCATTTCCGAGAGCAAATGTCTCGTTGACTGGGTCATTTGATCGTGGTGGTGTAATGGTAACTGAAGAGGTGAACGAGTAAGCAAGTTTGTAATGATCGTAGCCACGGTACCTACAGTTTTATGTGGACTCCGACATTTCGTTTCAAAACTGGCAGTGAACAAACGATTGTAAAAAAAAAAAAAAGAAAAAAAGAAAACCTGTTAGGTTCTTCATTCTGCCGAAACTAATGTTTAATAAAAATGAGAAAGTACCTGAAAGAGAAAACATATGTAACAGAATCATACCTGAAAAATATACGTTTCGTCGCCATAAGACCTATCTGTGTTTATGCGACGTAAAGCAACTTGCAAATAAAGAAGTTTATTTGTTTCTCCACTACATTAAACCTTATCATTAAACATAATAAGTGTTTATAACTATTTTACAAATTATCACTTTTCTGTTCTACATTTTTACGGTGTTAAGTATTCTAGGCCTATATATATACAGTAGAATATACAGCGTGATACAGCCGCCCCTTGCAATGTAGTTTTATGCAACTCACAATATTCATTCTGTCCTGAAAACATCTGCCCTGCCAGTATGCTTAGACAGCACAACCGGCTATCTTGGTATTAACCGCCTCATCATGATAGGACGCCGTAATGTTATACTTGTATTAAACACTGGAAAGTATGCGTGTGCCTTCTAGATCATATGATCCTGACACGCCGGCGAAACACTAAATTGAAATTGTGACCGGAGTAAACCTAATCTTGCTATAAGCTGCCCAGGACGCCGAACGGAACCGTAGTGTAGTTGGTAAAGGCGTGGCGAAGCGGGATTGTATGTCGAGTGGGAGATTAGAGTCCGGGACGAAGATTACGAATTTTTGAAATATTTGTTTAATACGTACCGCATGCAGTGTAATTTCAATACCCGCTTTCCTGCAAATTGTGTGTGAATGAATGTGTTTGTGGCCCTAAGAAGGGCCGATTAGTTAGCAGGCCGGACACATACAGACCGGAAATAATAGAAACACACGTGCTCTGTCAATATTTTACCGCAGCAAGTGCTCGATGTGATGGCCGTTTTGGTTTATGCACATTCGGGCCCGGTGTCCAATAGATCGTCTTGCGCGCTGAAGCATTCCAGGTGTAATTGCTCGGCAGGCGTCCGCGATGAGTTGCCGAAGCTAGTCGGGGTTTTCCGGCGCTTGAGTGTAAACGACATTCTTTAAATGTCCCCACAAGAAGAAGTCTAATGGCGTTAAATTCGGTGATCTAGCGGGCCAAGGAACAGGGCCTCCTCGTCCTATCCATTTCCCTGCCAGTTCTTAGTTCAAATGGTTACGAACGGGCAAAGTCGAATGTGGTGGAGCTCCATCCTGTTGCAACCACATCGTCGTGCACATCCTCCAGCAGGACTGGGAGTTCCTGACGCATAAAGTGCAGGTAGCGTGGGCCCATCCAATGGCCCTCAAAGAAATAATGTCCAATCAGACGATCCCCCAAGATTCCACACCAAACATTCACTTCCCATCGTACATGTTGGGCAGCCTGTCGCACCCAGTGAGGACTGTCCTGACTCCAATAGTGCACGTTGTGGTGATTGACGTTCCCATTATTGTGGAAGCGCGATTCGTCCGAGAACAAGATATGCGATACGAATGTTGCACCATTGTCCAGCCTTCCAAATAGCCACCGGCCAAACTCCATTCCAGCTTCAAAATCCACCCCATGGAGTTCTTGGTGTAGCTCATGATGTTAAGGGTGAAATTTATGTTCATGCAGTATTCGCCAGATGGACGGCTGGCTGGTGTCCACCTGTCGTGCAATCGCCGTTGTACTGATGTGTGGATTATGACGAGCTGCCTCCAGAACGGCCTCTTGTGTTTCACCCGAATTAACGGGCCTATCACGGACTGATGGCTGCTTGGAAATCACACGCGTTGTCCTTAGGCGTCTTTCAACACGGCGGAATGTCGTAGCAGCCGGGTGTCGCCTGTCGGGTTACCGTTCCTGGTACAGACGTAGTGCCTCGCACGCATTTTGTATTGCTTCCCCATAAATGAGGAGCATGTCAACGTATTCCTCTGTGGACAACATGCCGAATGACAGAAGAGATTACAGTACATTCAAGCACTAACCAGCGGAGTATGCACAGCACAATATGAATAACAGCGTCGTTCTACTGTTTGAATGTAGCAAACGCGGGTCTGTGTTTAGATATTCAAACATCATACCGATGCAAAAATACTTGATCTATGCAGGATTCGAACCGCCGCTGGTACATTCCGTCAATTGCTAGGCGAACGCTTAACCACATCCGAAACGCTACACTGCTGGGAATATTCTGGTAGTATGAGGAGAGCAGCGTAAATACGCCATCTGGTTCGGTGTTTTAAGACATTAATTACTGCACTGTTACCTAGTTTTATTCATTGATTCCCCTCTTCGTTATACCCAGTCACGAGGCACGATACATTAACATAGTTACATGTCAAACGGACGTTGCTACATTATATCAAGGCGTCATGTTTTGCGAACGGATGATATAACATTTCGCTAGCGTTCAGAATCGTGTGAAAAATGCACTCACTGAACATTACTACCATACAGTACGCCTGCAAGGGAATAGCACCCCTATAACCATGTGCACGTTAGTTGGGCTGCTGCAAGGGATATTGGAAGGGGCTGCTGAATCACGCTGTATATTCTAGGATAAACATGTATTGGTTAAATTATGCTTATTTCATTTTCTCTCATTTTCTTCTTTCTTTCTTTCTTTCTTTCTTTCTTTCTTTCTTTCTTTCTTTCTTTCTTCTTAATCTAATTACCCTCCTGGGTTGGTTTTTCCTTCGGACTCAGCGAGGGATTCCACCTCTACCGCCTCAAGGGCAGTGTCGTGGAGCGTGAGACATTGAGTCGGAGGATGACCAGTACCTCGCGCAGGTTGCCTTGCCTGCTATGCTGAACAGGGGCCTTGTGAGAGGGATGGGAAGATTGGAAGGGACAGGCAAGAAAGAGGGAAGGAAGCGGCCTTGGCGTTAAATTAGGCGCTATCCCGGCATTTGCCTGGAGGAGAAGTGGGAAACCACACATTAAACCACTTCCAGGATGGCTGAGGCGGGAATCGAACCCACCTCTACTCATTTGACCGCCCGAGGCTGAGTAGATCCCGTTCCAGCCCTCGTACCACTTTTCAAATTTCGTGGCAGAGCCGGGAATCGAATCTGGGCCTTCGGGGGAGGCAGCTAATCACGCTAGCCACTACACCACAGATGCGGACAATCTCTCATTTTTACCACATGTTTTTACAACACACACACAAATTCTGTTCTTCACGTTGCAATCCACTATTTACTTAATAATTTTACAATGGTATGGATTTTACTTTTGTTTTTTATTCGCTACCCAGATATTTGACACTAAGCGAGTCTGCCTCCCTATATAGGCCTATTCTCAATAGATGTGCCTCGTCTATAATGTCTCAGTGTAAGAAACAACGATTCTCATCATGTTTCCCCCTTTATCCCTTATTCTTAGTCCGCCTCTGTGGTGTATTGGTTAGTGTGATTAGCTGCCACCCCCGGAGGCTCGGGTTCGATTCCCGGCTCTGCCATGAAATTTGAAAAGTGGTACGAGGGCTGGAACGGAGTCTACTCAGCCTCGGGGGGGTCAACTGAGTAGAGGTGGGTTCGATTCCCACCTCAGCCATCCTGGAAGTGGTTTTGCGTGGTTTCCCACTTCTCCTCCAGGCAAATGCCGACATGGTCCCTAACTTACGGCCACGGCCGCTTCCTTCCCTCTCCCTTGTCTATCCCTTCCAATCTTCCCATCCCCCCTTAAGGCCCATGTCCAGCATAGCAGGTGAGGCCGCTTGGGCGAGGTACTGGTCATCCTCCCCAGTTGTATCGGCCTAAAATCTGAAGCTCCAGGACACTGCCCTTGATGCGGTAGAGGTGGGATCCCTCACTGAGTCCGAGGGAAAAGTCAACCCTGGAGGGTAAACAGATTAATAATAGTAGTAATAATAATGAAAATGAAAACCTACAGCCAGTTTTCCAGTCATTGACTGGGTCAGGGATGTAATGAATGAAACATATATAGGCTGTTATTACAATGGGGTCGCCACTCCCAAGGTGATCTATTAATGAGTGATAAATGCTATGAAATGATAATGGAGAGTGTTGCTGGAATGAAAGATGACAGGGAAAACCGGAGTACCCGGAGAAAAACCTGTCACGCCTCCGCTTTGTCCAGCACAAATCTCACATGGAGTCACCGGGATTTGAACCACAGTATCCAGCGGCGAGAGGCCGACGCGCTACCGTCTGAGCCACGGAGGCTCAGTGATAATAATAATAATAATAATAATAATAATAATAATAATAATAATAATAATAATAATAATAATAATAATAATACCTTTATTCTTACAGATGCACATTTAACTATCCCACCATATCTCTTCCTTCTCTATTCGTATGTCTTTCTTTCTTTCTTTCTTTCTTTCTTTCTTTCTTTCACTCCCTGTGGGTGGGGGACGCAGATGAAGAATACACTCACGATATCCCCTGCCTGTCCTAAGAGGCGACTAAAAGGGGCCGCATGTGCTCTCAACTTGGGAGCGTGGGTTGGTGAGCACGAGGCCCTTAGCTGAGTCCTGGCATTGCTTCCACTTACTTGTACCAGGCTCTTCACTTTCATCTATCCTGACCGACCTCCCTTGGTCAACTCTTAACCTTTTTCAACCCCAACGGTATTACGCCTAGGGAGTCTTTCATTTTCACACCGTTCGTGCCCTTGTCTTTCATTCTTCGGTACTTAATTTTTCGGAGTGTCCGATCCCTTCTTTTTTCTTTTTTCTCTCTCTCTACTCCCTGTGGACGCAGACGAAGAATACATCCACGTTGTCCCCTGCCTGTCGTAAGAAGTGACTAAAAGGCTCGACCAAGGGATGATGACATTAGAACCATGAGACTGCTTGTGATTAGTACCATTACGTGCGCAACACCATAGGTTGACATTACTTGCGACTAGGACCACCTTGCGAGGAAAACCTTGGGTCTACGTTACATAGGCGCAGTACCATTATGCGAGGAACACTACGGGTCTGGGCGTTGTTTGTGAGAAGTGTCATCGTGTGCATTCCACCGGTCGGTTCCACTGTCTTCAGAATGAGTCTGCTTTACATATGAGTAGTACCACTTTATGAGAAACACCATGGGTTTACGTTGCCTGTGATTAGTACCACTATGTGAGGAAACCCATGGGTCTGCGTTGCCTGAGAGTAGCACCATTATGTGAGCAACACCAAGAGTATACGTGGCCTGTGATTAGTTCCACTAGTGAGGAACACCACGGGAATACAGGCGTCCGTGGTTAGTACTACCACTATGTGAGGAACACCATGGATGTGCGTTGCTTGTGAGTAGTACCCTTATGTGCGAAACACCATGGGTTTGTGTTATATGTGAGTGGTGTCATTGTGTGTGAAATACCATGGGTCTGTATTACCTGTGATGGTACCACCATGCGAGAAACACCATGAGTCTACATTACCTGTGATTAGTACCACTGTAGGAGGAACACCATGGTTCTGTTTTACAAGTTTTTAGTACTATTATGAGGATCCGGTGACCTGGATTTTGGACCCCTTTGGTCAACAACCTTCATCTCTCAAAATAAGGAATTGTGAATTGGATCCACTAACTCTTTTGGGTTCATGGTCATTTTTTCATCATTATTTGTTTTAGATTCTAGTCAGTGGATACATTTTGAAGTTTTAATTATCATGTCGTTTCGTTGCACCTTGTTCCATAAGGGCCGATGACCTAGCTGTTAAGCCTCTTTAAACAAGAATCATCATCATCATCATCATCATCATCATCATCATCATCACCACGATCATTTCTTTCTTTCTTTCTTTCTTTCTTTCTTTCTTTCTTTCTTTCTTGACAGCTCTTGGACAATTTCGCAGAATTCTAGATCTAAGTGTCTGGGGGTAGCGTCCTTCAATATATTAAATTAGGTCTCACATCAACCTTAATTAATTTCTAGTCCTGATTTGGGCAGATATGATTACAGATATAATGATAATAATAATAATAATAATAATAATAATAATAATAATAATAATAATAATAATAATAATAATAATAATTTTGTGTGGCTATTACTAGCCGAGTGCAGCCCTTGTAAGGCAGACCCTCCGGTGAGGGTGGGCGGCATCTGCCATGTGTAGGTAACTGCGTGTTATTGTGGTGGAGGATAGTGTTATGTGTGGTGTGTGAGTTGCAGGGATGTTGGGGACAGCACAAACACTCAGCCCCCGGGCCATTGGAATTAACCAATGAAGGTTAAAATCCCCGACCCGGCCGGGAATCGAACCTGGGACCCTCTGAACCAAAGGCCAGTACGCTGACCATTCAGCCAACGAGTCGGACATTACAGATTATCCAGTCCGTTCGGTTTATTTCAAACGAAATTAATTTGGTATGGGATAATTTCATTCTATAAGATTCAACTCGTTTATGAAGTACGTCGTTACTGTTCACCGCGCGGAATGGAAAATTCTGTATTATCTGACCTCACTTCTTGGACAGCTCTGGTTAGAGTGGTTGTTTGAGTTGGCCGGTACTATGGTAGGTTAGTGGAGCATGTACATTCACAAAGAGGAAGAACCACTGACTGTGAAATAAGATTCAAGAGAGGTCACATACAAGGTCCAGAATGAGACCCTACGAGAAATAAGAATAAATTAAATGCTAGGAATAGTGTTAACTCAGACCGAGAAACTGAAAGGGACTTTAGAAAGACCGTCGCTTCATAAAATATTCTGCTGTATGATGAACCCTGAAATAATGACTTCAGCAAATGGAGCTGGATTTCTCGCTTACGGCACCCTCCTGTGAACCTTTCCTTCATTTAGCACAGCAGTTAACAAACTTCGTGTGCACACGACCATCATTTCGAGAACAAAATTATTGGCGACACCTCCATTCATTGGATCGTTTAACAATCATTCATCTGAAAGTTCAACAATGTGACGATACAGTTTCTTCAGTCACACTAGCCATTGTTGCAATGATGTATAACTGGTCAAAATAATCATAATTATAATCATATTTAAAGAATGGACGTGGCAATTACATTTTTAAAAGAAATATACTCTTTCTACCTGTAACAGCTCCTCTTGAGGTGTGAGAAAAATGGAACCTCGTAACTGCATTGAAAATTATTTACAATTTGATTTCTCAGTGATGGATAATCGACCGAAATGTGTTGCATGTATTAACAACTTACGCATATGCTGCACTCTTCTGTGAAATAGCAGTACTGATATGTTTCTTAAAAGTAAATCATGGAACTGTTTTAATGTAGTAATAATAATAATTCCAAATATCTACCCCTTCCCATTGCCCCCAGGTAGCATCCAGCGAGTCCCACATGAATCGCGATTCACAATTTAGAAAACTGTCATGTGCAATATCTGGATCTGAAAACACATTTCCTGCCGGAACAGTCTTTCACTTCATGCAACTTCTTCTTGGGCCGATGACCTTAGATGTTAGGCCCCTTTAAACAACAAGCAAGCAACTTCTTCTTTACAATCCGCAATAGTTCCCGCGTTCTGTTTTAATATTAGACGGGATTACTACAACTGCGTAGCTAAACATTCTCTTGGCCATGTTCTACGTCATTTTGCGTAACCATTTACGACATCCTTTAATCAACTCCTCCTATTGTGGACCATTTCGCCGCTTTCACAACCACAACTCCAACTCTAGCCGCATTCTCTTCCAGCTTAATTTAAAAATTTATTCCACTTTTAGTAAGAAGTAATTATCTCCATTTACATATCGTTTCTTTAAAATTCAGTTGAAGTTTCTGTTAATTATCCAGAAATTTGGCCTTTTCCATTTTCTTCTGTTTCTAATATTCTGTATAATATTTCAGGAATTATGTATTTACAGTGTGTTGGTTGTTTATTTTGGATCACAACATGCTACATTAACTGCATTTTTCCATCTGTCTGCGTGAACTCTGGTCCCGATATATTTTCTCGCCTCTCTAATCATTGTACCTCTCAGTATCATTATTGTTTCACTTAAGGGAAGTTAGGACTGAATTTATAAAAAATAGTAATTATTGATAGAATTGAATGAAATTTGGTTTGTCGTTCCCTAATGGTGAAAGAAGGCCATATACCAATACCATGATAGCAACAGAACTTTCTGAGAAATTAACACTTACAATTTCAAAATTTTAAAAATCGATAAGCATAAAAAATGCTCCAGCTGAACAGTTACTTCAAATATCACATTAAAAACTGGTGTACAGGCACTTCAATGTATGGAAAGAATTTTAACAGAGAGAAAGTCTGCATATGTAGTCCATGAATGTGAGGAAAAATGTGTTTTATGTGTTTATGTTTTTCACAAATTATGCTAAAAAATACCCCTTTGAAGGCTACTATCTTTTAAAGTATCAACATTATAAAAAATTCCTTCTGTTAATATCAAGACAATACAGGTGTTAACAACCCATGAAATTCTCATGGAATTTAAAACCAAATTTGTTCAGCTGGAACATTTTAAATACCTGAAAATGTATATATAAATAAAACACATTTTTGTAAGTAAAAGCTAGTGGATGAGGACTCAACCGGACATTTAAATGTCACGCTAGTACTTTAAAAATGGCGGAACCCGAAAAATACCACCGCCAAATGATCCGCAGGAGTCCGGCGTACAATAATATGCACAAATTGAAAAATCGATAATTTTTACTTTTTTCACCAAAAACTCAGTCCCAGCCGCCCTTAACTCACTGTACCGTAACGTAATGTTTAGTCAACTGAGGTTATAGAATGTGAGTGATGATCATTACCTTAAGGACATTATGAATTATTGAACAATAATCCCTGAAAATGAAAAGGTTAAACAAGAATACTAGATTTTGGTGTTTTCAACAGCTAAATGGTTTGCATCTCGACATGTGCACTGACAGGGAGGATACACAATTTCCAAAATGTTTGTCAGCCTCTATCACATTTGGCCTTAGAACAGTAAAAATCGACTTGTTCTTCTGGGTAATCATTCTTCTTTCAGTGTAGATCTAATCAATTTGTTTACAATATTTACAATTTCAGACAGTTCATTCATGTGGATTTATACAGTAAAATGTTTATATTAAGCGGGAACTTGCCTTTAACGGAAAATTATCCCAGTCCCTTGACTTAGGCTTAAAATGTAATACAAGCAGCTTTCGTTTACGCTGAAAATGTCAAACCCGGAAACGGAAACAAAAGTAAGCCCTTAAAGAGAAGATTTCCAATCTCTTCGTGGATCGTTCAGCCATCCCATCACTTTTCTTACTGATGTAGCGGACGCTTGAAAACATGTCAGACATTATAAGGATACCTTACATTGATAACATTTCTTGCCAGTACTGTACTGTACGTTCTCAAGCAGGCAATCAATCTAGACTAGACGGTTTGTGATGCAAGATTAGGTAGTGTTTATGGTACAGTACACCCTTCTTTCTCTCTCCCTTTATATTTGCGATTAACTGTTGGGCATTTCTTTCGACTGGACCGCTGGGACAATCCAACACTTTACATATTATTCATCTAGACTCACGGAGCAGCCGATGGTTTGCGGTATATTGATCACCTTCGAACATCGACATGTTGTGGGCGCTTCAGCTTCGAATGCATGTTTAGCACATGGTAACGTTAATATAAAAATGGTTTAGTGGTACCGTATTTATTTCACACCTGCGTTGTAATAAGGTAAGGTAAAGTAAGGGTTATTCTGCCCGAAGGCAGGTCCGAGCCTCCACAGAGGTTTGCCTGAGCCGGAGTTTACGTGCGGTAGGGTGGCCAGTTCCTTTCCGCTCCTCCATTCCCTTACCCCCCACCAACAGCGCGTTGCAACCCATCCAAATCTTGACCACGCCCAATGTTGCTTAACTTCGGAAATCTCACGGGATCCGGTGTTTCAACACGGCTACGGCCGTTGGCCGTTGTAATAAAGGAATTGTTAAATATGCTATTGCAGAAAAGTTCGATTAAGCCAAATCTATATAGATCTCTTTCAAGCCTGTGACTCCAACTTCGCATTAGAAAACAGTAATCATAATACAATCACATTCCTTTTCTTTCAAAAGTGCTTTCTTCTTGTTTTGCGCACATGGGTCACTTAGGACCACGCGGAATCAATCTTTGTTGAGTTTTCCTCCTTGCCTAATTGTTCTTCATTTTAATCGATTGTTGTAATTTCTGTTCCACCGACCAGGTACGTCGTGCTGCTTTCTTCTCATCTTCCTCAAATCCCATTGTGTGAACAATTTCCCTGTTATATTTCTACCCTACAGATTTGGTGATCCTACTTGAGTTCTCTGCTTGTTCATACCATTTTAATCTCGTACGTTTGATTTTCAGAAATTTGTGTATTCGATAAGTAAGTTCGGTGCTATTCATTCTTTCCAAATGGCTTAAAAAGTGAATTCGTCGCAATCTCAGTAAGTATAGATATTTTAAAAGATCGTCGCTCCACCGGTAAAACGTTGTATTTCACAATGCTCTTCCTATCCATTATTCGCCTTAAGACTGGTCACGCCTCCCAGCCACATATGGATATACAGTCCATCAAAACAATGTCCGTTGTGTTCGTTTTCCTATGCCGACGAGTAAACGAAAATTAACCTTACATGCACTAGGAGTGCGTAAATACGTAATGCCAACATACATTCCTACAGTACGGTACAGTAAGGTTTATTTTCATTTCCACACGGGCATAGGAAAATGAACACAACAAAATTTGTTCTGGTGGACTGCATATGCTGGGAGGCGTGACCAGTCTTAAGGAGAATAATCGATAGGAAGAGCTTTGTGGATTACAACGTTTTACCGGTGGTGCGACGATGTATTTACGAATTGGGTTTGCGGTAATGTATTCTATTTTTAATTCTGGGCCCTTATATTTTTCTCATGATTTCCCTTTCCTTAATATCTAATCGTTCCTTTAAGTTTTGTGATGCAAATTGAGCTTTTCTGAAACATACAGAGCTTCAGGTTTGATCAATGTTAAGTAGTGACGAATTTTACTGTTCCAGAAGAAGCATTTTTTGTTATAAAAATCCTTTGTGTGTTGAAAAGCAATTTCCATTTATTGAATTCTCGAAGCTACTAAGTTATTTTCATTGCCATTTTCAGTGATCCATTCACCAGTACCTATATTCCTTTACTCTTGCAATTTTATTCATATCAATGGTAAGTTAAGGTGGAGCATTTTTGGTATTTGTCATAAATTTCTTATGTGATTTTAAGTCCTATTTTTGCAGTTTGCTTTATATTTGACTTCCAATATTTCTTTTCCGATTTGAATCATAATGCTCATATTATCGAAAAACAGATCACACTTTCAATGTGAATTTGTAGGTACTGAGATAATCTCCTTTCCGACTGAGTTTGTAAAATTAGTAATGCATTGACATTCAAGTAGAGAATTTTATGAGGGGAATTTTACATCTCGAATGGTTTTGCAACATGAAGGCGAGCAAACAAACAAACAAACAAACAAACAAACAAACAAACAAACAAAAAATGGTAGCGTTTACCCTAGGATATATTAACTAACCAAAAACTGCGTATACAACTACACGGGCACTCAATTATACCAGTTCGCACTCCTTCTTCAGGCTAGACGCGCACTTGCGATTTATAGTCGTGCGACTGTTTAGCGACGAAAATGAAACACATTGCTACAAATACGAATGCTCGTATATGCGACCGTATAATCGCAGTAATTATAAAGATGAAACCAGACCTATTTTCTTGGCGACGCGACTATTGCTGTCTCGGAATGAGGAAATGGATCTGCGCGCACATGCGACCATTCAGTCGCAGTTCAAGAAATTGTCTTCACCTGTCTGTCTACATGAATTTTAGAATACTGCCAGTAATATCTGATAACGAATCAAACGGTGATGTCGATCTTATAAATAGTGTGCCCGATACCGACAGATTGATATTGGAGACTGAAAAAAAAATGGCTCTTTAAAATAGAGAACTCATAGAATATAGTGATCGCAACAGAAAAGGAAAACTTCGGGGAGAAATATGTTTACATGTCTGTCGAAATTTGAACGAACCTTCCGGGGCAGGGAAGGAAAATGAAGGTGTGTTTGATACCCTATTTGATTACAGGTTAATTATTGTTTCCTTTACTACGGTGGTGGTGGTTGTGTAATGATAGATCCTTGCAGTGTTTCAAAAATGGCGGGCGTATTTCGGGCAAATGATATTCGGATCAAATTCTTTTATTTGTTATAAGTACCGGTTCGCAATATGATTTTTGTATCAACTTATCACAACATAAAACCAATCGATGAATTAATTATAAGCGTATTAAACATTAAAAGCAATAAAAGGATTCAACAATGATAATTATTGTGATCGGCGGAAGTGTTCGTAAAATCTTGGGGCACTCCAAGTAATTAGTACTACTGCAGCACTGACGAATTAATGAAATTAATTACGTGCATAATAAGATACTTAAAGAATTGAAGTAAGAGATCAACAGCCCTGCTGTACTATTATTTGAAAAAAAAACATATTCTCCAGAAGAAAGTAACTAAATATTCTGAAGAAGGCCACTTGAGAAAAATTTAAAGATAAAAACGTCAACAAAATTGTTTAATTATTTTCTGATTTAGCAAAATTTTAGGTGAGCAATCAACGATTTATCAGTCGTAGTGCACGCATAAGAATAAAATACTGCGACAGCGATTTTTCTGTCGCAGCGACCAGAAACCGCAATTGCGCGCCTAGCCTAACTCTCACTGTTCAGTCATGCTAGTTATTCACTCTATTGCTTCCAAAATAAAACAAATGACACTACGCACTCTTATTCATTTTCTTCCCTTGTCATACGCTACTGCACAGCCAGCGCTGTAGGGTCATAGGACAATCCACCTTCCGTAGGGTACTCTATTCTATTCTGGGCTGTCAATCATTTTTTGGAAATCGCCATCTTCTTGATATTCACATATCAAGATCCCGCCAGGTTTTAAAAGGACCTACAGGAATTCGCCCTACGATGGAATGATTCGGATATGTTCGGTATCATTTCTGAGGCTAAATTTATAGTGGAAAGTCAGGCAATCAAGAGTAAGTCACTGCAACTCGGGAAACTCTGTTTGCCTGCTGAGGAATGTACCTACAGTACTGTACCGGTAAGAAAATTTATCAGTCTAATTATTCTGTTACTATCTAACGTGTTTGAAAGTGTTTAGTGCTAATATATAGCGAATGTACATTATTTTCTCGTATACAATCATTAAGCGGAAACTGTTAATCCCGGTCCCTCGAGATTCCCTTGATGATGGGTTTTACTGCATGTACTTATGTAGGTTGATTTCTTAGCCCCAAAGCCGACTGGGTCCAGAAGAGTTCCACAATCAGCTGCTATTAATCAGGTAGTTTTCTTTTGTTTCTTCTTCTGTGATCCAGCGCGTGTCATTACATACCAGTCTACAAAGTCCACTGATTGCTTAGTACGGCTCAGTTTAGCGCCATGAGTTTTGTTGTTTTCCTAAAACCATTGATCATATTTGGGGATCCTAACAAACAGACATACACCTTTTAGTTGAGCGAATTTGATTCATTTCATATTACAAAGTTTCCTGAATCTAACACATATTTTTGCCATGTTCAGTGAAATATTTCCTTTCAAATTAATTATGACTTCATTAATGTGTCCTTCTATTTAATTATATTCCCTTCGTTTCACTTTGACCATTCATGGTGCAACGCCTAAGCATTTAGGATTGGGCAAGATTTTGTCTTTTTCCCACTTTTCCAGTAGTTTCAGATCCAGTCATTTTCACTAATACCAAGTACTGGATGCGGAGGATTTCATCTGGGTTAAAAGACTAGTCGAGGTTTAGTCCTGATCATAGCATGGCAGTACTTGTAGTCAGAGTTCGAGAACAAGTGGTGCCTGACTCGCAGAGTTCTCTGGGCCACTACATTAGCAAAGCAAGCTTGCCTTTTTACGTAACAGCTGATAACGTGATCATAGCCACGGGATGCCCAGTTTTAGGTGGAACGTGAACCACATGACGGTGACTTTCCATTTCAAATTGCATTTTTAAAATCTAATAGTTTGTCCTTAATTCCTGTAGTATCTATAAATAAATATTGGTTCCTTTCTAGTTTTTTGAAATATTCACTAGTCAAATCTATGAAGCAAATTTACTACGATACCTTCTTCTGTAGACCTTTCCTGTTGGAGTTCTTGTCTAGATCTTCACCCTTAAAATGAGCAGTTGTGTACGTACCTGCTTACTATGGGATAAATTAGGGTAAATTGTAGTCACATTTCCTTGCCATAATTGTTACTTTATGCATCGTAAAATGATTTGGGTATCAGTCATTTATACTAGGAGCGCACTGCCCCTTGCATGTATGTTAGAAGTCAGTAATTGCTGAAAAACTTTCTCTACAAACATTTTTGACGATAGAAACCAGAGTCATTAAATAGATACATTTTATATTCCTGGACAATATAATGCCATTTCCATTGACGGATAGTGTGGCGTATGGGAGTTAACCAAATCCTTTTGCAGATAGCAGGTTTTAGAATGCGGTTTGACCGGGCGAGTTGGCCGTACGGTTAGGAGCGCGCGGCTGTGAGCTTGCATCCGGGAGATAGTGAGTTGGAATCCCACTGTCGGCATCCCTGATGATGGTTTTCCATGTTTTCTCATTTTCACACCAGGCAAATGCTGGGGCTGTAGCTTAATTAGGGCCACGACCGCTTCCTTCCAACTCCTATCCCTTTCCTATCCCATCTTCGCCATAAGACCTATCTGTGTCGTTGCGACGTAAAGCCAATAGCAAAATAATGCAGTTTTAATTTCCTTTCTTTTTACAGTTGGCTTTACGTCGCACCGACACAGACAGGTCTTATGACGACGATGGTGATGATGGGATAGGAATGGGCTAGGACTGGGAAGGAAGCGGCTGTGGCCTTGATTAAGGTACAGCCCCAGCATTTGGCTGATATGAAAATGGGAAACCAAGGAAAAACATCTTCATGGCTGCCGACAGTAGGGTTCGAACCCACTATCTCCCGAATGCAAGCTCACAGCTCCGTGCCCCTAACCGCATGGCCAACTTGCTCGGTCGCGGCTTTAGTCTCTTTAGATTAACCTTAACAAGAGAAGTATGTAACGCATATTTAATTCACAATAAATGGCATGTCTTGTTACAGTGTTCAAGTCACCGCGTTTGATGAGATTGGAACACATTTTATCGCAGTATTCCTCTTGAGAGTTCTCTCGGAAGGATACAAGAGGCTTAGCCAGCTACTATTTCGTTGGAAATATTGACACCCAGAAAAGGCAAGAATGATCTGAAATCAATTCCAGTGATTGTCTGTCAAAATATGTGCCTCATAAGTACACTATTTACAGATAGAAGTCTATTGAAAATTTCGAAACTGTTGACTCAAAGACATCGTTCAATGAATCTGGACCAGTATTCTGCTTGGGCTTCTCACTCACTCCAGGAAAATGATAGGTTTGGACCTTGTGTATATCCTCCGGATAACTTTTCTATTTCTGGCTTCTCAAATTCGTATGTAAATATGCTTAGATAACACCTAATCTACTTTCATGTTAAATGTGTTGCCTGGAGAGGCACATGACCCTGAGGTTCATTCACTATACACCAAAAATTAGTACCAGGTAAATTTCTGGCGGTAAAGGAGGCCGGGCATACAGCTAATTTCTCTACCGCACTTAATGCCGAGGTTATGGACAATGGAGTCTTTACTCCCACTCCTCCAAGGGCTTTCATAGCCTGCATGGAGATAGCTTTCCTTTTTGTTTTGCTCTCGAAGGTAGGGAAATATGTAATGAATAGGCCCCGTGAAATTACAGTTTTATTCACTGCGGGACATCTCATACTCCTAAATGTCTTTGCCTAATACTTCACTTGATTGCCATGCAATAAACATAATAGGCTGCGTTGGGTCACCCTTGCCTTCCCCACGTCATCTTCACTAGTGTATTTTGAACTGGGTTGACCCACAAACAACTCGGGTGTATGGCTGTATATTTCGAGCAATGTTCCTCGACGCGTGCTCTCTAGAACCGCAGGGGTCCATGTATACATGGTATCTTGTAATCTTTACGTTTATTAATCTCCAGTGGGATCGTAGTATCACACGAGAGTTGTATACAGACATGCATTTCATTATGAAGTGACAACAAACACAGTAACTTGGTACATGGTGTAAATCTTCGTCTGTGAGCAGATGTTCAGTGGTATTGTTGGTTGTTATGAGAGTCAGGACACCAGTTAAATTCAAGGCGATTTCGTCATCCTACTTGGACAGTTTGAAGATTTGTCGCAGAAACAAGTTGGCGATTGCTGAGTGCTCATCTCTAATCCCCTAATTCATTAACAATAGATGCTCCAACACCTCCCTAAACTCGAAAAAAAAAACCAAACTCAACCGATCACTTACGTTTTGGAGCACAACTACGCAACCACCATGCCATCCATAGTTCAGATGGTGCAGAAGCTCATTATGAAGTTCCATTAAAACTCGGGCTAAGTGGCTTCCAGTGGTAAATGACTGAGAATGTGATGCGCTGTAAACTCAGTAAAGAACTACTCATATCTGTCCGCTGGACACGAAATACTGTCTGGACTTTAGTACAGAATGGAAACGGGCCTCTTTGATTTACTGAGGATGGCGGACATTCCTGTGTTCAAGGTTATTAGTTCCTTAACCGTTAGAAGTAAAATTCACAGTAATTGTATTTTATAAAATTTATCAACCAGCTTTAAAGAGACGTTATTTAAAAACGTGGTTAGAATCCTGAATCATGTATGAAGGTTAGAAAAAAGTGAAAAGTCGCTTCCCCATGGTTTGAATTTCACGTAAATTGAAGGTCCCGTGCCTATAATCACGATACCAACAGTCACCTAAAACTACATACTTGCTTGAATTTACTTTGTACCTTGAGCAAACCTCGGACGTATTGGAATGATGTATTCCAACAAAATTAGAGTGACCAATATCTCCTCTGAAACGGAACAGAACACTCTAAAACATGTCATGAGGCAATAATGACATCAAAGAGAGTTACCAAAAGGAAACTATAGAATTGACTGAACTGCTAAGTAGGATGGGACCGAGTATGTTACCAATAAGTAACGTTCAGTTATGTGGAGGAAAATAACAAGTAGGTGTTAAAATGAGAAGCTGAACTGAAAGCAAAGAGCACTGCATTGTTTTCTTTAGATTTTGGAACAGAACTATGAACTGGGAGTGAGATAAAAATCTTCTTGAGTCGGTGATAAGTAGAACAATCATTAAAAAGGGGAAATAAATCACAGAAAATAAAACAAAATAAAATAAAAGTGTTATATTAAATTCGGCCTAAACTATGAACTATTGTGGTTGTACAGGACTGAAAATCGATGATGATGATGATGATGATGATGATGATGATGATTATTATTATTATTATTATTATTATTATTATTATTATTATTATTATTATTATTATTATTATTATTATTATTATTATTATTATTATTATTCAAGGGGCCTGACATCTATGTAATCGTCCCCTAGATGAAATTTCTGTGTGCCATAGGTTTCTGCTGTGCTATTCTTGAACTGGACGGAAGGATTAATTTTTACATTTGCACACGAACAAACAGGAAATATTGTAATTTCTTGAGTCGATATCCTTGACGAAGTATAATAGAGTTTCAGGTTCAGAAAACACAGTTTTTTTGATCAAATAAAAGCAATCTTAGAATCAGATTTTAAATATACATGGAATTATTCATTACTGCTATGAAATTATGTATTAAGTAGCCATGCTTAATTTGTGTTAATCTAGGTAAGATATATGAAGGAGTACTACAGAAAGTGTCGACCATTCGAAAGGAAGTTTGGTACAGTCAGTAAGAGACATCTATAATAATAATAATAATAATAATAATAATAATAATAATAATAATAATAATAATAATAATAATAATAATAATAATAATAATAATAATAGAAGATGAAGAATATATTACAAAACGAACCCTTATTTTGACTAGGTACAAGGTTGGGACAAGGATTTATTGTTTCTCCATTATGGTTCATTGTATACACTAATATAAGAGACATAAACTAGCATTGTGGCAGTCAATTAGTCGGGTATCTTATAATACTACAAGTTCTCAATTGAGATCTACTTTAGTTTTGATATAATGAGGTTATTTCGCAGCCTTATTGTCCCCTTCCCCCTCATTCGGTATTCAGGTTGACTCTGCTGACAGAAGCGAAACCTGGATTTGTCCTGGATGTCTTACAAGTTGTACAGATAAGGCATGAAAGTAGCGAGAACAATAATTGTTGGTATGAATACGCGGTGGTAAGAGCAGAAGAGAATTCATAAAGACAAGATGTACTGGTTATGATTGAGTAAACTGGATGAAGTGCTCATGGGCTGGGGGCAGATAACGAGATCATCTGATATAAAAGGATAAGGAGGGAATGAATTTCAGGGTAATAGACTCAGTATTGAATGTTAATAGAAGCAAAGAGGAATTTAGTAGAGATAGTTAGACTCTGTGGAAGAAGATTTTACAGAAATATGAGTAATTTAGATTCACAGTGGTAGCTGTGAATCGAGGATCATAGAGGCACTTATTTCGTAAATGTGTAAGTTGGGCTTAAGAGTTTAAACCATGTTTTCCCACAAAATTCTTCTTACTCGAAGCTGGAGATTCACGGTACGGACATGTTGTATGTGATTAATTTTGTAATTTCTGTAGTGAATTCTATTCGCTCCCCTTTACTGAAATATCCATAAAGCGATATAATCTGTGACATGTTACTTCCCATACTTCACAGCGATAAGGTGCTTGAGCTATGTTATAGTTTTGTAATGCTCCTTTTCTTTGAGACTATAGAATGAAATATTTATTAATAGGAAAGAAACGTGTAAAAATTCCTCTTGACAATCAATGTCTTTGGCTTACGGAGTTATCTTTTGAAGGAGCTGTGTAGAATACTTCAGGGAGGAGGCAGTCTTAACAAAAATCTAAAGATTTATAAATGTATTATTCTTTGAACGAAACACTGCAGAGAAAAACGTTGTGCACTTGATGGAAAGAAACAATTCGCATCCAGCCTTTCAGAATTAAATATACATTCGAAATAGATTTCCATTTTACAGAAGACATGTTTATTTTTTATATTTTTCAAGACGTTCTATCAGCGTTGTAAAATAAGTTGTTACTATTGCACGCTGTGAGCCAGGAAGGACTAACTCCAAGACGGAAGTCCTGTATCATTCTAGAAGGAAACTGTCTCAATATGGAGGTTTCACAATTAGTTCTTCATCTTTATATGACATTACTCACTGTGTAGGCAAGTCCTTTCAGTAATGAAGCTCTCGCAATGAAAACACAGATTTAATTGAATGACTAAGATTTAAGAGAGATTTACTCGTACCGAGCAAATTGACTATGCGTTTAAGTGCGCGCAGCTTTGAGCTTCCATTCGGGAGATAATGGGTTCGAACACCACTGTCCGCAGCCCTGATGATGGTTTTCCGTGGTTTTCCCTTTTCACACCAGGAAAATGCTGGGGCTGTACGTTAATTGAGGTCACGGTCGCTTCCTACGCACTCCTAGACCTTTCCTGTACCATCGTCGCAATAAGACCTATCTGTATCGGTGTGAGGTAAAGCCAGTTGTAAAAAGAATTACTCTTCCAAAAATCCAAATTAGAGTCATAGTAAAACAGTTCTGGGCCCTTAAACGTCAGACTCATACCGCTTGCTAGAGTGTAAAGTAGTTCAAGTAATAAATACTGTCCGCATATTTCAATGTTTGAAGTCTTGATAAAATACGCCCATCTGGTCCTGAACGATATAGTTCAATGCTATTACCTGGAATAGATGGAGTTGCGTTTCCTTTCGCTCTTACGGCAAGAGCTTGATCTATTAAGAATCGGTCTATCTGTTCCTTAAACCTAATATTCGTTGGAGATGAACGTATCTTGTACAAAGAATGTAGGTATTCTATAATCAATTCCTGGTGTACTAATGGAAATACTTGGTCGCCTTACTAATAGCCTCTTTATCATGCATGAGAAAGATTTTTAACAGCTTCTCTTGGGGGCAATTTACCTCCTGCCGACTGCACAGAGTAGAGTTGTATCCACACCAGAAACTTCCTTCAGAACGTGAACTGTTATGGCGTTTTCAATTGTCTGTTATCCCTCAGACCCTAAGAAAGGTTTCCATCACTGTCTGTCACCCTTTTAATACCAAATAGTTAATAGATTTACTGCCAGCGAGCTAATATTAGGATGTTTTTAACGAATGATTGGTGTGATCATCTGCCATAACTGAAATGTACCTATTCTAAAAAAAATGTGGACTTATATCCAAATCTGGTACCTCGACGTATTCATTGATCATCTTCGGGAGGTCCGACTCGTTGGTTGAATGGTCAGCGTACTGGCCTTCGGTTCAAAGGGTCCCGGGTTCGATTCCCGGCCGGGTCGAAGATTTTAACCTTCATTGGTTAATTCCAGTGGCCCAGGGGCTGTCCCCAACATCCCTGCAACACACACACCACACATAACACTATCTCCACCATAATAACACGCAGTTACCGACACATGGCAGATGCCGCCCACCCTCATCGGAGGGTCTGCCTTACAAGGGCAGCACTCGGCTAGAAATAACCACACGAAATTAAATTTTATCTTCGGGGGGACCTTTTCCTCATTTACCTTAGGTAAGTGATCGAATGCTACTCTTACACAGCCCTGGGGCATCATGAAACTTTCTAAATCTCAAAAGTTTTTAATTGTATTTACAGTTGCGAATTGATATTGCACTTTCTGCAGTGGTAGCCAGTCCAATTCACTCATCCCAGGGAATAACAAGATACGTAAAAAATGAAAGTTCTCAGGGGAAGCATTTTTTGTTTACAAACAATACGGAATCGCCGATTCGCCAAATGTTGTTAAACCATTCTGCGGTATATTAAACATCTTTTTAAATAATGGTTTGATTGGATTTTGTTTAATTAAAAACTGAATGAAGCGTCTGTTTTGGATCGCGAATGAATGTGACTTGTCCTGTATTGACCAGGCATTATTTTCTGATGTGGACCAGTAAAAGCCAAAGCGTGTCAGTCACATTTGTGTAGAATATTGTTAGCCAGTAAGATTTAACACTTCTCTTAAAAAAAACAGCTGTGTAAATTCGCTGCTGATAATTCATTTACAAGATAATAATGGCCACGTCCACAATAACAACAGAAAATGTATTACACATAAGACAGACTGACTTTTCTGGTTGAAGCCATTTTTATTAACAATATTCAGAATATTTACAAGATAACTCAACGTATCTGGTTCTCACCGGGGACTGTTTTGTATTCTTGAATAATCTAGAAGTAAAATTTTGATATTTCTTCAGTATTATAAAGAAATGACTAATCTTGTTACTGTCAAACGATAGAGAACATTGACCTTAGTAGATTAATGTAAAAATTAAAAAAAACCGAAAAAAATGACATCTGCTTTCTCCCCGGGATGAGTGAATTGGGTTTGGGAGAGGTTTACACAGTTGTTTACGTTGCTACTCCGCTGAGAACCTGTATATGCATTTTCTTATCTATACCATTACGAAACCACTGTGCAGTATTAAGCTCTAATACTATTCTGTATGAGCCAGATTTGCAGCCCTCACAGTCTGATTGTAAGTAAACTCGTGTTCTCAGCCGGAGGTGGTACAGCTCTTTTCAGGCACACCCACAGTGGAGGTGAGCTACATGTACCATACCACATACCAGCCTTCCTGCCATTCTTAAATTTCTACCAGTACCGAGAATATAACCCGAGTCCCGAAGACGGTAGCTGATAACACTAACTGTTGCGCTGTGGAGGGGGAAAGTCTGAAGGGGAAATGGAAATGGTGTATGGCTTTTAGTGCCGGGAGTGTCCGAGGACAAGTTCGACTCGCCAGATGCAGGTCTTTTGATTTGACCCCCGGAGGCGACCTGCGTGCCGTGATGAGGATGAAATGATGATGAAGACGACACACACACCCAGCCCCCGTGCCAGCGAAACCAATTAAGGTTAAAATTCCCGATCATGCCGGGAATCGAACCCGGGACCCCTGTGACCAAAGCACGCTAACCATCTAGCATGGAGCCGGACAGTCTGAATGTGAACAACAGCCACTGACTTTCTGAAACTCACAAAGAGAAAGAAAGAGAAAGGAAACTTCCTCGTCAAGACCAGTTGTCCTCTAACTATTGAGTATAATGCCCCCAAAGCGAACATCCAACATGTTGTGCCCACTTTTAAGATACATTCTCCTCCTTCCACACTTTCTTCTAACTACTCGTCTTTCAGCTATTGTTGTGAAATCCATATCCCATATGATTCACAGATATGAAAAGCCTCGCATGGTTCATTCATTCCATTCCTGACCCGCTCGAATGATTGGAAACAGGCTGTGGATTTTCATTTTTATCTCCTCAACCGAGGTTGGCGACAGGGAGGGCATCCGTCCCTAGAAACATGGCAAATAACTTTATCTCACCTCATCCCCGTCCGCCTCCGTAGCGTAACGGTTAGTGTTATTAGCTGCCGTCCTCGGGGGCCCGGGTTCGATTCCCGGTACTGCCAGAAATTTAGGAATGGCAGGAGGGCTGGTATGTGGTTGAAATGGTACATGCAGCTCACCTCCACTTGGGGTGTGCCTGAAAAGAGCTGCACCACCTCGGGATGAGAACACGAGTGTACCTCATCCCCGACCTCGTATCACGAAACGGAACTAAAGAGACATTTTCCTTTTCCAAGACTGTACTCATACTATCTGCAGACTCAGATAAAATAACAATATCATCGGCAAATCTCAGAGTTCTTATTTCCTATTTTTCGATTGAGATTCCTCTTTCCAAATTTCTCTTTGATTTCCCTTAAACACTGACAACGAGAGGGGACAAACTGTAGCCTGCCTTGCTCCTTTCTGAATTGCTGCTTCTTTCCCACCGCCCTCGATCCATGTCACTGCAGACTGATTTTTGTGCACATCGTTTATTATCCATCTTTCTCGGTGTCTGATCGAACGAAGTCAGGTGATGCAGAACATATTAGATTAGGAAATGAAGTCTTAAAGGAAGCAGAGGAATATTGTTACTTGAGTAGCGGAAGAATTAACGACGACAGATGTAAGGAGGACATAACATTCAGACTAGCACAAGCAAGGAAGGTCTTCCTTAAGAAAATAAATATGCTTACGCCAGACACTGATATACAATTTTTTAAATTGAAAATTTCGTCTCGAGCATGGCATTGAATGAAAGTGAAACATGACCAATAACTGGCTCAACAGGAAAGGGAATAGTAGCTTTTTGAAATGTGATGTAACAGAAGAATGCTGAGATCGAATGGGGAGATGTTGAATCGAATTGGTGAGAAGAGAACAATTAGGTGAAATTCGACTAGAAAGTGAGATAGAATGATAGGGCAGATCTTAAGACACCCAGAAACTATTCAGTTAGAGGGAAATGCATTCAGAAGGAACGGTAAAGGTAGAACAAAGCATGAATATGACAAACAGATTGGCGTAGATGTGGGATGTAATAGTCACATAGAAATGAAAAGATTGGCACAGGATAGGGTGGTAGGGAGCGTAGGCTCAAACCAGTCTATGGAGTAACGACACAAACAACAAAAATTACAACGGATACGAGACGCATGGTTTAAAGTTGTGCTCTGCCCATTTTTTAATTTTAGGCAAATGAATATCGAAGCATCTATTAAGGAGAATAAGCTGAGGAAGCGATGGCTGAAGGACAAGCTATTGCATAACACTGATATACAAGGGGTAGATATCTGACATCAGATTTTGAATATGCTGAAAAAGTTTTATCTTTCATTTAACGGTCTTCACCGATAATTATTTTCATGGTTTTTCGTCATTTTTCATGTAAAGCCGAATATTTTCATTTGCTTCTTTATTTTCAGTGACAGTGGACATTATGGGGGTTGCATAAATTCACCAGATTTGTTTTGCTACATGTGAGGCTATGTAACAAACAAATCCAATATGTGCCATGTTGTGCATTTGCACTAGTCTTAGTGAATCTTCTGTCTGTTAGTTGTTTACCTTGATACAATGTTGAACATATGTAAATGGTTGATGTCGTATATCTCAAGAACGGTGAGCGATAGAGACAAATGGTTTGCATATTTCGAATCAGCATACTTCAATTGTCTTAGAACACGTGTTAGATACGACGATATCCACCGAAAGTCATTTTTGTTGAGCAGTATAATCAGTGAGAAGAAGTCTATTTCGTAGAAGTGCAATAGAGATACAATGACTTTCTTACGGAAGAGTTTCTTTCATATTTCGATATTCACTCCAGAAGCAATATTGAGTACCTTGTTTAAGTTATTCTAGCTTCAGGGCAATTTTACGACCACTATGAGTCAAAACTACCTCCATACAGACTATAGAGTCCTAAGGAGGTGTGGTGGGGTAATTCTGGTATATATCAACTCTATGCTAGCCCTGCGGTATAGTGGTAGCTTGCCTACCTCTTGTCCGGAGGACCAAACTTCAGTTCGCACCAGATCGGAATTTGAATTCTCGACTGAAACCTGGAACGTGGTTTACTCATCTTCCTGAGAGCAATTGAGTATTATCTGGCTTATACGAGAGACAGCTTATCCCTTCAGGCAAGTCAAACCATACGACCGAGGATGTCGTTACGCTGACCACTTAAACTCCAGTGTCTGGAGGCTCTCTGGCTGGGGCAGCTGGCGTCTTGGCAGGCCAGGAAATCTTAGTGTGCTGTTGCGCCACAGATTTGTTTATTTGTTTATAGCCTCAACACAAAGTAGGATAGGAGAATTTATCTTTGCATGGCTCCTTTGTTTCCAGTGATTATCCTGGAACATCTTTCTGTCATTTTTTGAGTGAATCCCAGAGCCATGTTCACTTTCAGAAATGGCAGTCACTTTTCTGAATTTCTCTTCTTGTAGGACAGTCGAACCCACATCCTTCTAGGACATCATTGAATACCTATAACTGCTCGCCGAGGCATCTCCTCCTTTCCCAATACTAGTAAATATTGTTTAAAGCAATAGATATAACTCAAACACAAATCTGGTGTAGGGAGTTGATTGATTGATTGATTGATTGATTGATTGATTGATTGATTGATTGATTGATTGATTGATTGATTGATTGATTGATGCATATGTACTAATAGTGAGTAGAGGATGCTCTCGTCATGCCGCGCATTGGTGACTGCGTGGGCATCCATCCAAATGGTGACCACGGTGGATGTTACCTAACTGGTGTGTGTGTGTGTGTGTGTGTGTGTGTGTGTGTGTGTGTGTGTGTGTGTGTGTGTGTGTGTGTGTGTGTGTGTGTGTGTGTGTGTGTGTGTGTGTGTGTGTGTGTGTGTGTGTGTGTGTGTGTGTGTGTGTGTGTGTGTGTGTGTGTGTGTGTGTCGGGGGGCACCTTATCATGATACCAGTGTTGTGGTGAGCGGGAGCGCTTTCAACATGATTTCTCCAAAGCTTCCGTGGCGTATAGTGGTCACCAATCCAGATGATGAGCACAGTGAATGTTGCTTAACTGTTTTTGTAACTCCGAACGTATCTAATGCCTCAATTAAATTTATACTTGGAAGTGTTGAATGTGGGCATGTGTGTTTTTTGTCTGCGTTTTCGGGGTTTACCTAGTTTTAACTTATTACTGCTTTGGTACCCGGTATTACAGCTAGATTTTAAGTGGTTTGATATTATAATTACTTCAAAATAGAATCCGCTACAGAACTCAAAATGTAAATAAAATAGAAATCTTCCACGTTTACAAAGGTGGTGTTGGTGGTGATTATTTGAAGGGAACAGCACGTGATCACCATTCCCTGATGGTTACTATTCGACCTACATACAAAGTGATTTTTCCTTAGTAAGAGGACGGTAGCGTACTCAGTCTATGTACGCAATACATGAAGGTGTGTCCCTGAGATCTTTATTACCCACCTCACGTTACTTGAATCAGATCTCGATCACTGATATGCCGATATGCTGCACAACGTAATACATGAGGGAAGTAACTTAGACTTCTTTACGATAATGTGGCTTCCATTAAACTAGCATCTTATGGACACACGTTTGTGTTTCACAAGATGGCCATCAAGTCTTGGTTGCCGAAAAGAGCTGCAAGGTTGTCACCAGTATTACTGCATTTCGATTACCAGTGTCTGTCAAGAAATGTTCGTAAGGAATGGGAAATTACTTAGGTTTAAGTTCAGAGGGAAACAAGACTTGACACCAAATGTTCACGAGAGAGAGAGACTTAGGCAGCAGAGAACGCACTGTTCTTGTTATCAATATTCTTTTTAGTTTCCTAGCGCTAGGTCTTCTGTATACACATATTTGGAATAATACGAACTGGTATTACCTAGTCTTGCCATAAATACTGTTCCATATTATGATAACAGAATGTAGAGTAAAGACTGGAAGAGAAAGATACAACTTTTAGGATTTTAATTTTATTTTTAGAATTTATGGCGACTATGGGATAGGAAAGGCCTAGGAGTAGGAAGGAAGCGCCCGTGGCCTCAATTAAGGTAGCTGCGCGCTCCTAACCGCACGGCCAACTCGCCCGGTAATTTTAGGTAGGAAGAGGCATGTATTCATACTGAGAATGTTTATATGTACTCTTCAAAATGTCCACCAATATTTTCGATCACAGGACTTAAATGTTCCTGGCTACCCATCGATTTTGCCATACATGATGTTCATGTAAAACTGGCTATAACAATCTTCAAGTCTCTTTTGAGGCTGTCAGTATTAAGATATCTCTTCTTGCAGAAAATTTGCTCAAACATTGACCACAATTTATTATCCAAAGTTTTGAAACCTGATCTGCCAGATGGCCAAACAGCAATGGAAAATAAGTCAGGAGCATTTGCTTGCAACCACCTTGAGTGGCCTCGTGTTTTGAATACTGGAGCAGAGTCCTGTTGAAAACTTCAGTTCCATCTCATGAACAGAATTTCATTTTTGAGGGCTTTACAACAGAATTAGTACTGGGTTTTGGTGCACTTCAACGGAAGCTTTGACAAGTTTCTCGCAAAAGTAACATGTCCGAAAACACCATCGAAATAAACTGCCAGTGACGATGAGCTCTCTGGATTTCCAGAGCCACCTGAGGAGTTGTGACTGCGTCTAGGACATAGACACCTTCGTTTTGATGGTTCAAGTGTTCTTAGATTTGAAAAGTAAAGAGAATTTTCCGATCACCGTTTTGCGCGTACCGCTTAAGTAGGGCTCGGCATTTCACCAGCCTCTGCTTCTTCAATCGTGTTCTCTGAAAACCGTAAAGGCAGTTGGTGGAACATAAAAGCAATAACATTAATTAGTTAATTGTGTTGTTAGGAAGCACCCAGTGATGCGACACAGTGCTTTCAGACCAAGGTCGTTTCTGTGCACCCTGGATATTGTTCATCTCTCTTCATTGTTCATCTTTCTTGATAGTCTCTGATGTCCTATCAGACCTCGGACGGCTCAAGCGAGGCCTGCCAGACATACTCTCGCTCTCACTGAAGCGTCCAATTGTTCGATAGACGAACATTATGCTGAAGGCAAACTTCTTAATGATATAAAATATGTATGAATGCTGTCTTCCTACATTTTGGAGTGCTGTTACTGCAACACTACTTTCATATTCTCCCCATTCCATGATTACGAGACAATGGATGCAACAGAATCATTCTGGAGGTTAATGCAGACTGTATACAGTGGAGGCGGTTTCATAAATCATCAGATGGTATCGCGGGAAATACGGTGGAATTTCGTCGGCAGTTTGTAACAGCGTTTTTTTCTTATTTTCCTAAGTTTTCATTCCCCTCCCCTGGGGTGGGCCACCGTGAAGGTTACGCCTTCACCCTGGCCAGGAGTTTCGGTAGGTTTGGAAGGAGCAAGGGCAATAGGTAGATGCGAAGTAGAAGTGAGGGAAAGGGAGGTGCGTGTGGACGTTTTTAATATATGACTTATGAGACATGACGGAACTGAAGGAAGAGATGTTTTAAGCAAGGGGACGATGAGGTGGTTGAAGAGCAAGTATATGAAACACAGATGAGAAGGTAACAAGAGAAGTGAGTAAGAGTCGGAAAAGGTCAGGGGGACGCTGGTGGCGAAAAGAAGAAATTAGTTGGAGGAGGAGGTGGACTAACGGGTTGACGGGGTGGTACCGGAGGAGGGGCTGGCCGGGCGCGAAGGTAGGTGGTGTTGGATGGATAGTAAGATGGCTGAGGTGGGGAACGAGAAGGCTCCACTCTGTATCGATGGCTGTAGATGTTGACACCGGTGACAATGAGGTGTGAACGTTGTCTGCAGTCGGTAGAAGTGGGCGTACCATATTCGTCGGGCCTGTACTTGTCTTACTTCTAAACGCACGACGGGCAGGGTCTCTGGCGGCGTGAAGTTCGCTGAGGATGTCCTGGTTGGAGATCGAAGGGTCGATGCCACGGATCACACAGCTGGGCAGACCGTGGGAAGACGTTGGAAGTTGTGTGGGCGGGGATGGCGTTGCTACTGCTGCGGCGTTTTCTTGAAGCGATGATGGAGGCGACGGCGACGTTGAGGCGGTGGATGTCAAGGGGTTGTCAGGGAGTGGAAAGGGATTAACTGCTGCGGGAAGTGTAGGAATGAGAAGGGAGAAGGTCGTAATTGGCGATGGATGGCAAGTCGTGACAAAAGTGACAGGTATATAAGAGTTAGGAATAAGCTGTCGTGGTAGAGGTCGTGGTGGTGATAGTTGTCGTGGGGGAAAGAGAGGAGGAGGGCGATGTAGGTTGTTGCAGGGTCGTGGTCGGTGGCGTGTTTACTACAGGGAGGCGAGTGGGGTCGGCGGAGAGTTGAGCAAGTATGGGTTGAGGAGTGGGTTCCACGAAGTAGTAACGATCATGAATGGACACGCCGGTGTCGATGAGGCGCTTCTTGTCGTCCAACATGGGTATGTAGAGAAGAATTTGCGTAGATGGTAAGCAGCTGGTGTCATCCAATAGCCGGTAGGCATCATGGAGTCCAAAGCCGGCGGAACGGATGGCGATGCAGATGTCGTCTTCTGATATGGCTGGAGCAATCTCTGGGATGACACAGGTGAACATGGTGATGGGAAGGCCGACTGCCAAACAGGCGTCAGCCTATATGATTTTTGGGGGCAGCGAGGTAGCTGACTAAAAATGATAGCCACGCGGCCGAGCAAAAAGACGGAGATATGCGTAGACGTAGAACAGTGTGCGCTTTAGAGAGGTCGTTGTGCCCCCCGAGAAGCGATGACGATGTGTGTGTGGCTGTAACAGTGTTTATAGCCAGACTAGGTATATAGTGCACTTTCGATTCTCCCTTGCAGTATATCTAGTCAGTATAATGACGTTATTTGTTTTACGTCCTTCTAAATACATTAATAGGTTTCGGAGACGCCAAGATGCTAGAATATTGTCCCGCAGGAGGTCGGGAAGGAAAATCCTTAATTATTTATTATTCGTTAATTGGCAGGTAGGATGTACAAAAGTGAAACAGTTGGATCACTTCAAGTACTTTGTATTGTATTCTCTTCGGATGGTAGCATATTAAGTGAAATAGAATCTTTTATTTTTTGCAATTTAATTGGCAGGTAGGATGTACAAAAGTGAAACAGGTGGATCACTTCAAGTACTTTGTATTGTATTCTCTTCGGATGGTAGCATATTAAGTGAAATAGAATCTTTTATTTTTTGCAATTTCTTTGACGTCGCACCGACACAGATAGGTCTTCCGGCGACGATGGGATAGGAAAGGCCTAGGAGTAGGAAGGAAGCGGACGCGACGTTAATTAAGATACAGCCGCAGCATTTGTCTGGTGTGAAAATGGGAAAACACGGAAAACTATCTTCAGGGCTGTCGACAGTGAGGTTCGAACCCACTACCTCCCGGATGCAAGCTCACAGCTGCGTGCCCCTAACCATACGGCCAACTCGCCCGGTCCAAGTAGAATCTACATGTAGGGAGTTCAGTTGCGATCAGCGGTATTCCCTACGAAAGAAGTCAGCTCTGGGACGAAATTATCTTTCCAGCGGTCTGTTTTCAGACCGACTTTGTCTTTTGATTTGACTCCCGTAGGCGACCTGCGCATCATGATGAGGATGAAATGGTGATGAAGATGACACATACACCAACCCCCCGTGCCAGCGAAATTAACCAATGATAGTTAAAATTCCTGACCCTGCCGGGAAGCGAACCCGGGACTCCTGTGGCCAAAGGCCGGCACTCTAACCATTTAGCCATAGAGCCGGACATTATCCCAACTATAACTGATTGTTAAACATTTACTATTATTGTCGTGATTATTATTTGACAAATTAAGCTAATCAAAATCTCTATCGATTATATAATTTAATTACCGTTAACTTCTCAAATAAGGTCTTAATTGATTGGTATGTGAATCCAAAACTGAAACACCCTCAACTTAACAGATCCTCCACTTTGAGGATTATAAATCATTATTACCCTATTTCCGAATAACAACCTTGATTTTAAAAGTATATTTACAGTTAATATATTAACAACATTCCATTCTCACTTACGTTTCAGAAGAGATCTTCAGCTTCCATCATTCTGGCGGTTCCCTAGGATTGAACATTTAGCACATGGTCAGATCTTCAAGTACCATGGTGAAATTATGATTTCATCCCATATCAGGCTTCTTGAAGCACACTCATTTACACACGCACACCTGTGCTGAATTTCGCACGGTACGCTTTCTTACACACTAGTCATTCTTCTTCTTCTTTTCCTACCGATTTCCCCACACCTGTGTGGTCGCGGGTGCGAACTGCGTCGTACATGTGGATTTGCCTCTGTTTTACGGCCGGATGCCCTTCCTGACACCAACCTTATATGGAAGGATGTAATCACTATTGCGTGTTTCTGTGGTGGTTGGTAGTGTGGTATGTTGTCTGAGGAGTGTGTTGGGACAGGCACAATCACCCACTGCCCGAGGCAGAAGGATTAATCAGAAGCGATTAAAATCTCTGACCCTGCCAGGAATCGAACCCGGGACACTCTGAACCAAAGGCCAGTACGCTTATCATTCAGCCAACGAGTCGGACACACTATTTATTATTGTACCTATGCGATATTAGAATGGAGATTCGTGAAGCTGCACATCTGACTGTTACTCGTGACGCTTGCTTCTCCTTGGATTTAGAGTTCTTTTCCTATCAGCTGCTCGCGTACCTAAAGCTTCCGGCCCATTATGTAAGCCAAGACTACTTTCATTGCCAAATACCCTTAATGTTTGTCAACAAACGAGCGGTCATTGTCCTTGTTCTTCACAGTGGGATGACTACTGAACCATATCTGGCGACCTTCACTGCTAATCTGCTACCTGCTTCTATGAAGATATGTCCTTTCCACAACTGATTACATGACCGTATGCAAAAAATTGTTTCCCTGCCTGCATTCCCAACACTGTCCGCAACACGTGATTGGAAACAGGAAAAAAATCTTACAGTTTATTCTATTTTTCTAACCGCACATGCTGTAATAAATTCCTAGCTCGTTTGGTTGCATGTTGTTTGTAACATTTTTCAAATGTTTAAGTGTACACTGAGCTACTTATAATTCACTGAGAATAGTATCAACTGTTCTCGAGCTCAACTTACTCGTTAGCTGTCGCGACTTGGTAACATTTTCACAATAAAGTTTATTTGTAACTGCTTCACTGAATAACGACTGGGTGACATGGGACTTATTCACGACTGACGAGTGAGTGAGGGCGGTAAGGCTCATCGGGTCCCTTTTCTAGTCGCGTGGAGTTCACAGGGTCAAATTTTCCCACGCGCAGTGGAGAACGATTCCTGGAGCACTATCTTCTATATCTAGGGGTTTATCACATTACTGATCGTTGTTTTATGTACATAAAATATTAGGGTTGTCCATAACTGAGCTCCACTTCATTATTCGATCATATACGTATTAATTATTCCGATGGCTTGGATTGCTTTGTTTCACAGCCGCCGTATATTTCGTAGGTGTGATTCGGCGCCATCTGGTTGTAACATCCAACCAAAACAATGGTGTTACGCAGTTAGCTGTATTAAATCATACTGTTATTAATTAAACACTCACACTGTCTTACAATTTTATTTCCTTTCCTATATGTTCGGAGTACGTGAATTTGCGTGTAATATTCACTCACAACTTGAAAAATGCTAGATAGTCTCGCGATCCTCTCCTGTCATGTGCAAAAATGGAGATTCTTGGTTGGTTGGTTGGTTGATTGGAAAACCGGAACATCTTTGGGCTGTGACCATTCCAAGTTTAAGGAGAGTTCGGATATGTTTTATCCCTCAATTCATGTGTCCTTTCTCTCTTTACTCTTCTACGCCGTTCCTTTGTTCCTGTATGGTTCTCACAGAAAAATAGAAAGGAGATGTTGGTCTATCGGCGAGCTAGCATTTATTGGACCTACATTTATGACTTAAGTACGTGAATGCTCCACGGCCCTAAGTGACTATAAGCAAGTTCGCGAACTTAACTCTCTTCCTGTGTGGTCTTTGTGTATTCTGTGAGGAAATGTACGTCTGAGAATATTCTCTACTGGTAGACATGTAGATGAAGTATATGGAATTAGTTAAATTCTCTTTTGATACTCGGTTATGGGTGCAGTACTCGAATGTATGTACCAGGAAATGCCGTACTTTATAGCATGATGAGTATGAGGTGGTACGCAGGGCGTGTACGGCACATCAAATTGGAGGGGGTGCAGAGACTGAGAGGATTTGCTTTGAATGAAGTTCTGAATTTTTAAAACGATTTATTTATTGTATAAAGTCAAGTTCATATCACCTGAGTATAGTGGAAGATGGACTGAGCGTGACGTTTCTCCGTTCTTTTGCTGGCGATGTCCCGCGTTGATCTGCTACTCCTCCCGTCCTCACCATAGATAAGCTCTCGGCACCATGCGACCACGTACACTCCAACGAGGGCAGCTCTAGATGTTCTTGAAGTTCTAGAAGTTCTTGAAGATCTTGAAGGTCTAGGAGTTTGGGTCGCCGGACTCACTCACTCAGAATGATAGCGCGAAAACACACACAATTAAGCCCCTGGACATATTGGATGGATTAGTCTGAGGTTTAATTTTTGAACTAACTTTAATCGTTCCCATGAAAGGATTAATAAAGGGAAAAATGAAAAGATGGAATATCAATTGAATCGAAACAAACGCTTATTTTGAGAAAATAAAGAAATTAACTTTCATGCGCCCGAATATCAATAAAATATAACCCGCATTCTTCTTACCGTAAGTTACACTTGACCAAATTGTGAGATTGTTCACAGGAAATAAATAGTTCACCTATGCTTTTTAATGGTCAAATAAGATAACGCAAATATTTGTAGAGTTCTACCGTTTTGTGATTACTTTGAATACATTTACAAAGCTTATTCAACACTGCTATGACACTATAAATGGTAGTTACTTCACTTTGATAGAGGAAGTTAAATGCTTTACATGTGAATTTAGTTCCGTTCACACGCACTGTCATGCAGACATATGACTAGAAGGTAGCACTATTAGACTATTAATACAGGAATGAAATTAGTCCCGTTCACTCACACTGTCACGTTTATGTTCAAACACGAATAATAATACTGGTAAGACTTCATAATAAATTGATCGTGAAAATTAGATTCGTTCACTGATAGTTGTAGGTTCCTTTTAAGATACCGTGAAATCACAGATTGATGCACCCGCGAAGTTTTAATGTTTTCCTGACATTCAAGTTCCACTTGAGATAATACAAGTCCTGATGCACTGTTTAAGATTTTAAGTTTGATATCAGCAGAAATATTTCAATCACCTTGAGATATTTAAAGTATCGCACATCTCGATTTTACGACTTACTTTGCAGTGACCATTGAAATGTTTCAAAGTTATTCTCACTGTAATTTAGTAGAGTTGAAACCGTAGAGTTTGATTCCGCAATATTACATCGTAGCACCAATTTACATCATCCAACCGTCCTGGTTCGACTGTGACAAGACTTTGTTGTGTTGAATTCTCGCGTCTCCTTTATACTGAAGTCGCGGAGACTGCAGCTGCTTCATTCCTCTCAATAACTTTCTTAATCCGAGGTGTATTTTAATTAAACTTCGTAGTTTTGGAGAAATTGAAATGGCGTGTACGGTGATGTTATTCTCGTATTCGTATCAAAATTCATATACGGGATATTCAGGGTAGAACGTATGGGAACTTATACGGATGACGTAACTTAGCCTTGGCGATTTGGAGCTGGCTCCTACGTCACTCGCCACATGCTTGCTGTAGCCGGCTGCTCGGTTGCCGCGCGGCGCGTATTTTAAAGTTTGAATTACTTCAACATTAATGCTGGGCCAACGTTTCTGGGTACAGTATATATGTATGTATGTAATGTATGTATGTATGTATGTATGTATGTATGTATGTATGTATGTATGTATGTATGTATGTATGTATGTATGTATGTGTACGTCAATCCTCTTCAATTTACTGTTTAAAAATTTCTCTTCTCTGTTCCCTAGACTATATTTTATTTTGCTGTCTATTTATTCACCAGAAACACGAAATCAATATTGCCAGTCTTTGTTTTCGCTAAGGACATATTATGTTTTCTTGATTAGTGATCCAATATACGAATCTATTAATGTATTAACGTGAAACTGGGAGCTGATTAGTTTGTATTACACTGTTACGTCTATTACCCAAAAACACAGTACAAACAATAAATACTATGTATTTATAAGCTAGAGGAAATCTTGGCGTGGTCGATGCCAGGGCCGGCACCATCAGCGTGGGATGTCATAGCATACAATGATCTATGTTTCCAATAGTGCGCTGATATAAAAAGAGACTTCTATCCCCCCTACTCAAACACTCAAAAAAGCCATAAATGAATGTCAGCCACACTGTAGATAGCTCATCGTTATAAGTGCCGATCGTTTCTGGAACCCGAGAGAGTCACTGCTGTTTTATTTGCAATACAATTTAAGTACAGATAACCGAATGAGTTGGTCCTGTGGTTAGGGGCGCGCAGTTGTGAGCTTGCTTTCGGGAGATAGTAGGTTCGAACCCCACTGTCGGCAGCCCTGAAGATGGTTTTCTGTGGTTTCCCATTTTCACACCAGTCAAACGCTGGGGCTGTACTTTAATTAGGGCTACGGTCGCTTCCTTCCCACTCCTAGCCCTTTCCGATCCCTTCGTCTATCTGTGTCGGTGCGACGTAAAGCCAATTGTAAAAATAAGTGAATTAAGTAAGTACAGATTATTCGAGATCAAAGGAAAATCATCTAGTGACGGTGTTGATAGTTATAAATGAGGAGTGTCCGTTCAAAAGGCGCTATTTCCACCTCAAGAAAGTTGTGAGAACCTCAAGAAAACATATAATAAAAGGCACACGGAACATACCTATGATCATGTATGGTACTACTTTTAAATAACCGGGCGAGATGGCCGTGCGCGTAGAGGCGCGCGGCTGTGAGCTTGCATCCGGGAGATAGTAGGTTCGAATCCCACTATCGGCAGCCCTGAAGGTGGTTTTCCGTGGTTTCCCATTTTCACACCAGGCAAATGCTGGGGCTGTACCTTAATTAAGGCCACGTCCGCTTCCTTCCAACTCCTAGGCCTTTCCTATCCCATCGTCTCCATAAGACCTATCTGTGTCGGTGCGACGTAAAGCCCCTAGCAAAAAAACCCTTTTTAATAACTACATCTTTCTGGTCTGGATGCTCACGACTTTCGATAGTACTCAACTACGTCAGTGCATGTGGACGAACTACTAAAAAGGAATTTAAACTGGAAAGATTATCTTTTGAACAGTAATATTATTGGTTTTGGTTTTACGTCACACTAAGTATTTTTGCGATGTATGGAGAGGCTGAAGTGCCGCAAATTTTGCCTTGCGGGAGTTCTTTTAAGTGCGGATAAATCTACCGACACGAGGAAAACATACTGAGCACCTTCAAACCCCAAAAGACTGAGCTGAGATCAAACCCGCCAACATGACATCTAACACTGATTTTTGCTAATCAGTCAGAAAGACCATTTAAATTGACTAAGCAGAATGAAAGTTACAAATAGGCTGTCGAAAACGCAAACAGCTGTACTAAATGAAATGCAATGATGACTTTTTTAAAATGAAATGGCGCGAACGTAATCTTTAGAAGAAAGTTTTAGGGTTTGAAAGTGGCGGTGGTGGTGATTATTGTTTTAAGTGGAAGTATATTAAGCTTTGAAACCCAGTAATTAATTTTTTCTAGGGCGATACATGGCTGAGAGACCAGTCCGTTCTAGGAAAGTGTCTCTCCGACACAAACATAAAAGGGACGGTGGACGTGAGAACCCGCCTTATGCAAGACATCGTTCATATATACTACACAAAATGGAGATTACAGCCATTACCCATGAAAAGCACTTAACTCGCGTAGATTATAGATAATTCAACATATTTCCTAAAATTACAATGAACGACCACAAGATATTTCGAAAGGAAAATAAATAAATAAATTCTGTTTATCACATGAAGTGCCCGGTTCCATGGCTGAGTTGTCAGCGTCTTGGCCTTCGGTCCACAGTCCGCAATGCAGTGCACTACTTTAAGCGTCGTTTAGCGTTCACAGGTTAGATGCTTGGCTTATGGGGAGAATCGCATTTCACCTAATGCTCAACGCATTACCGTTTTTCTGGTGGGACAATAACTTGCACTGTGGGGGTTACGAATAATTATTTCATTTGATAACCAGTGATTTTCACAAACCACCTTCTTTAACGCTCAACAGCCCCTGCCTGGCGTTAAGAGGGGCAAACACGACCGTGCTCTGTTTATGCCTACTGCCTTCATGTTTCCACTTCACAGTCGTGTCCCCAACAATCGAGCAGGGTGACTTGAGAAGGGTTGAAATGCCCCTGATGTGGTAATCAATCGGTAGTTCACATTTGAGATTGCTGAGTTCCCTTGACTCCCCCACAGATGTTCCTCCTTGTACACGTCGTTGTGACATCTAAACGTCAGTAAGATGCCCAGCTACTTCTGATCCGATATTGTGCATTACTTTAGGCAATGTATAATATAGTTTTTGTACATAAGTACAAGTGGTCAGTGGCCTGAAAAAACTTATCTCTCAGTGACCTCAGTAGATAATAGAGTCCATCCTATTAGAAATACGAGTACACAGGCGTTTAAATCGTTCATAAATTATTTACTACTCCTTTATCAATTATTCATTGTTGCTCGTTATTCAGCGTTAAATGGCAGAACAACATTCGTGTCACATTGTTTCCCTTTAATACTGTTATGGATATCATTTCACCACCAAAGTCCTATTCTTACCGTCCCATATGTTCTTCTTTAGAATAATGAACTCTTACTTTTTTGATGAGCACGATGACTGGATTTATACCATCCCCACACAACCTTCCACTTGTTAGCCGACATTCCAGATTTTACTCCTGATACTCAGAGGAACTCGAAGAATTCTGGAATGTGGTATCATACGTATTGTAGCTACAATGTGGTTGATGCTCTCACTTTTCCTGGTAATTCGTTACTGTATGTTGTGGCTTAGATTCTGTACTCGACAACCTCTGAAAGTTAACTTTCTTTAAATGAAATACTTTTTTTTATAATTGGCTTTACGTCGCAGCGACACAGATAGGTCTTATGGCGACGATGGGATAGGAAAGGCCTAGGAGTGGGAAGGAAGCGGCCGTGGCCTTAATTAAGGTACAGCCCCAGGATTTGTCTGGTGTGAAAATGGGAAACCACGGAAAACCATCTTCAGGGCTGTCGACAGTGGGGCTCGAACCCACTATCTCCCGAATGCAAGCTCACAGCTGCACGCCCCTAACCGCACGGCCAACTCGCCCGGTTGAAATACTTTAAACACAATTCAACTGATACGGTGACGGATACGGGAGTGGGATAGTACTCTGGTTTAGGTGCTGGCTTTTCACCTTGATGACCTGTAGTTTAATCTCAGTGATATTCACGTAGAAAATTATAAGTGTCAGAGAGTATCCATCCTTATACACCCGAGTGGTTCCAGAGACCTCAGAAATATATGAGACTGGCTGTTGTACCCTTCGTTGACTGTTTAGTTTCTGTACCATTGTATAAGAACTGTCATCCAGTGGAGAGGAGTTGCAGAAGAGGAAACAGAGTATACTCGAATTTCAACTAACAGTCAGTTAGTGTAATGACATTGTTGATTACCTTTGGAGGCTTAAGAATTTGTAAGCCATGACGCCGTTTTCTTGTGGGTTGACAATATTTGGGCATCCGAGACCTGGGGAGTCTGGCATTCCCCATCTTTTTTATTATTCTAATTTTCCCATTACTCTTCTAGTTAACTAGTTACTATGACAACTGGACAATATTTTCATATCATCAATGCTCGCATTTGAGCTTAGAAATATAAATTCGTGAAAATCTCTATTACCACAGCTCGTAAGGTAAAACTGTATGCGGTATAAAAGATCGGAAATTGCAATGTTATGCGTATTGGTTCGACACAGTTAATATTAACGGATAAACTTTGACATTTCGCGGCTTTTGCTTCCTTAATATTGCTACGTACTGTACAGTAATCAAATAATATATAGCGTAATACACACCCGCCTATTCGTCGACTTAAATACAGAGTTTTATAAATCCTACTAAGCCGTTATCTCGTGATGTAACAAACAAACAAACACACAGATTTGTAAACATTCCACTTTCGAATTTTGTATAACTGCGGTAATCCGAATCATGAAAAAACTTGAAGTGTGCAGACAAAATATAACAATTGAGTGAAAACATTGGACACACTTAGGACTCAAACTCTCTCCGTTTTTTTAATAATGGGATATCCATCATACCTGAACGACCAACGAACGAGAAGTTAACACTTTCAACTCAAAAGCTTGATATGATGATGATGATGATGATGATGATGATGATGATGATGATGATGTCATACTTAACACAGAGAGCTTTGAAGCGACGAGAATTGTTAGAACTTGGACGAAGGCGGCCGTGGCATTAATTAAGGTACAGCCCCACCATTTGCCTGGTGTGGAAAATGAAAACTGTGTAAGGACATCATCAGGGCTACCGATTATGAGGTCCGAACTCGTCATCTTCCAAATTTACGCTTACAGCTGCACGGCCCTGTACCACACAACCAACTCCTATAGGAGACCTGCACGTCTATGAAGATGAGACCCTACCTATGATGAATTCTAATGATGAAGACGGCACACACACCCAGACCCCAAGCCATCGGAATTAAACAGTGAAGGTTAAAATCTCCGGTCCGACTGGGAATCGAACCCAGGACCCTCTGGAGCAAAGGCCAGCACGCTAACCATTTGGCCATGGAGCCGGACCTAATAATAATAATAATAATAATAATAATAATAATAATAATAATAATAATAATAATAATAATATACGCTGTATTTTGTGCGCGCAGCTGTGAACTTGCATTCGGGAGACGGTAGGTTCGAACCCCACTGTCGGCAGCTCTGGAGATGGTTTTCCGTGGTTTCCCGTTTTCACGCCAGGCAAATGCTGGGGCTGGGGCGTACCTTAATTAAGGTCACGGTAACTTCCTTCCTACTCCTAGCCCTTTCCTATTCCATCGTCGCCATAAGACCTGTTTGTGTCGGTGCGACGTAAAGCAAATTCTGAAAAAAGACACTGTATTTTATCATAAAGTTGCTCCGTCGGATGACTCACTTTCATGACGTTGAGAAGCCGTGTCCTACGAAGTGTAATAGTTCTGGTCACGTACACTGAGATTAACGACAATGAGATTCACCACGTTCACTACGTGACACGCAGTACTATCGTGAGGAAGGAAGCTGTCACACCTATCAGCCTTTCTCGTGGCTTTTCGTACGGCTCGATTGGGGTTTTGTTGTATATTTAGGGCATGGATATGTTTTATTTATAGTTACCCTTGTGCTAATATGTTTTAAGGATACAAGGATACTTTCTTCATGTCGTATAATAATGTGAATACATACATACATACATACATACATACATACATACATACATACATACATACATACATACATACATACATACTGAACCCTTGAACTTACCATTCCATCGTTGGTCGTCTGCCTCGGCTGCTTCGGGTCGTCACAAGTTGTTTTCTGTCACTTCATCGACCAAACGATAGGGTTCAGAGGAGAGCATAAATACTTCAAATGAGGAGCAAAACTATGCTTACTAAAATATTTATTCAATATAAATCACGAAACTTTATTTATTAAATAGGCAAGAAAAGTCACTTAAAATTTTCGCATGTTTTAACGCAGTGACAATGCATAACATGAGTGGTAAAGTTTTATTGATATTGTTTATTATTGTCTCTCAAAGAATGAAAATGTAGTGTAACATTCGTGGTCAGCAAAAACCTGAAAAGAATTGTTTTAAACCTGAAAATCGGGCAACATTGATCCAAACGATAACTGAAAGTTAACCCAGACGATCCGTGAAAAATCTGACCTTCAACAAGTAGCATTCCAGATTTACATTTAATTAAGGTTATCCACCAGTCGACTATCCTATCGGTTATTGGAACATCCCCCGAATGGATCCTTAATAGAACCAAATCGACTATCAGTTGCTTTGAATAGGTTGAGAAATATTACTTGAAAGCATGGTGTTCATTACAAGTTAACAGCAATTGTTACAATCAAAAGTGAAATTCAACCATGTATTGTCATCTCGTGACACCCTTAAGTTGCAGATGAATCCCGATGCTGAAACATGCAACACCTCAAACAGATGTTCAGAAGGAAACAACAACACTCGATCCGATTGGATCTTACGTTACATTGTTCTAAGGGACAGAAACTGCGAAATGCAGGAAAACATTAATTCATTATGCATTTAGAAGAAATGTCAAACACTGAAGTTAAAGAAAAGTGATAAACTACTTGAAAATGTTCTTACTAAACCAACTTTCAGGTTATGAAAACAGTTACATCGTTAAAATCGTTAAAATACAAATCCACTATGTAAAACAAACAATAGGAAATCTTTCCAATTTTCTATAACTACTGCTACAATTACAAATCTGTCTACCTACACTTGTCCCATTAAACCAAACTACAAGTGATCGGTAGATCAACGTCTCACATAAATAATGTGAATAATGAAAATTGAAAATAAAACATATTAACAGCTGACGAATCGAAATCGCATTCGTAGTGATAATTCTACATATATGAACTACTTGTCAACATACAGCACTATCATAATATACCGGACACCCGAACAATAAATCTTAAACCAGAGAAAAGAAAATAGAAAACGTATGTTCACCGAACTTGAACTCGCGCGGCTAAGTAGTAGTGATCAGTCTCCATTAGCCTGGTTTTCACGGGGAACAACCCTTACATTCATGTCGCTACTGATGCAACGCTATTATAAGAGCACCTTACGGCTAGTAGGAATTATGCCGAAACATGGCCTAAATATCGCCTGCTAATATCTTTCATACTCGTATCCACTACTGCAAACACTAGCATCGTTCAAGTCGTTTCACAAAATACATAACTTATGACTTGACTATGTACAGACGATCCCTAATCCCGTAGTTGAGCCAACGTTGCAGTGTCTACTCATCATTCATACTGCCAGGCGAAATTGAAACTCTATCACATGAAGTGAAATTCTCTGTAAGAATGAACTCGAACCTGGAAATATTGCTGTGTATATCCTACAGTAAAGCGTGAAATCGAAATTAAACAACATGTCCGAATAGTTTACTCTACTCCTCAATACAATCTCAACACGTACAGTGAAGTTCGCTAAATAAAAATAAACTCAACTCCCGTTTAATATTACGTTATATAACTGAAAGTAACAATCACTACCATCACGATATTCATGGCATAACTCCAGTGTGAGGCTCAAACGGACCTGCCATGTCAACACTCCAAACAGATGTTCAGAGAAGTAAATTCCCATCGATCTACGCAAGCTAAACTCTCATTCTAATACAATTCATTTTTCTCACCCGCAATGTTTGCAGTCAGTGATATGTTCATCTCGTAATGATACAGAATAGAATTCAATTTACAATAATTAAGTATTATTCTGACCGTGTGTCAGAATGCATTTTGTTCGTGAGGTCGGCTATCAAAAATATATACTTCGCTGGTATCAAATGCAACCGTCATTTAGACTTAACTGCCGTTACCTACGGTCTTACATAAAATAGTAATCATGAGATAATATCAACTTGCACATAAAATAGGCATTACAACACGCTCACTTGGATTTGACAACCTTTACATTCATCAATCGTTCTGGATTTCTACAGGACATCGCTCCTCTCATACAGCCTGTCTCAGAAATATTAAACGTCAACCTATACACCATGTCACAAAAATTCATCTCCGTCGAAATACAGGGTCTCTTACTCTCGGCCTCCCGCTTATTCTACATCGCTCATAAAATACAGGCTTACTCTGCCTTTAACATCTCCCTAATTATTCTCCTAATATTTCATTTCCACGATAATGCGTTTTCTTCTTGCTTGATACTTTTATATACAAGTGATCCCATGACCAAAGAACTTTATAATGATCTCACAATTAACTTCTCGAAATTGGTCTTGACCTCAGAAGCAAAACAGCATACCGTTATTTTCTGTATCACAAATACACGGTGTCACAAAATTTAAGTTTCCCAGAAATGCCTAACTTTATCATACTTCACTGAATTTCGATATAAACCGCAAATCTCGTTTGACATTTCTGCCGAACGCATAATTTATTATCATCTCAAATGTTATCCTTACGTGATTATTATTATTATTATTATTATTATTGGATACATCGTTATTTGACTTTATCACACTCATAACGGTTATTTTATCGTGATCATTATTGTAACTTTTACTGGCTCGAACATTATTTCATTGATTGTCATTGCAATATTTAACTTCACTTTTAATTTTTTTAAAGAAATTTAAAAACATTTTTAAAGTCTCGCGCGCTGACATAAATAACAGACAATTCGCCTCCACACTAGAATAACGACAAGACATATCCTCGTCGCAACACTTAAATTTTACACACGCCTCATATTCAACGCGATGTTATGATTCATTAATTAATTAATTTAAAGGGACAAGCATTTACATTTCTAACTAAAAACGTGATATTTAAATTAAACAGACCTGTAATTACGTCTTTGGCGTGGCGTTATCTCGGCTTCATTTTACGCCAGTCACCTCGGGACTTAGCCTCTCATAACTGCAGGACACATTCTTCGCTTAAATACTACTTTATAAATACAATGATTCTGCACTCGTCTTGAAGCAACACACATTGATTTTCTTCTATAACACGTTACAATAAATTTTATTCTGTACACATACACAACAATTGAACCGCCGCGCTTCGTGTCGAGAATTCAACTAATGTAGTTTGTGGAAACCTCCAACTCCTTCCTCTCAAGGTGTTTCACAGGTGTGGCTGACCGTGAGACGAAAGCTTATCTCCGCCAGACAACCACAGTCCTCCCTTACCGATTACCAAAATTACATCGTCCAAAATAATTCACAAGATCTATCTATGAATCTGCTGTCTCCCTACGCAGAAGTTCAGGAATTCTACAATTATTTAACTTATGATTTTCTTCCCCGACCGGGATGGATATCGTGGATACAATGTTTCAATATCTAATTGGTCTCCGTTCACCATTTACCATTTGGTGATATATTCATCCCTCAAGTCAACTGGCTTTAGAGATTCTACAAGTCTATTTCGTCCACTGTAAATCTTCTTCTTAATGTCGCCTGACGCAGATTCACCCTCTCCGATAAGTGAATGATGACTGACTCTCCTGTCTGAGGAGGGGGGTATTTATGCATTTAGAAGGGACGCTCTGCTTGGCGTTATCCACTGTGGTGCTATCATTCCATTTGATGACCACTGGGCCGATTTCTTTGAGACTCACCCCAGAGATTCCACCTATTTTTCCAGTCATGATGGTGTTGTTTGCTGATTTTTCCTGTTTCTTTAACGGGCGTAATTAATTAATTTCGTGCACGACGTTTCCCACGAATTTTGACTGTATGTCCTTGACAGGTGTATTACTCTCGGCCAAAATAGATGCCAACTTCTCTCCGAACATAATTAAATACATTTCACCGTGTGGATTTTAGCTTCATTAAATATTTCCCAAAACTCTTAATTACTTATTTCTTTGTTAAAGACAGTGCTGACATCTCTCACAATGAGGGTTATTATCCAGAATTTCATTATTAATTACCCGAGGTCTTCCGAAACGTTCCGACTTCGTTCGATGTGTGGTGGGCCGCTTCCCGCTGTGAGTTGTCATTCCACGGAACGCGAGATGATTATTACAATAAAAATATTGATGCACTCCATCTTGTAGTTGAAATTTCAGCAAGGTAGAATTATGGGCTCAATACATACATACATACATACATACATACATACATACATACATACATACATACATTTAGTACGTGCTTGCATATCGATTGTGTTGGCTACGCAGTACGGGTTTGTGGCTATAAACTTGCAATTGGAAGAAGTAGGTTTCGAACCTCAACGTCACCAGCCCTTCTTCTGAAGTTTTTCTTTTTTGACACCGGTCAAATGCCAGACGTTGTACCTTTATTAAGACCATGACTTCTTCCTTCCTAGTGATGTCTCGTTCCCATGTCGCAGAAAATGCCTGTTTTAGTGTGCCGAGAAATATCACGCACACGTACTTTCATATTCATCGTACACTATTCTATTTACAGGTACATTAATGATACGCTGAGTATAATACAGTACATGTGGATTTGTGAACAAAAAGTGAAGTTGTTTTTTGTATGTAAATAGGAAAGTACTTTGTATAATTAGTGTGATTATGTATTCTATGACATCACGACCTCCTGTTGTGCTCGTATATTAGACATGTTCTGACATCACGATATTATGTTGTGCTAGTATATTAGACATGTTCTGGCATCACGATCTCCTGTTGTGCCCGTATGTTGTATATCTTCTGAGATCAAGATTTCCTTTTGTGCTAGTATATTAGACATGTTCTGACATCACGATCTCCTGTTGTGGTCGTACGTTGTATATCTTGAGGCATCACGATCTTCTTTTATGCTCGTATGTTAGACATGTTTTGACATCACGATCTCTTTTTTGCTAGCATATTAGACATGTTCTGACATTACGATCTCCTGTAACGCTCGTATTTCGGAATTGTTCTGACATCACGACCTCCTGTTGTGCTCGTATGTTGGAAAAGTTCTAACATGATCTCCTTCTGTGCATGGATGTCGGAACACTTCCGATAAAAATTTACTCTAACAATAGCGCGCGCTAAAGATGACAGTTAAGCTTTTAGTAACTTTTGGGCAATATCACGTCTAAAAAGTAGCAATTCATGGTTTCTGGAATAGATTTTTCTTGTCAAGACGAGGAGTGACTGAGCTGTACACTCAGAAGATTACAGAGGAACTATGCTCAGTGTAGTAACAGAGCGCAAAGAAAGACGGAGAGAAGCCTAACTCACTTTTTCTCCAAAGCTCTGCAGTGAAACTAGGCCTTCATCGAAATGTTTGCTTTCAGATATCGTACATAGAAAGTAAATGGAAATAAGAGATGCATAGGCCTACCTATAAATGCTAAATTTCCAACATTTATGCAATCATGTAAATGACTTAATTCCAATTTTTTCAGTTCGAAATCAGTATAATAACTTTTAATTCTAAGACTGAATAGCACTACAATCTTACTTTTATATAAACATAGATAGACAACAAAACTCATTCAACATCAAATAAGTACTGACGCATGAATATGTATGAATGACTTATTAGTAGAGCCCGGATTTCCATGCACTATCAAATCTCAAAATATGCATGCTCTAACATATGGCACAACATGCACAATAAATAGGAAAATATACACTATCGAAATTCGATTCCTTTTGAAACATTGTACAACAACTACCGTAATTTCTCCAAATTGTCTTGATCTAAGCTCATCTGTGTATTTGTCAGCACATGCTTAAGCATTCTACGTCAAAAGAAGTGACAAGTGCATACTTGAAGGCATTCGGGACAAAGTGAAGTCAAATTGTACGTCTTTCGCATTTTCTCCATAATACGTCTTTTATATGCTTGACGAATTCAAAATCAGGATTTGAACCGATCACTTTGTTCAACCTATCTGTAGCTGCCGCAGCTAATTCTGCGTGTGATTATTGTAGATGCATTTGGATGACCTCAATAACTTGTACCGATTGCCTGCTGCGATAAAAAGGACATGTGACGAGTGAGAGTTTTGGATAGGACATTCCAGGATAACAATGGAAGAAGGTTCAGTGCAAAACCGAAGTCCGTAAAGGCTTCATCTCAGTAATGCGGCGTCACAGAAGTGAGATACAAGTTTTGATTTGTGGGGCCTTCCGGCTTACATCAATGTCTACTGAAGCAACAGATAAGAACATGCTTGGTTAATTGGATTATAGGACCTTTACCGTATGTTCTAACTTTGGTTGTCACATAGGATGCCAGGAATACATACTCTCCGTCTCTCAATAATAGACATACTGTATACCGTAGAGAAACGGTCCCATATTCTGCAAACAACATTCATAAAAGGCACTGCCATGCAAGTTAACATTATGTATGTGCCAAAGTCAGAAGAAAAGTCTTATTCTGGAATATTAAACGTCCAAATGTTAGCAATTAAATCCAAAATATTCAAAGTATGCATTATGCATGAATTTTTTCCTAGAAAAGGCCGTAACATGCAAACATGCAGGGAAAATGAACTGTTATTTGGAATCGTTAAGCCATAAAACGAATATTTGCAAAGTTTGAGAACTGTAGCTGTCTTATTTAAAAACATGCATTTGCATGGAAATCCGAGCTCTACTTGTTATATTTCATGCAACATCTCTTAAGTGTAGTGTAGCAATGTTGTGAGTTATACGTATAAAGAAAGAGGAGGTAAAGGTGCACTCAGTTCACCCGGAAGGAAGTGGTCTTATTTCACCATCACTTCGTCCGGCTCCTTGCCCGACTTGTCAGGGTAGTACTCTTCGGGTCAGAGAGCCCCGGGTTCGATTCCCGGCCGGGTCGGCGATTCTAACCTTAAATGGTTAATTCACATGTAACTCACACACCAAAATCAACACTATCCTCCACTACAAAAGCGCCTAGTTCGCATACACAGCAGATGCCACACACCCTCGTCGGAGGGTCTGCCTTAGAAAGGCTGCAGCAGGCTAGTAATAGCCAGACGAAATTATATATATAAAAATAAACCATCACCCCGTCAAGAAGGCGAAAAGCTTAGAAATAGGATTCCACTTCTAGAGAGGGAGATGCCCAGGGGCACTTTCAGCCTACAGCAGAAATGTGTACGAAGTTAATTCCTGGGATAAAGGACGGTCAGTCTAATAGCTCCCACTTTCAAAGTGCTGAGTTACGTATAGTGGAAACCTACACCTTCCTTTCCTTCCAGAATTTTCGTGGCCTGTACAGAGATGACTTTGTGCTGCATAAACAAATAAATGTTATTATAAAAATAAATCGACATACGTCGAGCTCAGAACACGATCCTCTAATAGTTTCATTTACTTTGCAGATTCCAGAAGGCCGCTATGAAATGATGAGCTCTCCAACACATCTCAGCGAGAGCAACATTCGCCGCTATGGCAAAGGACACAGGTACGTCACGATTAATTTGGTTACCTTCCTGTTGCTATCATAGTAACGACAGAATATTTTATTTTAATAAAATATAGGCTATAAACGTTACTGACTTCGTCTCTGTACTAATGATCGCGGGTACGATTCAACTTGTCGTCATTAATCAGATATTCATGAAATTGATAACTCTCGAATTATTTATAATTATAATTTAGTTTGCGAGTTGAATAGCTGTCTCGTTTATATCTTGACCAATATTTTGTAATTTCTTGGTTACGTATTTTGATCATCACGTAAATATTGTACAGTATTTTATGTACTCGTATTACCGATGTCAGTTTCTCGTAATGTTCCAAGGTAAATTTTAAAGTATGTTTCAACATTTCCTAAATGTAATGTACATACTTAAATAATTGTGTTCGAGTCAGCATGGAGAAATGCAAAAATCCGCTAACCTGAAAATAACTATCGGCAACAAAGAATTTCCAAGATGTTACCCAGAAGTCACTCATATTGTACGCCATTTGTTTTTCATTGTGAAATAAATGACAACGTGCCTATCGAGTTATATGCGAAAATAATAAAGGCACCTTAGATGTATTAGACAAAGCTGCGAACAAGGAGTGTAGTTACTTTATAAAATACGTCAGAAGATATTGTAGACAACGTAAGTAAAAATCGGTACCGGTATGTCATACCGAAAGGTTAGGAAGAGAATTAGAACCATGGAATAAAGAGATAACGTGGGCCGTACTCTGACCATCTGCCTGTATCTATCACGTCCAGCCTGAGTCGAAGGTGATCACCTTATGTAGATTTAACTGTGTTTCTCCTTGGAATAGAACTATAAATGCAGTGTGAATATGTATTAGTTCATCATTCCTTCTTCCAGTTCAGCCTAAGCCACTGGCGAGCACGACGTATTGAGCGGAGGGTCCCTGGAGTGGGAGAAGGGAGTGTAGGTGCTGAGGGCAGGAAGCAAGTGAGGAGTTTAAAGACAATGATTGGTGTGAAGCAATACAGGGCGATCATAGGAGGTTGGCAGAGAAGAAAGAAGAAAGAATAAGTGAAGACAAGAGGGTGTAAAATAGAAAGGGAAACGAAAGGAGAATTAATGCTATCAGCAGCGGTGATTATGATAATGCTATGGATTGGGGGGGGGTAGAGCTGAACCCAGGTCCGACTTCCATAGAAATATGAGCTGGGAAGACATGGAAGCAATCAGTGGAGTTGTAAAAGAGGTGGTTGTAGAAGTCTGCCTCTTTGAGCAACTCAAAAATATGATTTAATAGCAAACGAGGGAGTTTGCAAAAATGAAGGGATGATTCCGAGAAAGGACAGAAGACACAGCATCGCAAGTGAGGAAAAATGCCGAAGAAGTTTCAGCATTAAGGGAGAAAAGAGGACGATTAGAAGAGGAAGTGCTGAAACTGAAAGCAGAAGTGGAAGCCAACACTCTAAAGCGTAGAAAGAAATGCCTATTTATATATGGCGTGCCAGAGGAGAAGAGGGAGGACAAAGTGCTTACAATTTATAAAGTAGTGGACCTAATTCAGGGGAAAATGAAAATCAATTTTAGTGAAGCGGACACAGATGATGTGCAGAGAGTGGGAAGAATTAGAGGCAACAGGCCTATCAAAGTACATCTGTTTTGTACGTTGATGGCTGATATTGTGGTTGGCAATGCGGGTAACATGCAGAGGGAAAATATGGATAAAGAGGGACATGGGATATGAAGCGTTTCGGAACGGAAAAATTCTTAGAAAACATATGATACGAGCTAGACATCATGGGCTGAGAGCAATCATCAGAGGTCAGGAATTAGTGGTGTCAAGCAGCAGCTGGAGTAGAATCTGGTCTGTGAATATATTGATGGACCTAGAAATGAAGATGAAACAAGATGAAGAAGCAGAGAGAAGTGTAGCGATTAGTGGGGAAGATAGGCAAGTAAAAGATAGTGATATTGGAGAAGATGGGGGATGGTAGAAATGTAAATACCGAAAGTGTCAGTGTGCTGTGCGAAGAGAAACAGGGAGAGGTGCCAAGTGTAAGTGC